>NW_026652278.1:16969313-17305058 GCF_009828535.3 Hylobates moloch | reverse complement strand
CCAAGTCAATCCTAAGCCAAAAGAACAAAGCTGGAGGCATCACGCTACCTGACTTCAAACTATACTACAAGGCTACAGTAACCAAAACAGCATGGTACTGGTACCACAACAGAGACATAGATCAATGGAACAGAACAGAGCCCTCAGAAATGATGCCGCATAGCTACAACTATCTGATCTTTGACAAACCTGACAAAAACAAGAAATGGGGAAAGGATTCCCTATTTAATAAATGGTGCTGGGAAAACTGGCTAGCCATATGTAGAAAGCTGAAACTGGATCCCTTCCTTACACCTTATACAAAAATTAATTCAAGATGGATTAAAGACTTAAATGTTAGACCTAAAACCATTAAAATCCTACAAGAAAACCTAGGCAATACCATTCAGGACATAGGCGTGGGCAAGGACTTCATGTCTAAAACACCAAAAGCAATGGCAACAAAAGCCAAAATTGACAAATGGGATCTAATTAAACTAAAGAGCTTCTGCACAGCAAAAGAAACTACCATCAGAGTGAACAGGCAACCTACAGAATGGGAGAAAATTTTTGCAACCTACTCATCTGACAAAGGGCTAATATCCAGAATCTACAATGAACTCAAACAAATTTACAAGAAAAAAACAAACAACCCCATCAAAAAGTGGGCAAAGGACATGAACAGACACTTCTCAAAAGAAGACATTTATGCAGCCAAAAAACACATGAAAAAATGCTCATCACCACTGGCCATCAGAGAAATGCAAATCAAAACCACAATGAGATACCATCTCACACCAGTTAGAATGGCCATCATTAAAAAGTCAGGAAACAACAGGTGCTGGAGAGGATGTGGAGAAATAGGAACACTTTTACACTGTTGGTGGGACTGTAAACTAGTTCAACCATTGTGGAAGTCAGTGTGGCGATTCCTCAGGGATCTAGAACTAGAAATACCATTTGACCCAGCCATCCCATTACTGGGTATATACCCAAAGGACTATAAATCATGCTGCTATAAAGACACATGCACATGTATGTTTATTGCGGCACTATTCACAATAGCAAAGAGTTGGAACCAACCCAAATGTCCAACAATGATAGACTGGATTAAGAAAATGTGGCACATATACACCATGGAATACTATGCAGCCATAAAAAATGATGAGTTCATATCCTTTGTAGGGACATGGATGAAACTGGAAAACATCATTCTCAGTAAACTATCGCAAGGACAAAAAAACAAACACCGCATGTTCTCACTCATAGGTGGGAACTGAACAATGAGAACTCATGGACACAGGAAGGGGAACATCACACTCCGGGGACTGTTGTCGGGTGGGGGAGGGGGGAGGGACAGCATTAGGAGATATACCTAATGCTAAATGACGAGTTAATGGGTGCAGCAAAACAACAGGGCACATGGATACATATGTAACAAACCTGCACATTGTGCACATGTACCCTAAAACCTAAAGTATAATAATAAAAATAAATAAATAGGGAAATAGATTTAAAACAGGCAAAACAACTTGCCAAGGTCACAAAGCTGATGACTGGCAGAGCGAAATTACTTCATCCAGTCTCTTGGGCTCTCACACCCTGTTAGCAATTAACAGCCATTCCAAACACAGCCACATACCCTCCTTCTAAATCTTTCCCCCTCTAGCGGAGGGAAGGAAGAGGCAAGCAGCTGATGCCACCTGTCACCTGTTTTTCCTCATGGGGTGCTGACAGAAGGTCCCAAGATGAAATACAAGTCACCTGCAAGCAGCTAGAGAAGGCCTCAAAGAAAACAAAGGCTTGTCTCCCACAACCCAGAACTGATACATATTAATGGAATTTTTTTTAATTAGATGATTGTACGTATCACCACAAAATTCACCAATTTTTCTGAGCACCTTTTATCCTTAAAGCATGGTCAGGTTCAGCAAAACATGGTAACAAAGGCAAAGCTTGGAAACCAGTGCTGAGGAAAATGGGAAGGAGCACAATTATTTTCCTAGTGCCTCATGAAAAATGGAAGATTTGGCTGTTGGGGTGTTAACAGCCCCTCTCTGTGCTACCAAATCATCATGCTGGATGCATGCCGGAGCCACAGGCAGTGCCAGAGACATAGATGTTTATGGGCTTGGTGAAAAATAGATGGTTGTAAAACCAACTCTGCTTTATGAATCTGGCCAGTTAGGGAGGGAGAAGCCCTCTCCTGGAACAGGCTCTCCAGCACACCCACCAAAAGCAAACGCTAGAAAACAAAGAAGGCCACGATCCATCCCGTCGTGCCTGAGTGGCCCATGTGAATCAGCCTCACTTGGAGCAGGTACTGAAGGAGACGATATTTCCATTCACAGATGGGCCTCTTTCGCCACTGAAAGGAGGCAACGCAAAGCTCCCATCAAACAAGCAAAACTGTGTGTTCCTAAAGGCAGGCAACAGAGCCATCGCTTTCTGAACTCTTCTTAGTTAGAGATTCTAGATGGTAGATTGGGAAGGACAACACAAGAATATTCCTTCGAATGAGAATAATCTATCACCACTACATCAATCTGATTAATGTAATAGGATCATTTCAAAAGGAGGAAATGACAGGTCATTAGGAGGAATTTCAAATGAAATTATGGGTTTAAACGATTTTCTTCAGTTTTGGGAAGAATTTAGACAGAATTTTATTTTGCATGTTTCATTTAGGGAACAAATGATATTTACATGCTTTTACAAACCTTTCATGTACCCCAAACAGTGTGGAGGCATGAATCCTGGAGTACAACTAGAACTGCTTCAAAAATCTGTTTTGCCCCAACATGGCCCATGCAATGTGTTTCTGGTTCAGCCAAACATGTTATCCATCCCCACCCATTCTTTATTTATCATATTCAGTGAGAAAACAAACACGTCAATTCCAGGTTGTTTACAAAATAGTCTGATAATCTGATTCCAATTAAATGGTGAAGATCTACAATAAGAACAAAAATATAAATCATGTTAACCATCTGTTTTTGGCTGACAAAAGCAGCAAATGGAAAGGTTAAGTTGATACTCTGCATTTAATCTGTGCTATTGTGGAAGGAAAACCCAATTAGAGATGATATTTCATTGCAGGCTTTACACTGTTTCCCTTTTGTTCTTTAATTTGAGCTGTACCCATTGTGTTTCCAAACTAGGGGGAGGGTTCATTATCTCCTCCCCCAACGCGTTGCAAGGGGGTGCCCTCATTTATAAATTTAACATTGCCAATGCCAGCTAATTATAACTAGCTACTCTCAACTGCTGAATAACTCCTTTGCAGAATCTAGCAACAGAGCTGCCTTCCAATGATCAGACAACAATGGACTCAGCTGCAACCTGCATTGCTCCCCCAGATACAAGGAATAAGGTGAGAACTCCGTAAAAAGGTGCTTTTAAACATTAAGAATTTAAAGGAAAGGTTAATCCAAACATTTCCTGTGGCATTAGCTCTCTGGGCGCCATTTGTGAGTGGACAGTAAAGTCTGGAAGTAGAACATTTGGAAGTCATTTATTGAGGAAATGCTGCTGGCTGACTTGAAATCAAATTGTCTTCAATGTCTATGCCAAAGTAGAATTGTAATGACTTCTTTTAAGGGCCTAATACTCAAAAGCTGCTAGATCTGGGTATCAAATGTCCAGAAGGGGCAGAAACACTGCTGATCGCACCTTGTGGAACCAGCTGCTTGGCAATGCTTGGGCATACCCAGCACACCAGCAGTCCGGTGACTGGCAGCTAAAAGCGCCATCCTACCCACCACAACGCCCACGAATCTGTGCCTTCCAGCCCCTCAGAAGGGATAGAGCTCTCTGTTCACTCAAGCCTTCATGCTTCCGTATATGCTGTCCCTATGCCTTGAACATCTCCAGGTAATTTCCTATTCATCCTTGAAGAAAGAAGCATCTCCCGCCTATCCTCACCAAACCGCCCTCTCTTCCCATGAGACTTCTCCTCCCCCTCCTCCTGTGCACAACACCATCACATGGTCAGTGGTAGTTGTCACAGTATCTGTTCACATGAATTGAATGTGAAACTGGGAGTTCCTTGCTATAGAACTACCTTAGTAAGCTTTCTATTTCCAGCACTGTATACAATAAATGGCAGCCTGACAGAGGAATAAAGGAATGAATGAATGGACTGCCACTGTCTAATTTTTTGTCCTGAACCTCAGAGCTGGTGACAGGGTGAGAGGAGCATCTCTTAGATGCTCTGATGTTCCCCTGGCTTTGCACAAACACTGCAACGTGAACATACAAAAGTCCTCCATTCCT
This sequence comes from Hylobates moloch, assembly GCF_009828535.3. Classification (NCBI taxonomy): domain Eukaryota; kingdom Metazoa; phylum Chordata; class Mammalia; order Primates; family Hylobatidae; genus Hylobates; species Hylobates moloch. Next base: position 17,300,804 of record NW_026652278.1, on the reverse strand, counting down.
TACTCTGTAAGCCTGGTGGATCAGTAGCCTTCCTTGTAGGAAGGTTCCTGGTCTCTGGATTAATCTCACTATCTAGTCCTAGTGGTACATGGCTTGTCATTCCTACTTCCTCAGGAATAGTCCCTGAACTGTGTTGATGTAGAACTCCCATCAGATCACTTCCCCTCACCAGCAAAGGAAGTAAGATGTTCTCTGCAAAGAGTAAATGGCCATGTGGCTGGAAAGCGGAATCATTATTCCTGGTTGGTAAGCTGCCCAGAAGGCAATTTAGCGAGAGAGTCACCCCAGGATTGAAGTTTCCCTGCTGCCAGGATCACCAAGTACATAGAGAAAATATACAACTATAAATAGATTGTAAGCTCCATGAGGGCTGGCACTGTGGATGGGCATAGTGCCTAGCTCAAAAGATACTTGTTGAGTGAATGAATGAATGATTCAGGAAAAAACCTTAGGAAAGGGTAGAAAAGGTGGCTTCCCCATTTTATTCATGAGAAAACTCTGCAGGCCCAAAGAGATTGCTCTGTGCAACCTAGAATTACACTTCAAGCCTCCGGTGGCAGGTCAGCAGGAGGGGGAAGGCCGTGGAGTGTGGAGTAAGGCCAGTCCACAGGAAGGGACACCATTATTCCAGAGAAAAAGCCAGCAGTGCTGGGAGGACAGGATCAGCCTGGGGGCAGTGATGTCTAGCCACTGCTCAGGATGCTGGAGGCCACCACAAACAAGGAAGTCCGGGGGATTCTCCCCACTGCAAGAGGTACTCACAGTGCTCTGCAGAAAGCTGCAGCCCAGTACCGGAGGGGGTCACCCTGGCCGCAAAGGCAGTGGGTGCCAAGGCAAGCTTACAGGGGCACAGGGACAGCTCTGCCAGCAGCACTGAGGCCTCAAACACAGTCTCAGCCCCTGTGAGCCATGCACATGGTCCTTCCAATCACGGCACACAGACTGGACCCCTGGTTCTCACCAAATGCAGGGGCACCCCATCCTCCGCAGCAAAGGCTTTGCATTTGAAGGAAACGGTGCATTGCCATCCTCTAAGTCATCAGGCATGATACAGCCACATTTTTTAAAAAAGTGCCAACATACATCCTGGCTATATTCATCTATGGACAATCCAACTGAGAACCAAAATCAATGAGTAGGGACCAAAACACAAACCAGTTTCTCACCTGACTTCAGAGTTACTAAAGTCAGGATCCCTGGTAGACCACTTCAGTTACCTTCTGACCCTACCTCTCTGAGGAGGGCAGTGTCACCAGGACCCCACACTGGCCCGGCTCGTTCTAGTCTCATCTGTCCCCTAACTCAGCAGTTCCCAAGTGTGTCCCTTGGAACTGAATAAAGAGGTCACTGGGTCATTCTGATTTAAAGAAAGCTGAGCACTTTTCATCACTGCAGAACTTGTCAGAGGCTTTATAGGCTACCATGTAGTGGATCCTCGTGCAAGCCACACTATGCAGTCTGCTGTGTTCCCCACTCTTACGTCACAGAACCTGTCACCGAACAGGGGAAGTACTGATCTGATGCCACACACAGAGCTTGGTGTCAGGGTGTCCCCACAGCAAGGCCCTCATTTCAAAGTGTAAGGTTCAGTGTTTCCTGGGCCCTGGGTCTGGCTGTGAATGTGGAGGGCTGGCTGGAAACGAGCACTCTGACCTTGCACTACACCCTGCACTGCTTTTGTTAGGTTCACAGCCCTCCATGGACAAGTAAAGTGGGAGACTGTGGCTGCACGGGAGGCTGAGGCCAGAAGCGCTGTGGCATGCGGGCCACAGGTGACCACACACAGAGGTTTGAATGGATAGCACATCCCCCCTGTCTTCCCACCCACCAGAGCTGCTCTTAGGTCAATTCAGAAAACAAAACATGAAGACCACCTATCATTCCACAGCTTATCAATCATATAAAATGGTCATTAATCCCACCTCCCACTGATAACTGAACCATAAAGATTCCAATATACAGAGGTTCTTTTCTTTACCAAAACAAAATCACGTGAAATTTACTTTTTTTTTTCAATAACCAGTATATCAGGGACATTTTTCCTGGCCAACATATAAAACTGCCTCATCCATGCTATCAGCTTCATTCGAATCCATTGTGAGAACTGTCATTTATTCCCCAGTCTCCTATTGCAGGATATAAAAGCCTTTTGGGTCTTGTCTGTTGGTTTTTATTATTAGTTGTTACAAATAAAGTGGCAGGAAACATTCTGGAATTTATGTCTTTATGTACCACATCTCTGTACACTGAATTTCTAGAAACAGCACTACAAAGGAAAGATATTTTTAATTTCAGAAGATAATGTCAAATTATACTCCAAAACTCTTATAACTATTTTACATTCCCACCAACATGACAAAAGAAGGGTGCTTAGCACTTTCCCATAATAGTTATTTCAGTATATGTCTTGTTTCTGCAATCAGTCAGAAAATGCCCTGAAGGCAGCAAACATCACTTATCCATCTCTGTGTATTCACGTCCTTGGTAGTTCATCTCACTGGCAGTAGATGCTCAAGGAATATTTGCTGAATGAATGTCAGTAAGAAATCATTAGACATCATTCAAGTGCCTGGGATGAAACCATAATCCACAAGCAATAAACTAAGATCCAGTGTTATACAACATGACAAAGGCATACAATTATCTGCGAGAATAACTGTCCTAAATGGGTTGGAGATCAATGACCAATTAATGGGCAATATAAGTTTCACAAAAGGATGTATTGCCTTTAACAAATCATGCATTTAGACAACCCCCAAGTGGCGGGGACCACCAGGCACACAGCCATGAATACATCTGAATATCCACTCACATGCCACATCCAATTCTACGCAAGCCAGTGTGGGTTCCTCAACTACTTAGAAAGGAGGGCACCTGTCAATAACAACAATACATTCTTAATTCTTGGGTTACACGATCTTAATTTACTGCTCAACTCCTCAAAGGAAATCCATGCAAAAGTAGAAACCAGGACATATTCCTTTCTCAGGAGAATTCTGGGCAAGATGGTCTCCTGCAGCCAGAGAGACCAGATGGCTTCCAACCTGGTGAAGGAGCCCGGGAGGCAGAACTCAGGAGTAGAAAACAGAGTTGGGATGCCAACTGGGAGGTGAGAGGTGAGCCTGGGGCTGGGCTTCGTCTTTGAGGGTGACTGGATAGACAGGAGGGGTAGGACAGGCATCTTGAAGCACAGTCTGGGAAACAGATGCTCCACAATTTTCTGAAACTCTAGACTTTCTCCCTGTGGTCAGTGGAAGGTCAGTTCTCCAGCCCAGTGCCTCTGCCCCAACACAGAGTATTTGATGTGCTATGTTTTTCCAAGATCCTCACTTTCTAACTCCCAAATATGGAGATTCTCATTGATGATGAGGTCCACAATGTTCTGCAAGAACCAATTTGGAAGCAGCAGCGTTTCCAAACAAAAAGAGCATGGGAAGCTTCTTACATCAGAAAGGAAGTTGATAACAACTTTGGCATGAAAACGTATACCCTATTGATATGGTTTGGCAGTGTCCCCACCCAAATTTCACCTTGAATTGTAATCCCCACATGTCAAGGGTGGGGCCAGGTGGAGATAATTGAATCATGACAGCGGTTTCCCCCATACTGTTCTCTTGGTAGTGAGTAAGTCTCATGAGATATGATGGTTTTATATATGGGAGTTCCCCTGCACAAGTTCTCTTGCTTGCCGCCATGGAAGATGTCCCTTTGTTCTTCCTTCATCTGCCATGATTGTGAGGCTCCCCCAGCCATGTGGAACTGTGAGTCCATTAAACTTCTTTCCTTTATAAATTGCTCAGTCTTGGCTATGTTTTATTAGCAGTGTGAAAACAGACGAATACACCTATATACAATTTTACTGCCATTTGTGCAGAAGAAAAAATTATAGGCCAATGTTCAAATGGGCCACTTGGCCCTGTACAAACAAGAAGCACCATTTACAGCCATTTATAACATTGAGAATTATTTCAGGCTTCAATCTCAGATAATAACCCCCTTGCTGAGAAGAGTCTTCCAGAGTGTTTTCTATTTGCGAGCTCTTTTTCAGGCTCAAGCTTTCTGAACAACGTTCTCTTTCCTGACTTTGTTTACTGGAATTTTCCCAAGTACAGCCCATATCATGTTTCATCAGCTCTCCCAGAATCTAAATGGCACCAAGACTGGGTTCACCAGCAGTAGCTGGACCTGGAGGCAGCCGAGCCAGGCCTGATTTGACCCATATCGTGGATATAAGCAGGCAGTGTCAAGCTGGAGAAGAGTCAGGGACTAGAGTCTAGGGAGAAAGAAACCAGAGATCCAAAAGGACCCACGAGAGCATTAACTAGTCTCAGAGTCCAGGGGATGTATCTCTCCACAGGCCAAAGCCACGTTAATGGTGGTCATGGGGTGGCTGGAGGACTGGGGCCTCCCCGACCACCTCTCCAAGCGGTACTCGCATCCTTGGCAGGACTTCCCACCCTCAACTGGCTCTGGGGTCCCTTCTTGCCACGCTCCCGTGATCAGGCCTCATAGTCCATTCCAAAGAGGTTCGTCTGCGGAGGCACTGGAGCATGTAAGTGCAGAGGGACGCGTGTGCACGTACACATGCACCCGGACACTGTACTTCATGGAGGAGCTCACAGCCAAAAATCCGTGTTGAAAACTTTCCACTAACAGGATGGACTTTTTAACAGACAATTATACGTTGTTCCAAAGAATTTTGTGTTGTGACGATTGACAACCTTATGAATATACTTACGAACCACTTTAAAGGGTGGATTCTATGGTATGTAGATGATATCTCAGTATCAAAGAAAGAAAAAAAAAAGGATTATGACTTAGAAAAAAGTCCTTGCAAGAGTTGTGCCTGCCTTTGGCAGATGAGCAATATGACTTGAGTCACAAGGACAGATTCGGGCTTCCAGTCACCTGTCTGAACATATACCTGCATGCAGAACAGGATGGGAAGATGGCACCTCATTCTCTGTAACAGTCACAGGTGCTCCTGACCATTTTAATGTCACATGCTGCTGCTGGCAGGCGACCCCTGGTCCATAGTGTGGGAAAGGCCACCTGCCTTGCTCTTAATCACCCCAGGCCTGGATGAGGAAAATCGATGTAATGACCCATAAGAGGAACCTGTTCATAAAGAAGGTCACTAAACACCTCTAGTTATCCTCTGGCTCTAAGGAGAGAAAATACCATAAAAATCTATGGGTAGGGCATAACCCCATGCTCCATTAACACATATGATTTTGGGAGGAAAAAGACTCCTGGGAGCTCATGCCAACATTTTCTTCCTCATTCCTGTCCGCACCAAGTGCCCACATGCCAGGCACTTACTCAAGAAACACAAGAAGCCAAAACATAGCTCGACATTGCAGACAAGCCTTTTTATTCTCAACCCATTGAAGATGTTGTTGGGAAACAATTTATCCACAGACTCAGATTTCCAGCATCACCGTGGTGCCTTCGAGGCCCATTTCTTCTTGGGCTGTCAGTTGCTAAGTGCAAACTCCAAGCAGCATCTTGAAATCCATGCAAATTCATGAATAAATACAATTTGCTCATTGGAAGCATGCCTTGGCCTTTCCCACAAGGCCGCCATCCCTGTGGGCTGTGCTGCGGTCACTCCCCCAGCATGGGGTGGCCTGCAGCAGGCCCGCAGACCCAGAGAACACAGTCCCCGCTCGCACGGCCTGGTCTTCAGCTTCCCTTTTCAGAGTGGAACGCACATGGTAAGTTCGTGAGCCACGGAGGGAGGGGATCTGGATGAGCCATAAGGTCACACTCTCCGCCAGTGCTGGCCACATATTTCCTCCCCATTGCTCCACTCACTGAGGAGTTCTAACTTGAGTGAACCTCCAAGCGTCTGTGTGCCCGAGTTTGATCTGTCTGTCCCAGCACCACGGAGATGTTAGACATGGGATGCCACCAGACCTTGTGCAATGTCAGGAAGTCCTTGCTGGCCATGCTTCATAAATGGTCCCATCGAAGCCCTTGGTGCTTCCTTTGCACTGACACCATTCCCACTCCCGAAGAGGCCTGTGGCAGCAGGACATTAGGAGCTCCCTAAGGGAACCAGCGAAGGACAGCCACTCTTCTCAGCCCTTCTCCAATGTCGCACAGGCCCTGCTTGCCACAGATGGAATGCTGGCTAACTCAAGCTGACAAGCCCACAGATTAGACTTTACTGGATGGCCTTCATACCCCAACTCCTCATTGCTGGATGATTGAATGTTCTGTACGAATTAACAGCAAGACATAACCTGCGGCATCCTACCATTCACCCGGGGCTTAAAAATTAGCAGTACTTGCCAAGTTCTGCATTTTTCTTAAAAAAAAAAAAAAAAAAATCCAATCCAACACTAACCCCCAAAATCTTTTGTTTTTCAGTAGTTTCTGTGTAACCAATTAGTCTCTTTTGTGCTCTTGGTCTTGCTTTGGTTTGGGTAAGAGTGAACAGCATTTGAAATGAAGGCATTGTTTATTCACAAATCAAATAAGCTCCGGGCAGCTGCCCCAGTGGCTTCCTCATTCAGTTAAATTAATGCCCAAGGCCTCAGGGTGAACGGTCTTCTGAAGAGAACGTGGGCATTTATTTTCGGATTCTCATTCACTGTTGGGTCTTTTAATGCCAGATCCTATTTAATATACTTGTGTTATGTTAAACTGTGTGCAAATTTATTCTACGGACTACTTGACAGAATTCATACTATTAAAGTCACACATGATTTGCACTTGAAAAATAAGGTCTTTGCTTCACTTTAGCAGCAACCCAGTGTTGCCTTTAGTGGAGTTTGAGCCCTGCCAGACCCTGCCATCCCCCTGAAGCCGGCCCTCGTTTTCTTATTTTCTTTCCAGTTGCAGAGGTCACTGCAAAGTATCACAGGCATTTTGTCCTCCACCTGTGAAACCATTTATACGATTTTTAAAACAAGTTTTTCATAATAACTGTTGTTCTTTTTAAGTATGTAACCAGCACTCCTTTCCAAAATTGTGCCTTCTCATTCCACCTCGCAAGGGACAGACAGTTCTTAATAACATGCTATTGAATTTTAGAACTATCTTTCAAACTTTGTATTCTCTGGAAACACGGAGCTTCTAAGAGCTTTGGGTCCTGAAATCTCTGAGTCTGAGGTGAATTTTGAATCAAGCAGAGCCTCAGTGTCTTCAGCAATTCTATCTTAAGTCTCATTCTGCCTTTAACACGTCCTAGTCCCCAAACACAGCTCAGGAATGCTCAAAATAACAGACACATGGCGACTGTGTGGCGACATTTTGTCTCCATCTCTCAACTATCCTCCCCCTATTGTGGATAATAAGAAGTCACTTCCATATGTTTGAAACGTTGGGTCCAAAACTGAGGCTGTCCCAAGGGAAAAACTCTTATTCACGCACAGGGCCAGGATATAAGTCACATGAAACTTACTTCCTGCTCTCTCACACGATAATGTACATCAGCTACCCAGTCATGGCCATAAACAGCATTTTCCTTGGTCTCTGAAATCACTTCTAATCAGAAATCAACCTGGTGAATTGCTGTTACTCTCCAAGCTCTAGAAACCTTGGCCCTCACTGTGTACTTGTGAGGTTTCTAGTTGTTCTGCCTTGGTGTCTCTGTCTGTCTCTCTCTCTCTCACACACACATATACAAACACACACTCACAAGAGAGAAACTCACATTCTCTCTCATGAGGGAAAGAGAGAGACAGAGAGAGGGGGTTGGGGGAAGAGGAAAATAGGACCTTGTGGCGATTTATTTTTATTTTATTCTATTTTCTACTTTTAAGTTCAAGGGTACAAGTGCATGTCTGTTCCACAGATAAACTTGTGCCATGGGGGTTTGTTGTACAGAGTATTTCATCACCCAGGTATTAAGCCTAGTATCCATTGGTTATTTTTTCTGATCTTCTCCCTCTTCTCATCCTCCACCCTCTAAAAATCCCATTGTGTGTTGTTCCCCTCTATGTGTCTATGTGTTCTTTTCATTTAGCTCCCACTTACAAGTGAGAACATGCGGTATTTGGTTTTCTGTTCCTGCGTTAGTTTGCTAAGGATAATGGCCTCCAGCTCCATCCATGCCCCATCAAAGGACATGATCTCAGTCTTGTTTAAGGGTGCATAATATTCCATGGTGTATGTGTACATTTTCTTTATCCAGACTATCATTGATGGGCATTTGGGTTGATTCCATATCTTTGTTATTGTGAATAGTGTTGCAATGAACATACACATGCATGTGTCTTTATGGGAGAATGATTTATATTCCTTTGGGTACATACCCAGTAGTGGGAATGTTGAGTCAAATGGTGTTTTTGTCTTTAGTTCTTTGAGGAGTCACCGCACTGTCTTCCACAATGGCTGAACTAATTTACCTTGTGGCTATTTAAAACCACCACACCACTGCTCCTGGGTCTACAACCGTTCCGTGGGACCACTTCACTTCTCTCTTGCATCTTCAACACATCTCTCTCCACAACGTTCCTCCTGGGCATAAACACATTCAGATCTCCTTTTCCCAAAAACACCTTCCCCCGGCCCCGCAGCCTCTCCTGTGTGACCCTGAGCCTCAGTCTTACTGTGAATGCCATCCCACCACCAGGTGTCTTCTACCACACCCTAGAGACTCCAATTCCAGCCAAAACATGGAATTTCCTCCCTTGAAGGATCGCAACAATCTTTTTTTTTTTGAGACGTTGTCTCACTCTTCCGCCCAGGCTGGAGAGCAGTGGCGCAATCTCGGCTCACTGCAAGCTCCACCTCCTGGGTTCAGGCCATTCTCCTGCCTCAGCCTCCCGAGTAGCTGGGACTACAGGCACCTGCCACCACGCCCGGCTAATTTTTTGTATTTTTAGTAGAGACGGGGTTTCACCGTGTTAGCCAGGATGGTCTCATTTTCCTGACCTCGTGATCCGCCCGCCTCGGCCTCCCAAAGTGCTGGGATTACAGGCGTGAGCCACCGTGCCCGGCCCGCAACAATCTTCTTAATCTCAAATCCAACTGTGTTTTCTCAAGCCATATTTTCTTTAACCTTTAAATAGCAGAAGAACTTCCTCCCCAACATCAGACTTTCAAGGTTTTCCTAATTTGCCAAAGGCTCCAAAAGCCTTTCCCAAATGAATACTTCCCAGAACTCAAACTTATCCTCCCATCACCAGTGATTTAAATCCTACCCAGCATTGCAGGCGGGGCTCCATTAGGCCTTCCCTTTGCCCCTCCGTATTTTCTCCTTGGATCAACTCTAACACACGGTCTGGCATAAGCCTCTTACTTTCTCCTTGATGGTGATCCCTAGTTTCATCTCTCTCTGGCCAGATCCTAAGCTTATGGAGGGTGAAGACTGTCTCAATCCTGTTAAAATCCCTGTGGACTGGGCCCAATGCCTAGCATGTAATGTCTGCAGAATGCCGAAGGAGTTCATTTTCAAAATTAATTGTAACCAAAGTCCTTTTTTTTTCCTTCCCAGTTTCTGCATTAGACTCATTTGGCACAAGCCTAAGACCAAAGCTCTCAGTTTTAACGTGCAGAACAGTCCAGAGAGCCTGACTTTTAAAATACAGGTACCTGAGCTCCAACCTCACAAGTTGCAGGTCTAGGAAGGATCCCAGGAGAGAGCATTTTAATCAAGCATTCCAAGTGACCAGGCCACAACCTGAGGAATGCTGCTTTACATCCATGATCCTCAAAGAAGCACTGCTGTGAAATACTCATGAGAGTCAGCCTTCATGTCAAGTGCAAAATCCAGTCCTGATTCATGAAATTCTTAAAATGTTAAGAGTCCATATAATGGACTTTGGGGACTTGGTGGGGAAGATTGGGAGGAGGGTGAGGAATGTAGACAACATATTGGGTACGGTGTGCACTGCTTCGGTGATGGGTGCACTAAAATCTCAGAATTCACTGCTATAAAATTCATCAATGCAACCAAAAACCACTTGTATCCTATTAAAATAATAAATACATAAATAAGAGTCAGTGGTTCAAACCTTCAAAAACCAGTGAATTTTTTTTTTTTTTTAGGTCAGACAGGCAAGTGTGATTGTCATTCAACAATTATTTACTGAGGACCTACTAAGTACGAGGCACTGCTCTAGGTTCTTGGAATAGGGCAGTGAATTACACAGAAATGTCTGCCTTCCTGGGGTTTGCCTTCTGAAAGAGCTGCTGCCTCCCGCTACCATGTTACCATTAAGATAGGGTTCAAAAGAGGATTGAGCAAGGCAGGGAAAAATCAGCTCCTGAAGTTTCCCATGTGATCAAAACAGAGTTTCCATAGCATGTGTAAACCAGTTCCCATGCTGGGTGGCCCTGGTGCAGAGTCCTTCTGGGTCAGCTATTTCCTTCTGCAACTGTCTACCTGCTGTTGTGTCACTCTGCAGGCCTGGGCTCACTCCACTTGCTCCTCAGGCCACAGGAGGAAGGGTATCGTGCTGGTCTGTTGAATTAAACGCTCAAGTTCCCTTCAGGTGGATCATGGCCGGTGGGGAGGAAGGGCCAACCTCGGGGGGTTAACAAGAAATTCTTTTAGGGCCCCCACAGAGCTTCCCCTTCCCACCGTCTGTCCAGCAGAGGCCGTGGGCTCTGCTGAATATTTCATATGTATTGTCCGCTGCTATGGTTGTTTTACTCATCATTAGTTTTATTTGATCCAACTGTTTCTTGAAGCCATCCGCATCCAGCATGCAGATTATACTCGTACCAGATTTCTTTCACATATAAAACCCACAATGAACTCTGCTATATAAACAATTTCTCAGTACTTCAGATAACTTTAATAGCTTCCCTTTGAAAACAAAACTCTTAGTGATATTTAGACATGGGTTCCAGACAGGGCAGTTAATTAAATATACCTTGCCCCTGGGAAGTTTCTCTGCAGCAAGGGCAGTGGGCTGGGCCCCATCCCCTCTGTCACCTCCCACTGATTTCCCTCATCACCCCTGAATGCTGCCTCCAACTCCAGGACACAGGACTAACTCCAAGGCCACTTGCCAAGAGGGACCACTGTCTTTATGGGACAAGAATCTGACAAACTCATCCAGTGCCCCTGAGAACATCAAGATCCCCTGACTTGATGAATAAAGTTCACTTTTTGCCTTCCAAAGGCTATGCTAGATCTTAAATGTTAAAACATAAACTGAAAAGTGCCTTCCCCAAAAGCTGATCCTAATCATTTTGATATGGACAGGAGGCAGGGAAATACTAGGTAGAAGATGGTGGGGTCCCCCGCGAGGGCTCCACCCTCAAGCTGGACCTGCAGACCTAAACGAGAACTTCACATCCCTGTTTTCCCGCCCAAATGTTGCCTTTTGGCCCACCATGGCCCATATCCTGTGCTCATAAAAACCCAAAGCTCCACTGGCAGAGGAGCAGAGTGCTGTGGCAGAAAAGGAGAGAAGAGAAGAAGTGTCTAAACGTCAAGAGGAGAAGAGGCAGCTGGATGTCAGAGAGTACGGTCACGGAGTTTGGCCACGGTCAGTTGGAGAAGAGTTTGGTCCCCAGCCGAACTCCAGGGAAGATTATCTTCCCACTCCATCCCCTTTCCAGCTCCCCTTCCCACTGAAAGCCACTTCCACCACTCAGTAAAACCTCCACATTCACCATCCTTCAAGTCCATGTGACCTCATTCCTCTTGGGCACTGGACAAGGACCCAGGTGTGGGTGCAAGAAGCTGTCACAGTGACCCTTAACTGAGCTGTGTAACAGCTATCCACAGACGGCACATAAGCACTGATTGTAACACACACCCTCTGGGGCTCCAGAGGTTGCTGGCAACCCCTAGACATTGCCATGGGCTGGTATGGGGATTTGTTCCTGCCAGTGCCCAAAGGCACTCGCCCCAGCTCCTGCACCCACTCACATGCATGCACCACCCACCATAAGGGGTTTGAGCACATGGGAGCAGCTGAGCAAGTCCCACCAGAGGGTCAAGGGAACTCTCCTGTCTCAATTGCTAATCAAAGGCCTCCATGAGCAACACGGAAGTTTCGGACAGGAAGAGACTCACCACCACGGTTATCTGCTATGTGATGCTGAGCCTGTCTTAACAGGAATTCCACTAAAAGGACAAATCCAAGGAGAATTCTTAACATGTTTTAAGCATCTACTAGGTGTGTGTCATTGAAAAGGAAGTGGGGCAGTCAACTCCATTCTCTTTCTGGGTTACACTGCTCACAGATGTCTTCTCTTTACTTTCCAGTTCTCTATTGAGATAATTCATGTAAAATGCCTGTAATATGACCGGGTATCATACCTACTCAGCAGATGGTGTTTCAATTTGCTCTTCTAAATTTCTGTGTTTTGGACCAAACCAAAGGCAATCTATACCCTATTTGTTACTGAGTAATGGAGCAGAAGTCTCTTTGGATTCCATTTTCCTCTTTAAGCATTTAAAATACAGGCTCCCTACCCCATGACTTTTCATGGAAATTTATTCACATTCATTAACGCTTTGGGAATTTTGAATTAAAAACTCAGGGAAGCTCAGATTCAATTCTCCAATAAGCCTCCGCTTTTTTCAACCTGATCTTCATAAATCAAATAAAATAACCCACACTGTTTATGTAAATGTAAACCTATTGGTTCATAAAAGTGGGCTCAGATAAGCAAGAAAACCCCAAGAGTTTAGACCAGACAAAGAACTTCCCCTGAAAGCTTATCTGTTCTCTAGAGGCCTTGATTTCAACAGCTGCTGTAACCTCCTGTCTAAAAATCCTGGTAGAATGCATTTGGAATTTTCAATATTCACAGGACACATCCTTTTGCTAACACATCCCAGCCAGGTCTCCAAAGTCACCCTCACAGTATTTGCAGGCTAATCTTTCTACGTTTACTTATAAAAGCTGTCAATTAGGAAAACCTCTCTCCCTGACAGTCAGGAACTGCATCCTATTTTCATGTACATAGACACACAATGAATCACAGGCTTTACTAATCCTTTAAGAGTGTTAGAGGTCCCAGGGGACTGTTAGAATGAAAGCAAACCCTGCCCTGGATTATGCTATTTCCGACTAATCCTAGGAAAATGAATGTTAATTTATCATGAAAAAGGGTTAATTATGCATTTATTTCCGACGTAGGTACATGAGATCAGGCTCAGAAATAATACGGAGTATAATTCTCTTTTAAATGAGGATTCCATTTTAAGCATTTTTATCAAACAGACGCTAAACTCGGAGCAACTGTACCAAAGAAAAAGAGTAGCTTGGTAATGACAAGACCCAACTATAATTTTAATTAACCTTCTGATCCTGCTTAAATATATTTTGCCTTGTAAAAATCTGTAATAACATCTATTTCAATCTCCTCTGCTATTAGTTATTAAATTGAAAATGGATGCCTAGACTGATTTGGCAAAGATATTCAAGAAATTTTTCTTTATTCTCTCTGGTTTATTAAAGTAATAATTTGTAGCATAAAATTTCTCTGATTAAGTAATTTAGTGTAATTAAATCACCAGATTTATTAGGCTTCCTGAAACAGCGCATACACAGCTGGAATGATGGTGACTGTTAGCAGCTGCTGAGACACAAGCACATCTTGGCAGTGGCTTTCCTCGAATTTTCCTTCTGCTCAGATCAAGGAGTCATCGGTTTCACCTGCCATCTCCCATGGTCTCTGAGGTTCTGAAGGCTACTACCTACTGAGTCACTCCTGCTCACAATTAAAGAGGAGTCCTCCTGAGAGGTCACTCTGCTGGGATCAGTGTGGTATCAGCAGAGGGAGACACAGCAAAGGAACTCTGTTTAGCCCCGATACAATCATTGCATGCCCAGCTTGGTGGTTTTTCTTCTTGCCTGTCCTGTAATCACTCGGATCCCCAAAGCTCCATTCTGAATGCTTCCCTTGTCCCTAGGATACATGTCAAGTCCTTCCACTGTGTTTACCCTCATCCCTGAGAACTCTTCAGAAGTTGAGACTCAGTTAAATGTTCCCAATTCTATCATCTTTACAAAGCCTTTGGAGCTTTGCTGAAAGACAAGCAGGAGCCAGGATTACTTATGAATATTAATAAAATATACAATTCCTAATCCCTCTGCTATGCCATTCACTCACAACAACTGACACACTAGACATTAGAGGTAAGACAAGGGAGCTTACATATACCCACCCATCCATCTGCCCACCTACTCAGGAAATATTTACCAAGAGCCTATGATCTGTTCCCCATTGAAGTGGTATGGGGCAGCAATGGAGGCCCAGGAACCCTACACTCTCAATAGGTTCAGAGTCCATTAAGGAAGGCAGATACAGAGACTAAAAATTACTGTACAAATAGTAAGGTTGTCAATGGGAGATGAGGAGGAACTCCAGATTCAGTCAGAAGAGGGAATTCAAAGGCTTCCAAGAGGAAATGGCACTTGAGCCCCTTCTTGAAGGAAGAATGGGTTGGGGGGCAGAGGATTCAGAGAAGGAGGGCCAGGCTGAAGGGGATGAATGCAGGAGGCGGCCAGGCAGGGCACATGTGGGGAATTACAGTAGCTCCGGCTGGCTGGAGGATGGGCATGTGTAAGGAGAAAGTGGAGGGTCCGCAGGACTCAGCAGATATAGGGCTGTGTGTCCAGGCCGAGGTGTGGGGGCCTTATCCTAACCGAGTGGGGCAGTCGCCACACCTGAGGGTGCCCACGCCCCAACACCTCACAATGGGAACAGACCTGCTGGCTCAGTTTGCACTTTGGAACATCTCTGGCAGTCATGAGGAGGTGGGTCTAAGAAAATACATAGTCAGAAGCCAAGAGCCCCTTGCGAGACTGCTGCAGACACCCAGAGGTTTAAGAATATAAAACTGACATGAAATCATCCTGAATGGGCTTCGAGCAGAGGTCTGCTTTAAAGGAGACAACAGTAATCTGGATACAGAAATTCTCTCATAACACACACATTTGTGGAATATATTCTATATGCCTGGTATTGAATGCAAGTATTTCTTTTTTAAATTGGAAATTGCTGTATGTTAAGTTTCTTACATCAATACGCATTTAAAAGCACTTCCACATAGATGATTTGATCTCGTCCTCACCTGAGCAGCCGTGGATACTGGGCACACCTCAGAACCTGGGCACCAGTGCTGTGGGACCAGCGCTTTTCCTGGTGGCTGAGCTCATGCTGTCTGCCGTCCCAGAATGGGAGAGGCTGAACGACAGTCCTAAGGCTGTGTTGATTGGAGGCTTGATGGGAGTATGATGTGGCTTCCATTTGACAGATAAAGACAATGAGGCACGAAGTGTCCAGTGTCACACCTGCCAAGGGGGCTGAGGCAACATGCCCCCTTCTAATTTTCCTAGTTCTGCCATTTCTCCTACACAACATTGCCTCTGGCCTATGGTACACTTTATATTTTAACCCATATATGATGAAGAGTATACCTACTGCTTTCACCATATGCCTTTTCAATAACTATTCATTGTTTTTAAGGGCACAAGATAGGACTATAACTCCCAAGGGATTCAGAAAGGCTCCTCTATTCTAAATGGAGGCCTAGAAACTGATTCAAAACAAAACAGAACAGAACCACTACCTTAAATACCAGTTCAAACTAGAGAAAGTTTTCTGATATGTATCTGTTTAGTTGGGCCAAACAGGTTTTATTTCCCCCAGGTAAAAAAAAGTCAGTTGGCCCGGCACGGTGGCTCACGCCTGTAATCCCAGCACTTTGAGAGGCCAAGGCGGGCAGATCACCTAAGTTCGGGAGTTCGAGACCAGCCTGACCAACATGGAGAAACCCTGTCTCTACTAAAAATACAAAACTAGCCAGGCATGGTGGTGCATGCCTGTAATCCCAGCTACTTGGGAGGCCGAGGCAGGAGAATCTCTTGAACCCAGGAGGCGGAGGTTGTGGTGAGCCAAGATCGCACCATTGCACTCCAGCCTGGGCAACAAGAGCGAAACTCCATTTCAAAAAAAAGTCAGTCAGTGGCTAGGTCTGCCAACCCTGATCTTTTCGACAAATTAAGCCTTCTCAAAAAAAAAAAAAAAAAATTGCTTTGCCCTTTCTCTGCAAACCTACAAAAAGTGATTGTGTCCTTGTGAGCTAAAATACGATTCCAGTATATTTTTGGTCTATATAAATTTGCCATGTAACCAAGTAACACTTTTCAGCTTCAGATATGTCTATATTTCAGAAAAGAGTGCTAAGTGGAATCTAACGGACAAAATGAGCTAATTTTGTGAATCTTCCAACTAGTCTTTTCCCTGCATTCTTCTCCTTAATAACCTATAAATTTTAGTCAGGAGAATCATTCTTCAGCGTCTGGGGCAGTAAAACTCTTGCTAAAAATCAATAGTCTGCCTACTTTTAAGACTTCAATGTGTTGTTAGGCAGCAGAGGCCTTTCTTTATAAAACTCCATAATGACCTAAAACAGATTTGATTCTAGAAATCAGAATTCTCACACTAATAGGCTTTCATTTAAGAAGGCTCTCATAGCTGAGAACAGACTACCAAATGGGTTAGATTTTTCAATTTTACACCTTAGTCCATAAGTGCTAATTTCTCAGTGGAACAGTCAGATAATATACTACTAGAGATTACCGAAACCTCTAGTCACAGCTCTGAATTATTAATTTAAAAGGTTATGCACCAGTGCTAATATAAATTATCTTTAAAAACTATATGGGTAACATTTTAATAAGCTTTAAAACATGATTTTTCTCTCTCAATGTTGAAAGCAAAATATAATATAGAATTGGCTCTGAGTGAGCTATGGATTTATTGTATTTTTTCCAAAAGATTTGCACCACCATTCCTTATAAGTGATGAGAAAGGCCCCACCATGGATCCTGCCTGCAAATGCGCTGTCCTAATCAGTTTAAAGGGGCAGGTGCACAGTCCTTGCTCCCTCTATCGTAGGACTCAAAATGAAATCTCACTCAGGCATACCCCGTGTGTTGGGGCTTTTTTCTTCCACAACCTGTTAGAAACCCTGTACATGGCATTTAAGCTTCACCTGGGCACATCACCAGGAAGAGGAAGGATGCAGTCAGGCCCCAAAGGAAGCAAATAAAATACCAACACTGCAGCAGCCGGCAGAAATGTCAGCTTTCCTCCAGGTTAATAGTGTTTGTTCTGTGCCTAGTGTGGAATGCTTTACCCTCAACATGGTGCCATATCTTTGGGAAAGAGGATAACTTGGAGGAAATATGTGACTTCTTAACTGTCTAACTACGTCCCAGCTCCAAGAGATGGCTTGACATTTATCAGGAAGCCTGAGCAAGCAGGAGCTCAGCAGGCTGCCTTCCGCCAAGGACAGAAGGAGGAGGAAAAAATGCAATGTTAGATTACCATGCATAGATCATTAAAGGGCGAGATTAATGTTAGTTGATTTTACGCTCGTTACAATCCTCGCCTGGGAACCCCATCCAGAATTTCCTTGCTAGCTTTGCTTCGTAAGCTACATTCAAAGCTTCAGAAAAATCGGTAAGGTAGCCAGCCCAGACCTCTACCATCGTCAGGGTCCCTTTGTTTGGCATTGTCCTATCATGGGGAAAGGGTGACCTCCCACCCCTCACCAAGGGACAGCTCCATGACCATAGTTACACAGTGTAAACGTCAATATGGTAATAAAGGGAAACAAAGCATTCAGCTGCACTGCTTTTCAAATTCAGGAGGAAATGAAAGTCTTGGTTATTCTCCTTTTATGTGTATTGCCTTATTTTCCAAAGGGACCCACCCATTTCAACTTTGCAGAGCCTAAGCATGAAGTTGAAAAGCAGGCCCGCATGTGAGATGGAGTTCCCAGCTGGTTACCAAATGATCTGTCTTCAGCTTTTTCCTAAGTGCATTTAAAAAAAAATGGGGGCTACTAACGTCTCATGCAGGCTGATCGTTTCCACCACAAACAACGCAGCAAATGCAGTATTATTTGGAAAACATGACAAACAGAATTGTTCATTTATCAGCAGAAAGAGTATCAACCTATGCTTTTATAGCCCAAGGATTTTAAAGCTATAAATGTCACACGTTTGTGAAAAATGTCAATCTGCCAATATTTACTAAGAGCCTACTATGTGTCCGTGCTCTGAAAAAAGTATGTGACATGTTTAGACCTTGGGAAGATGGAACTGAAGTGCCTGCATGAACACTTAAGGACTCTCAAAGGCATTCCTTCATTCCTCTCTTCCATCTTTCACTTCTTGACATAGTTTGGATGTCCCCTCCAAATAGCATTTTGAGATGTATACCCCATGCTGGAGGTGCAGCCTGGTGGAGGTGTTTGAGTCAAGGGGACAGATCCCTCATGGCTCGGTGCTGTCCTTGCAATGGTGTTCTCGGGAGATCTGGTTAAGAGTGTGTGGCACCTCCCCCCACCACTCTATCTCTTGCTCTGGCTCTTGTCACATCAAATGCTGCTCCCCCTTTACCTTCTGCCATGATTGAAAGCTTCCTGAGGCCTCACAGAAGCCGAGCCAATGCCCAGCACCATGCTTCCTGTACAGCCCCAGAACCATGTAAATATCTTTTCTTTATAAATTACCCAGCCTCACATATTTCTTTATAGCAACACAACAATGGCCTAACACACCCCTTTCTCCCTCCCTCCCTCCTTCCTTCCTTTCTTTCTTCCTTCCTTCCTCATAAACAGCAATGTTGGGCCTACCATGGACAAGGCATTGGAGTTAAAAAGATAAGACTCTGTGACAGTCCCCAGGAAGTTAACTTCCATGAACAAATAGACAAGCAAGAGATCACCATGCAGTGTGGCAGTGGCAGACGCTGCAGTGGAGCGGTAGTCCAGGCACATGACTTTGCAGAGAAGGAACTTTTAAGCTGGTCTTGAAGAATGAACTGGCCTTCATTAGGTAAACAAGGGAGACACAGACCAAGGGACAATGGGAACAAAAACAGAGAGGCTGTAGTTTACCCGGCTTGTTTAGGGCCAGGTAAAAAGTCAAGTGTGTCTAGAACACAGAGGATGGGGCAGAAAGTGAGGCTGAAAAGAAAGGTGGAGGCCTGACTATGATGAATATCACAGGCTCTGATAAGAAACGCAGGCTTCCTACTCAGACAATGAGGAGTCATCCAGGGTCCTCTGACCAGACAATGACAGGAGCACATCTATGAATTAGAAAGGCGACCTGAGTGACGGTGTAGAAGACAGGACGCAAGAGACAGAGAGAAAATGGCCCATTAGGAGGCTTATGCAATGGTCTAGGCAAAATAATGAGGCCCTGGGCTAAGAGAACAGACACAGGAATGGCAGAACAGGCTCAGGCCAAGGTGGCATCACCATCTGCAATAGGAAACACAGCAACAGGGCAGGCCTTGGGGTTAGGGGTGCTCATGAGCCTGGGAGGCTCAGAGAGAAGCATTAGAAATAAGGACCCAGATCCAGCTTGGGAGGAAGGTCTTGGCTAGTGTTGGCTGTTGTCATAACACAGGCAGGTAACTGAAACCCTAGGAGCAGATGAGAGTATGAAGAATGGGGAAAGGAGGCACTGATTCTCCACTCCCATTCTCCAAAGGACCAGGAGGTACCATCAAGGAGACGGCAATTACCTGGGAAAATGAAACACATGCAGAAGAAACATAAAAGTACTTCCTGAATATCTGAGAAATATCCCTATAACTTAATAATGAACAACTTGCCCACTCCCTGCTATTTCTCCCTACTGACAAAGAAGTGTATGCACTTGCACACTTTGGCCCACTGAGGACAAAGCCAAGTGCCCCAGCACCTGAGCTGGAAAGGGAATGTGCCATGAAAGTGACCACCAAAGAGCCAGGGTCATGGCACAAACTCAAAGCCAGAAGCAAACCCTCTAGAGACCCCAGGCCCCTGAGCTAATTCTGCCATATCCACTAATGGCAGAGGTCAACAGTTACTGCTACAGTTGCATTTTCAAAATCTAGACTTTGGTATCTTTCTCTGAGTATGCGCAGTTGACATATAAAATTAGATGTATAAAATGCACACTTTGAAAAGCAGGGAACAGTTCTGCCTGTCGTGTTCCTAAGGTTGAACTACATGCAGATCTTGTTTGGGCTTGGCTTTTTCCCAACTGGGAAACTGGGAGGTTTTCAAATAAAGCTGAATTAAGAACTATTTGTTTTGCATCCCCTAAACACAAGGATCCTGGCTGTGCCAAGAGCCCTTCCCTGGAGCATGTCAGCCCACAAGGGGCCAGGGGAGACTTTTACTCCCCTCAAACTCCTACGGTACGTCCTGTCTGTACTGTCTTGTACTGTTCATTAACTATGTCTTGAGTTTATTGTTATTTGATTGTCTCTTGGCCAGATGCCAAGCTTCTTGAGAACAGGCTGAGTTACACTTTTCTGTGTGTTACAAAGTAGTACTCGGCGAGTGTACCACTTCAAAAATCGAATGCAGCAGTTTAGGGATGCAATCTACGCTTTCACAATTGGGTGCAGAAAACACATTCATATCCAATGAACAGCTTCACTAAGAGTTCTAGAAGAGGTGAACACCATGCAGTGGATGCCCAGAGGAGGGCAGAGGTGAATCCCCACTCTGATCTGACTGGGGTCACCCACGGTGTGCGTCTTCGCCAGCATTGGCAAATACACTCAAACCAAGGGAGCCCTGAGCGAGGCTGGAGAAACATACTCCAGAAGGAAGAGTGGTACTCTAATAGAAAAATACCATCTGGTCTCTTCTGCAGACCAAGGGCCTTCTCTCTCATTCTCTTTTAGGGTCCTTCTCTGATGGGATCATCTTCTCCGGGGCACTAAGAGAAGAATCTCAGTCGGTCCTCTGAAGGCCTGGTGTGCATCGAAGCACTCTGTCCTATGGTGGAGAGCACCTGCTTCAGGAGCTTGGAAGTCTCCCCAAGCCAGGTACCCGCTACCTGGTTGGATCCCATCTGCTCCCCCGGTTACCAACTGCTGGTGCGCACAGTGTAGTGTTCATGCAGAGGAAGTTACACAGCAGAAGGAGAGGCTGGCCAGCCCCTCAGCAATGTACAGTCCAGACGAGAAGACCAAATACAACCCAAAACCCAGCCAATCACAGCCTCAGCACCAAATGGCTACATTCTCTGGATTTTATTTCATACATCAAACCTGCCGTCTGGAAGGCACTGATCTAAGCACCTTGAAAATGGTAACGAATTAACTCTTCATACAAACCCTACGAGGTAAGTACTTTCATCACTATTTTCATCACCATTGTCAGGGAGCATAGACTCACAAAAGAAAATTTTACATTTGTGAGGACAGTATAAGTATTTGGCTTTTATTTATGTCCTCACCCACTAAACAAATAAGTTTTCTGACGAATGTGCCAGAATTTATGCTGCAGAGTTTTACTACAAAAAGAAAACTGAACTATGGAGATGAAGTGACTAGCCCAAGGTCTCATAGCTGGTAAGTGGTAGTGCCAGGATTTAAACCTGGGTGTTCTCGTTCCAGAATCCATGCTCTTCACCATCTCAATATACTGCCTTTTGTTTACACAGACACCTGAGCTGGACACTGGGGACAGAAGATATGGTGGGCCTTTTGGGTTGAGTGGTTTGGGACACAGAGATGTGCTTTGGGCATAGAATGATAAATGAGTTTTTGATAGGAAGAGAAGGCTTGGAAAGGACACTCCACACAGAGACAGCACTAGGAAAACCTCTAAATAGTGGCTAGAGGTGAACTGTCCCATTCCTGAAGGTTCTGAAGAATCAGCAGGGCTTTGGAAGCGAGCAGATGCTGTATATAGAGATGTACGTTTTGTGCCTATAGAAAGGCAAGGTGCAAATTCTAGAGTTTCCAGGGTCATTAGCCCAGAGAGGCTGGCCCTGCACACCATCCTCCGGAAATCAAACAGGGATGCTTGGTGTCACCCACCGAGCAACACCTAGCAAAGGAGATATTTTGTTTCCCACACTGAGAATTTTGTATCTCCGGCAATCTGCGATTTGTCAAATGAATTAGATTCCTTAATAATCACTATTCCAAACCATGCCAGTCAGCAAGTATTTCTTTCTGAACAAATATATAATTAATTCAGACACCACCTTTTTGACTCAAAGGTTTTAAAGTGCCTGGCTGAGGTGAACATTCAGAAAAAATAATGGTATTTCCAAAGGAAAATTCATACATAGCTCAATTTACAATATTGTAATAAGACTCTGCAGCATAAATTCTGGCACACTGGACAGAAAACCTATTTGTGTAGCGTGTGAGGACATAAATAAAAGCCAAATACTTATACTGTCCTCACAAATATAAAATTTTCTTTTGTGAATCTATGCTCCCTGACACATATTCCAAGAAAGTTGGGTCCCATGATAAATATTGTGCCTTGAAGGTCTTCATCAATATCAACTCTCTTGCTCATTATTCAATTACTAGATAAAAAGGATGGTAACAGAGTAACAAATAACAGAATGACATAATTAAAGTTATGTATCAACCTTCACTCAATATTCAGTCATTACCAATTCTGTCACCAACTTTGTAACTTTTCTCTCTACAACTAATTATCCTATCCTCACTTCCTAGATTCTACACCCACCCATGGCCAATCATTGGCCTCTCTGTCTGTTTCTAGGTTCCTTCTATCCCTTTCTTTTATGGTTTCTTTTTAAGTGATCTGTTTGGGTTTTGAATCTGGGGTTGGAGCTTTTCATTCCATTTGGATGTTCCATCCCCTCTGGGTTTCCACCACCCCTCCAAATAACGTTCTTTCTAGACCCTTCTATAAGCTGTGTCTGCAGTCTCTTTTTCTAGAAAGCATCCTTTTCCTGAGATCTTTGTTCTATTTCTGAATACTTTCTATAAGCCTTTTATGGATCCATAATTTTTGCAAGAAAAGGGATTGGGTTCAGAAGCCCAATCTTTTCCCTCCTTCTAAATCACCCCATGAAGTTACAGTCCATAATGTTGTTCCTGGTAGAGAGTCAGTTTTGATGAAGCTCTTGAGGTGGATGACAATAATGAGCTGAAATAAGCCTAATGGACTCCATTTCTGGGAACCCAGGTACAAAGATGTTATTATTCTTATGCCTATAGGTATAATAAGGTGCTTGTGATATTACTTTCTGCTCTGGTATGTGGGAGGTACCGCTATCTCTTGTTGAAAAGCAGACATCAGGAAATGGGGGTAGAAATGCTTGTAGGCAGTCATGTGTGCAGAATGAGAGAATGGGGCAAGGAGAGGCCAAAGGCCCAGGCGCTCAGCCTCTGGCCCAAGGAGTTGAAAAAGATGCACCCACAGGACCACGAAGGCCAGACTCTTACAGACACAAGTCACCACTGCTGGCCTCACAATGGAAAGGGCCCTGGGCCAGGAGTCAGGAGGAAGGCCCAGCTCTGCCATCCATCTCAACATGTGTCCTTATGCTGGAGGACTGAGCTTCTTAGTTTAGTTATCTATAAAATGGCCACAATAATATCTCAATGAGCTATTCATTTTTTCATTTAAGAATTTATCAAAAACCTCCTGAAGCAGAGACTGTGAGCTAGCTATATACACAAAAATATGAGTTGTTCTTTTTTTTTCTTTGAGACAGAGTCTTCGCTCTGTCACCCAGGCTGGAGTACAGTGGCGTGATCTCCGCTCACTGCAAGCTTCGTCTCCCAGGTTCACGCCATTCTCTTGCCTCTGCCTCCCGAGTAGCTGGGACTACGGGCACCCCCTACTATTCCTGACTAATTTTTTGTATTTTTAGTAGAGACAGGTTTTCACCGTGTTAGCCAGGATGGTCTCAATCTCCTGACCTCGTGATCCACCCACCTTGGCCTCCCAAAGTGCTGGGATTACAGGCATGAGCCACTGGACCCGGCCAAGTTGATCTTTTTGTTTTGAGTAAAAATGGGAAGAAACTAAGCAAGCTCTGTAGTGAAATATGATTTGCATTTTTTCAAAGACGGGCACATGATTATCTTGCTCAAGGATGAATATATATTAAAGAACACAGATTTAACATACGTAACTGGGGGCTGGGGGTGGTGGGGAGGGCAGAGATGGGGAGGGCAAAGGTACGGAGGGCAGAAATGGGGAGTGCAGGGAGAAAAATCCAGATAAACCAATGAAAAGGACTGTCCCTTGTACAGTGCAATGATGATAGTATTCCATCAACCAAGGGGAATGACTAACTGACCTAATGATAACAATAATAGTAATTAACACAACAACTAACTTGCTGGAACTATATTTTGTCCAGAAACCATACAAAGAAAACATGTATTGCATATTTAGTTAAGAGCAAATGTTTTAAGTGGCAGAGCTTGTGAACATCACTCTTTTTGTACTCACTCTCTTCCATATCCCCAGCCCCCAGAAGTCAAAAGCCTAAACAAACACTTGTGAAAGTTGCAGAATGAGCAGATCTGGAGAGCCCTTGACACTGTGGCCAGTAACATTCACTGAACTACATTAAGGAACTCCCTAGATGCTAAGACTGGTTCCAACCAGATCAAGCTGTTCCCATCTTCTAAATCAGAAATGACCCAAAAGCAGCTCAGTGACACAGGTGTCAACAAACTGCCATCTGCTTCATGTCAGATTTCTAGGAGCGCTAGAAATCCAGCTCATCCCATTCCCACATATCAGCGAAGGAGATAAACGCAATGAACCTGACTCTCTTTGCCAGTTCTGAGAGATGCCCAGGTCCATTCTTAGATGGGCAGCAGGAAGTGAGCAAAGCCCAGGTCTGAAAGTTACAGTCACTAAGGTATCAAACAATGACATCCACCTTCAAGTATCAGCCAGAGCTAAGCCCTCCAGGAAGACATCTCCAGATGCTGGTTTCCCCATGCGTCCATCAGCCAAAGGCAGTCCAGGTGTCTATGATGACCTGGCACAGTGTAACTGACCTTTTGGAATCAAGGCTACCCAAGGACCTTCCCAAATGTCTGGCTGGACAGACACATTTTGCCCTCTTCATTTCTCTTTGCCTTCTTGATGTTTCCCAAGTCTTGAGTATTGAAAGGAAACATGCATTCTTTTCCTCAGAGGGAACAAGCACAGCATGTGTTGATCAATTTCCTTTCCTTTCATCATTCCTCAGTGCACTCCAGAAACATGAGGAAAGTTGTTTTACTCGCTGGGCCTGGGGTTCAAGGTTGATTCTCCTCAGTCAGAGAAGACTCGGTGAGTAAAGACAGTACCCCACACTGGAAATCAACTCCCATTCAGGGAGCTTACCACAATGGGTCCAACCCAATTCTAACAGCCTATCCTCACTGAGACTTTAAATGTGTGTGTCAGGAAATCATCTCCACAGCCCCATGTGCTTCCCTCTATTATATCCATTCCATGGGGAATCTCAGGCTCACAGAGGTTCACTTCCTCAAAATCAAGAGCAAGTTATGTGAATGTGAAACCTGGTTGGCCTGAAATCATGGCCCCACTACCACCCCTGAGTAGTTTTAGGCACAAAGAGGGCAGAGCCTGATGGATGAAGACCAAGACATGGCACAGGGAGGGTAGAGAACAGCACTGCTGGTTCTCCCTTTCACCAGCCCTCTCCTCTCCAGAAAGGCCCTGGGCTCTGGCAGGTTGGGACACTTGGTCTTCTCTCTTCTTTTGCTTCCTCCTCCTTCTCTGCCTCTTGCTCACTCACCTACTCTTAACACTCAGCACCCCGCTCCCAGGCTCCTCTGTAACAGGGCAGGACAGCATCTCTACCCACTTACTGATCCCAACTTCCCTCTAAGCTCCTGAAGGCTGAGGGAGTGTTTGGGCCCTCTCATTATCCCCAGGGACATGCTTCAGTCTCACGATCAGGACCTGGGACAGGTCTCCAGTTCCCCAGATGAATCACTCCACTGCCTCCCTTGGAATTTACTAGGTGAAGGTCACTGACTCGCCAGCTACCCTGCACAGCACTGCTTGGGAGCACTCCAGGGCACTGGCTGCTGGAAGTGCTTCCCGAGGCTGCATGGAACATTTTCACAAAATGTGGTACCCACTCCCTCTGGAAGTCTTCTAAGAAAGTCATTTGTTTTTGCGTCAGCCCAGTTGTTCATGAAATGCATAGTAACAGACCCTGTGATTCTCCCTACACTGTAAAGCCTGACTCAGACAGGCAGCTTTCCTGACTCTCTAGCAACTGGCTTATGAAATCTCCAGGCATCAGAAGAGCTGCCCACCAAAGCCTCCAGATGGCATAGGGGAGGCCTCAAATGTCATGGGCTGCCCAGGCCAGTTACCTCCTGGCCAGCTGCCAATGGAGAGGTCCACGCAGCTTGGAGGAGGGCAGATGACAGCCTTATCCCTGGGCCCACATGCCAGCATCCATCAGTGTCCCGTTCCCAGAGATTCCCTCACTCTCCATGCTAATAACGAATGACTGTGCTTCCCCAGTGGAGCAACACATCTTCCTTTATGAGGCCTGGCAGGGACCTGTGGCCCTGGGTACAGCCCCAAACCAACTCCCAACAGGCCAGAGGTGACATCTGGCCACCAGAAAAAGCTGCTTCGCTCACCAGGCTCTGACCTCCAGAGGAGGTGGCACTACAGGTGGGCCTCCCAGCCAGCTGCTCAGGCTCTATTTAACATGTCTCGTCAGAGGGTCACAGCAGAGATCTGGGGCCTGTCTCAGGGCAATTTCTCTGCCTGGACATGAGGCTAATTCCAGTTCTCAAAGCAGGAGATCCCGGGAAAATAGGTCACATTGGTCACCGGTGTTCCTGGCTGTTTAACCAGAGTCCTGGGTAGCGTCTCCCTGGTGGGACAGCTCTCACCAAGGGCCCACATGTCCCCAACAGACACGGTCCATCTGTAGGGCCGTGCAGGACACAGGCCTTTTTTAGGCCCTCACGTAGCTCCAGAGGTGGGATCATCAATCCAGCACCTCTGTGCCTCAAAATACAAGCTTTTTGTGTGTGTTTTTCCATCGAAAAATATATTTTTTTCCTTGAGGCTTTTAAAGTCTGCAGAGCTTAGCTGTTCTGAATGTAAGGAAAGAACCTTGTTCTAGTGAAGGGCTGTAATTACTGCAATGTAACATCCAACATGGTGGTATGAGAATGCATCGGCAAGGGAGGCGGACAGAGAGACTGAGAGGAGACAGGACCTGGGCTTAAATCCCAGCTCTGCTGCTTCCTAACTTTGTGATCTTGGATGCCTTACCTAACCTCTCATAGCCTCAGTTTCCTCACCTGGTTTATGAAATCTCCAGGCTTTGGAGGAGCTGTGTATTCGATGCACAGTGGTGCTAGGCTGATGATCTGTAAGACAGGCTATTAATAGTGCCACCCACATTAATTGTGATGATACATAAGACAACACCCCATCCCGGCGGACCTCCTTTGAACCCACTCACCAGCTTCCCTGTGTGTTGCTGCTCAGAGCCTGCACCTGGGGCCCTCAAAGGAGCACCCCTGGCACCAAGCTGCCCAGCCTGTTTATACCTCCACTCCCCACTGAGGCCAGGTGCCCCATAACCAATGACTGACTAGTGTTGGATTCAGAAGCTCAGCTGTCTGCCTCTGGGCAGGACACATCTCGGGGATTATTTATGCTCTGGAGCCCCTCCTGGGATCAGACAGGGCCTCATTTGAATCTGCTCCCATGCGTGGCTTCTCCCCCTCCCTGTCCTGCTCCCCACCCCAACTCCGTTATTAGTTTCTTCAGAGAGCGCTTCCTTAATAAATCATTTACACAGGAATTCTAATCTGAGAGTCTGCGGAACACTAGCAGGGCAAAAAAGCCTCGGTGCCATTATTATTGTGGCTGTTTTAATTATAATTGTGCTGCTCACAATGTCCCACAGGACTGGACTGATATCTAGGCATGGACTCTGCTGCACCCCAAGTTGATATCCAGACATGGAGTCTGGTATACCTCCAGGAAAGCTGCCCATTTTATCTTTTAGATTTTATTTTGCTTTATTATTTTTGGGAGGTTGTGGGGTAGTAGGTGGGAGAGCAAGAACCAAGGGGAATTTCTTCCCAGAGCTTTGGAACACAGGACCAGCCTGCGGCAGCTATTCTATAGCTTGCCCAGACCCTCAGTGCAGGGCCCAGAGTGGCAGTACAGGGAGGAGAGCCCCCAGCGCACACCAGAGATGGCACCAGGCTCCACTGTACCAGTGACAGTCCTCGGGAAGGACAGGTGCTTCTGAGGGTTAATGTGGTTAACACAGTCCCAGACAACCTTGCCTTTTCCAAACAGGTTTGTGTTTCACCAATGATGAAATGTAACTCCCCAATGCAACCTCCCCAAGGAACTAAGTGGCAAGAGAGAAAAGCCACGTTACTTCACACAGAGGTGGTGGCAGCTCCTAACGACTGATGTGCCACTAAGTAAAGTTTTGCCAACAGTCAATTGAGCAGGCACACTTACAAAGTGAGGGCATGGAGCAGGCACAACTGATTGGTTTCCACATATGTCTGGGACATTACACAATTCTGAAAGGCCAGTCTCTCTTTATCTGTATAAGGCAGAGGAAAGGCTCTTAAAAAAAAAAAGGGGGTGGGGGGCAATGTTTAAATGCCATACTGTTCCCATCCAATTACCTCTGTTTTCTACCTACAGGTGGGGGGCGGCGGGAGGTGCTGAATATTCATTTTAAGTGCCATTTATCATCTGGTAATTAATTACAAGCAAACTCCTACTGTATTTCAGGTGAACATAACATAAAAGAAATAAGATTCTCTTGACAAATGAGAGTACTATATTTATAAGGACTAGGACTTTCTCCCCAAAGAAATGGAACAATTTTCACTGCAATTCATACCCCAGCCCTTGTGAGCTTTAAAGCAAACTTCAAGTGCTTCTTGCACCTCAGCTCAAGCTAGTGCCCCTCCACGCTGTTATGGTGAAAACTGGAAGGCGACCTGCTCACACAGGGTCACGTCTCGGTCCCTTTTTCAAGAACCACTAACGTTCCTGCGAATTTTAATGTTAAAACTCAATGAAGGAGTAACTTGAGGTTTTTCACAGTTGTGTTCAGATAACTGTGCTATTTAAATGATCAAAGCATTATATTTGAATGGAAGACAGGGTCTTAAAGGCAACAAAGTAGAAAAAAATGATGACTGCAATACTTGCATTAGTTAATAAAAGCACCAAGTAGTCTAGAAAAAGGCTTAACTCCTCCTGAATGCAAATATTCTGTGAATACTTCGTATTTGTCTATTATTTTTTCATTCAAAAATGTCCATTTGAAGTCATGAGGCTGGAGCCCCTAGGTTCCAGTGTCTGCTCGGCCAGCATCTCTGCAGGACCCTGTGTGCCCCTGATGTCACCTGCCTGCAATTTTCTCTTTCATACAGTAAGGTGGACAAAGTGCTCAGTGATGTCCCTTCTAAAACTAACAGTCTAAGACATCAGCCTTATTCAAGGAGTTATGTTCTAATTCTCCAGGTCTAAGAATTGCTATCTTATTTTTAATATTAATAAAGCCAAATTAACATAATAATCTAGGAGTCAGTGGCACCGATAATCCAATGAAGGAACTCACCCAAAAGCCATTTTATCTGGCCCAAGAACCCAAGGGTTGACTTTTCTATGCAGGTTTTAGCTTTTAACTGTGTTTTATTTAGGTTAATATTAGAATTCATTTACCTTCCCTGAGCACCCATCCACAGAAGGGTGCAAAGAAAGCATCCAGACCCTTGTCAGGCTATGAAAGGGCGGCAGTTGAAATCTAACTGTTGAAATCTCAACATTGGCCATGGAAAATCTAGATGAAGGCAGTGAGGATTCTAGTAAAAAAGGCAGCAATAAGTTTGCGTTGACCTCTGAGGCCCCCAAAGCAGAACCCTGGCCAGGGCTGGAGACAGACATGCATTCTTCACCCCTCCCACGCCCTGCAAGTACTTACTGAGCACTGACTGGGTGGTAAGCACTGAGTGTAACTGGCGGATATGAATCTAGACAGTAGACATCCCAGGCCTCTCAGATCTTATAATCTGGTGGCCCAGTCAGCCAGTCAGGAGAAAACCATAACCCTATGTACAATACATACTGGGACAGAAGAAATGAAAGGGAGCAAGCAGGATGTAGGGGCCAGTAGAAGAGGGAAGCAGACTTGTTCAGATGGAATGGTTGGGGGATGGACCTCTCTGCAGCAGCAGTATTTAAGCTGAGACATGTGGGATGGGGGGTCAACCCCATGCAGAGGTGCCCATGGGATCTGAGGGTTCGGAGGAATAAGGACCTGCGTCCCTGGTCCCTGGCATGCAGTCTCTTTATCTGTGATAAATCTGTCTTCAAAAAGGTGGGCAATAGTGGAACAGGCTGGACACAAAAGGACAAATAGTTTATTATTCCACTTAGAAGAGGTACTTAGAACAGTCCAATTAATGGAGCTAGAAAGTAGAACAGTGGTTGCCAGCGTTTGGGTGGAGGGGAGAATGAGGGCTCTCTGTTCAATGGGTATAGAGTTTCAGTCTGGGATGATGAAAAAGTCCTGGAGATGGATGGTGGCGATGGCTGCACAACAATGTGGATATACTTAATGCCAATGAATTGTCCACTCACGAACGTATTAAAATGGTCAATGTTGGGCCGGGCACAGTGGCTCACACCTGTAATCCCAACACTTTGGGAGGCCGAGGCGGGCAGATCATTTGAGGTAAGGAGTTTGGGACCAGCTTGGCCAACATGGTGAAACCCTGCTAAAAATACAAAAAAGTTAGCCGGGCATGGTGGTGCATGCATGTAATCCCAGCTACATGGAGGCTGAGGCACAAGAATCAATTGAACCTGGGAGGCAGAGGTTGCAGCGAGCCAAGATAGTGCCACTGCACTCCAGTCTGAGTGAGACTCTGTCTAAAAAAAAAAAAAAAAAAAAAAAGTAAATGTTATGTTATCTACAGTATGTATGATCACAATTTTTAAAAAATAAGGGTGGGGGACAGGCATGGTGGCTCACGCCTGCAATTCCAGCACTTTGGGAGGCTGAGGCAGGAGGATTGCTTGAGGCCAGGAGTTCCAGGCCATCCTGGCCAACACAGGGAGACCTTGTCTCTTAAAAAAAAAAAAAAAAAAGTAGGCAAGTGATCAAAGCATGCTTCCTGGGCCAGATAATGAATTATCTGCAGGCAGAAAAATTGTTATGCCTCTTCATAGACTTAAAGGTGGGATACATCTTCTTCCCCCACGAAGGGCAACTGTTTTGGGGGACAGATCTTATTAGGTAGCACCTAATGCCACAGTGCCTTTGTTCATCCAAATCGTAACTCAAGAAACACTATTTCCAAGGAAATTCCTTGACCAACACATCCTGTTTACCCAAGGAATAACGTCCCCTGAGCCCCAGCATGCTCTTTGGTGTATTCATGTATGTTTCTCTTCCCACCTGTCTTAGAGAAGGGACAATCATCCCTTCTTCCCTCCTTTTTTGATTCCCCCATCACCTTCACTCCAGCTACGCTCCAAACACGTTTCACACTGTGGTGCAACATTTACATTTGTCACTAGATAAATGAACTATCTTAAGTTTAATTCTCTTTAAGTGTCCATCATAGCAGAATTATTACATAAACACGTTCTGAAATTCATTCATTCATTCATTAGTATTGAATGAAATATCTTTTAGGCAATGGAAATAAGAGAAGGAGGTTGAGAACCACGGACTTCCATTATTTTATTCAATGCTTTGAGTTTGATTTTCTATTACAGTTTATATTTCCAGTGTTATCCAGTAAGATACTTTTTTTCTTAGCCAAAGACAGAATTTTGTTTGAACCATCGATATATAATAGTTATCTATTTCTCCATTTATAACACTCATCATTATAGAAGGTCAAGGCAAATGCATTAGGCCAGGGTTTTTTTTAAAGTCTCTTTTCCTGATGAAGGTGAAGATGGTCAAAGCTCTCTATGAGAAGACAAATGCTCCCTAGGGAGGCATTTCCGGCCTGATGAGAGCCCCAGGCGAGGCAGAGAGCGGGACCAGAACTCAGGTGAAAACCAAAGCATAGCAACTGGGATGCAGCTGGGGAATGCTTCATGAGCCAAGCCTGCAGCCAACATGGCACTGGACACAACAGCATTCTCCCACCGAATGAGAAGCCATCATTCATACAACACATTGACTGTGCTTCTCTTCAATAAGCCCTGTGCCAACTGCTGGCAATTCCCCTGCACTCATAAAGCCAAACCTTTCAAGTGCTTGGTGCTCAACATGGCACAGAGCAGGTGTACTCAACACTTAGAGGGTGTTTGAAATCAAACTTCTAGAGGTCGGTAGTCACCAGATGGCTCCTCTCACTACCTGGACATGAGAGTGGATCAACGCACTCCACTTGCTGAAATTCACAAAGAGCAATGTGCTCTCAAGAAGTCGGCCTCCATCCCAAGCCAGTGCTCTACAGACAGGAAAAGGAAGGGGAGCCTGGGTACACGGCCTCCCCCCGAGCTCCCCTGAAGGTACAGGCCCAGAAACCAAAGGTCCTGCAGAAGCCTGAAGAATGCTGCCAGGATCCCACCCTCCACTCCATCTCCTCTTTGGGACAACCCCAGGACATTTGCTTCCTTCAAATTCTTTCCCAGAAGTCTCAACAAATCCTTCCCCAAACCCCGGACTCATGATCTAGCAATCCCCCAAAGCCATTTCAAGAGGTTCTGAAAGTGAAAGAAAGGAAAAGAAGAGAAGGAGAAAGAGAGAAGAAAGCTAGATCTGTCTCTGTCTAAGAGGGGTGGGAAACAAAGCCCTTCCTTTTCTCTTTGTGCACCAATGTGCAGTTTATTTGGTGACAAAGCTCCAAATGTTAATTGAATGCATTAAAGGCATAATAACACAATCCAGAGAATTATTTTGCTGTATTTTTAAACTTCCAATGTGCTTGGCTACCTATAGCTGAACAAGAACAGGTAAAAGATCTCCCTGAAATAAAAAACAAGAGAGCCCGAGGGGAGGGGAGCAGGCACCTACTTGAGAGTTCACCGGGTTCCCATGGAGAAAAGGGCAATTGCCTGGTGCAAGGCAGTTTGGTATCAATGCAATAATTTCTGGATAGCTGCCAATGCTAAGGTTAAAAAGCGGTATTACAAGCCTTCTATGATGACAGCCTACTGGGAGACATTTGTTGAAAATTGCTTTGCCTATCATTTAGTCAGCAAAAAAACCCCACAGTACTAGTTATGCTAGAACTCTGTTGAGTGTGCATCTATAAATGATTCAAATTGTAAGTACATAAAGCCCCCATACAGGTAGATGTAATCACCATAAAAGGCTAGAGCCTCGGCTCTGTTCTTTCACACTGATAGGCCGTATACATTTTCACCATATGTTGCCAAATAAGAAGCATAATTATAAAGAAACTGGATTCTGAGTTTTAATTTCAACTTTTGAAAATGAAATCAGAGTGACTTTTTTGTCACCAGGCAATAAACTTTTCAGCACATTGTGAAAACTGACGCTGTACACAGTACAGCATCACACAGACTGACTTAATTGTAACTCTACCTTTTCTGTCTATAAGAAAGTGCAACTTACAAATTGCCAGGGGAAAAAAGCACAGGCTTTTAACTAGACTGTCTCCTAAAGTCTCCAAACATCCTCAAAACATTTTAAAGTGATTTAAAGCATGTAAAAGAAAAATAAAGGCCTGGTTATTCAGGGATCAGGGCAGCGTGAGCAAGTCTGAGTTAGTTTTCAGTTAAAGGTAGGTTAGGTGGCTGGGCGCGGTGGCTCACGCCTGTAATCCCAGCACTTTGGGAGGCCGAAGCGGGCAGATCACCTGAGGTCAGGAGTTTGAGACAAGCCTGGCCAACATGGTGAAACCCCGTCTCTACTAAAAATACAAAAATTAGCCAGGCGTGGTGGCAGCCACCTGTAATCCCAGCTACTCTGGAGGCTGAGGCATGAGAATCGCTTGAACCCAGGAGGCAGAGGCTGCAGTGAGCCGAGATCGCACCATTGCACTCCAGCCTCAGGGACAAGAGCGAGACTTCGTCTAAAAAAATAAAATGAAATAAAATGAAAAGGTTAGGAGTTGCCTGGCTAACACTACATAGTCCAAATGAATCATTTCTTTTGTCCTTGTCTGTGACTTAGAAGTAATTTAATTTCTTAGTGGTTTGCGGCTTTTTGCCTGCTCTGATATCAATGCCCCAGCTTTGAATGGGCACCCCCATCCCCATTCCTTGTCCCTGTGGGCCAGGAGTATCTACCTGAATGCACACAAATAAATCTTCATTCCTACCAAAGACTAAGAGTTTAGGTTTGCCAGTTGGGTGTGCACAGGTGTGCATGTGAGGCCTTTTGCCTGCAGAAAGGGGGTAGCGTAGGCTGATGGGGAATCCCAGGTGTGAGGGGCATTCCACGGACCTGCCCTCAGCATCACCAGCAGCTCCAGAAAACCCATCTGAATGGTTCTCCCCAAGAGGCCCCACTTTCAGGGTCATTCCAAATCACATCAACACGATTCATGGCCTGGTGAAGGGTGAATGAATCGTCCAAGGCAAACACAGAGCTTGCTTTGTTTGGAGGCTGAATCCACAGGGTCAAACTGCAGACTCTGAGAATTGAAAGAGGCTGCCTAGAGCACCTTCGCCCCTGTAGCAATGCCCTATCTCAAAGCTGACCAGCTCCTGCCCATCTGGTGTGACCCTGAGCACATGCTCTTAAAAGCACGGTTTCAGGAAAGCAAAGAAAATTCCATGGGAGTGTGGGGCTGGACCCTCCACAGCTGGAAACCCCACCCGGCCAGCCCTGCAAGCAGTTATGGGCACCAAGGACAGAACAGGAATCAGAGATGATTCCCTTTCATTTTCAGCCAAGGCTGGGGAAACAGAGGCAGCCCCGGGGGAGTGTTGGAAAGTGCATTTTCTATACTTTATGCTTCCTTTGAAGTGGTCAAGAGAAGGCAGAAACAGCTGCCATCTAGGAATCAAATCCCCACCAGCTTTGTACAACTCCTACCCCCCTCCATCTCTCCCAGGCCCCTCCATACACACAGCCAACCCCCCCCCAACAAACAACTGTTCCTTGGTCAAGCTGGGAAGCCGTATTTGTCAGGCTAATTTTCAGAAGTTACTAAAGTGGCCTGGAAAAATGGAAGCCAAGGAGCCTCAAGATTACAAAATAAAAATAGATTTTTTTTATTATTGAGGCATTTTAAGAGCAATTATGTTGCTGCAGTCATAACAGCCATTTCTGCAAACAGCAGGTTTGGAAAATACAAAAGACTCCTGCCACCTCCACGCCCACTCCAGGGGCTATTAAAGTTTGGGGAGGGAAAAGAAACAGAAAGCGTTTTTAAGACTTTGGGGTTTTTTGAGTTGATTCTTAAAAATCTATTAACATATCCTTTACCATTCAAAGGGAAATAAAGCCAAATACACTTTGGGGAGATGAGGTGAACAAAACCACACTTTGGGAATAAAAGATAAAGGGTTTCATCAAGTCCCAAGTTCACGGAAATGTCACTAATCCCTCACCATCAATCACATCTGTGTTGTATTTTCTGATGTAGCCAGCAGAGAAGAACCAGTCTCCTAAGAGATACAAATCCTGCTTTCGTTGGGAAAATTCTGTGTCCTGTTACCTGACAAGACAGAGAGAGGGATGCAGACCCTCTCTAACCCAGCCTTGAAGGGGGGTACTCTTGCATTTAGACCTGCTTCCAGACCAACCTGCCTCCCCAAATTACCTGTGCCAGCCCTGGACCTGAGCCAAGGAGAGTCAACCTTCTATAAAAAGGTGGCTCATGCGCCGGGCGCAGTGGCTCACGCCTGTAATCCCAGCACTTTGGGAGGCCGAGGCGGGTGGATCACGAGGTCAGGAGATGGAGACCATCCTGGCTAACATGGTGAAACCCCGTCTCTACTAAAAATACAAAAAGAAATTAGCCGGGCGTGGTAGCGGGCGCCTGTAGTCCCAGCTACTCTGGAGGCTGAGGCAAGAGAATGGTGTGAACCTGGGAGGCGGAGCTTGCAGTGAGCCGAGATCGCGCCACTGCACTCCAGCCTGCAGTGGAACAGTTTCATCCTTAAGCAATACCCCCCGCCCCTTGCATGGAAAAGTTGTCTTCCACGAAACCTATCTCTGGTGCCAAAAAGGGTGACAGAGCGAGACTCTGTCTCAAAAAAAAAAAAAAAAAAAAAAAAGAAAAGAAAAGAAAAGAAAAGGTGGCACATGATAAAGCCTTAAATGAGGAGCCTCAGGATAGCTGGTGAGTTACTAATAATTTGTGGTCAACCTGCTGAATATGTAGAAAGTAGTTTCTAAATATCCCATGAGTTTGTTTTACTATTTACAAATTGAGTCTCTTAGGTAAATCCATGTTGCCAAAGTGGACTGATAAATGAGAATAGAATATCTAAAAATAACCCATGAATTCTTCTCCACCAGATAGTCAAGCAAACAAAGCTATTTCCAATGAATCATTCCTGACCCCCACCCTCACCTTACTGGGTGAGGGTAGGGGTCTGCAGATGAATCCAGTAGACACTATGTTTTCTAATTTATCCTGAAGAAATCGAAAGGGAGTTTGAAAGGTTAATTAAAATTTCTGGTATAGATTTTGTCGATATGCAACTAAGTACAGAATATTTTGCTAGATCAAGAGCTGGGTTTCTGAATGATTAAGTATTCTGGTTGATACAGAATTACCCTACATCTATGGATTACCAATGTTCAATAATTAGAAAAGAAACAAACCCACTGAGCAACTTTAATTTTTTTTTTGATGATTCAACCCTTGGCCCACTGATTCACACATAGCAGGGCATCAATAAGTGTTTGCTACATGCCTGAATTAAGAAGATATATCAGCATTTAGGAGCACCTTTGAGCCATTGGTCAGTTCATTTCATCATCAATATCTTCATCTTAATACCCCACACAGACTGAGAACCATTTCTGAAATTTCCACTCATTATGACTTGATTAAAAACTGCTATCAAGACACAGGAAAGAAGTCAGACAAGGAACAAGAGATGTTTCCCTGGCATTTTCTGTAAAGAGCCAGGTAATAAATGTTTTCAGCATTCATCATGCAGGCCATACAGTCTTTATAGAAACCGTTCAACTCTGCCACAGCAGTGCAAAAGTAGCCAGAAACAATATGTAAATGAATGGGTGTGGCTGTGTTTCAATGAAACTTTATTTACAAAAATAAGTGGTCAGCATTTGGGCCATAGTTTGCCAACACCTGCACTAAAGTAATGTTTTCTTTTCCTTCATGGCCAAGTATAGGAAAAACCTCCCCCATTGAGCTTTCTTTAATACCTTCGCAAAGAACTCCCTTTGTTTTAAATTGCCCTGTTAACTTAGTACTATCCTTTTTGTTATGCTTTCACAGCCAGACTGAGACACACAGCATGCCAGACTAATTCTGGGTCCTTCAAACTCAGAGCCTTTTAATATTTGCTTAACATTCTTGTAGAGCAGTGGTCACCAACCTTTTTGGCACCAGAGAGAGGTTTCGTGGAAGACCACCTTTCCATGCAAGGGGCAGGGGTATTGCTTAAGGATGAAACTGTTCCACTGCAGATAATCAGACAATTCTCATAAGGAGCGTGCAACCTAGATCCCTCAGATGTGTAGTTCACAATAAGGTTCATGCTCCTATAAGAACCTAATGCCACTGCTGATCTGACAGGAGGTGAAGCTCTGGCGGTAATGCTCTTTTGCTGGTCGCTCACCTCCTGCTGTGCAGCCTGGTTTCTAACAGGCCATGGACCAGTACCAGTCACGGCCCAGGGATCTCCAACTCCTGTGGTAGAGGGCAAACTGATTGCTCTATCAGGGAAAGGTAAGAGAAACCAGCATTTGGGCACTCAGATTTTCCTACCTGGTTCCCAGCAATTCAGCTCAGGCCCAAACTTGCAAACCCTATTCAGTGAAACCTAAGAACAGAAAGTCTGAGTTTGAATCCTGACTCTGCCCCCATTTGATTTGGGGTGAGTTACTAAACTTCTCTGAATGTATGTTTCATCAACCAGAGATGAAGACAACAAATCCTATCTCACAAGGTTAATTATTTTGACAAATATTTATTGAACACTCATAAGGTTCAATACACCTGATTCAATAACACCTGGCCCTGTTCTAGACACTGGGATGTGGGGATGAGTATCACAGCCAGGGCCCTGCACTTCTGTAGCTTGTATTCTAGCAAGGAACAAGTAAACCAAAAAATGAAAAGTAATTTCAGACAGTGTTGACTACTGTATTTGCTTACTAGGACTACTGCAACAAATTACTACAAATTTGATGTCTAAAAACAAACAAACAAACAAAAAAAACGGCTGGGCACAGTGGCTCACGCCTGTAATCCCAGCACTTTGGGAGGCTGAGGCGAGTGGATCACAAGGTCAGGAGCTCAAGACCAACCTGGCCAACGTAGTGAAACCTCGTCTCTACTAAAAATACAAAAATTAGCTGGACACAGTGGCTGGTGCCTGTAATCCCAGCTACTAGGGAGGCTGAGGCAGGAGAATCACTTGAACCTGGGAGGTGGAGGTTGCAGTGAGCTGAGACCATGCCACTGCACTCCAGCCAGGGTGACGGTGCAAGACTCCATCTCAAATATATATATATATATTTATTTATTTACAAATTTATATATATTTATATGTATACGTTTTTTTCACAGTTCTGGAGTCCAGAAGATCAAAATTAAGGTGTCAGGAGGGCCATGCTAAAGGTTTCTCTGAAGGTTCTAGGAAGTCACTCTTCTTTGCTTCTTCCTGCTTCTGGTGGCAGCACATCTCCCAGTCTCTGCCTGTGTCTTCATGTGGCCTTCTCTCCATGTCCTCTCCTCTTACAAGAACAACCAGTTATTGGATTTGTGGTCTATCCTAAATCCTGGATGATTTCCTCTCAAGATCCTTCATTGCTAGGGTCTGAATGTTGGTGTCTCCCTAAAGGTCACAGGTTGAAACTTAATCACCAAGGCAATAGTATTAGGAGGTGTGGGCTTTGGGAGGTGATTAAGTCATGGAAGCAGAGCCTTCAGGAATGAGATTAGGGCCCTAAGGGCTACAAAAAGGCACCAGAGACCTCCTTTACCCCTTCTACCACATAAGGACACAGCTAGAAGGTGCCAACTATGAGCCAGATATTAAGCCCTTACCAAACACGGAATCTGCCAGCACCTTGATCTTGGACCTCCCCGCCTCTAGAACTGTCAGAAATAAAGCTCAGTTGTTTATAAGCTACCCAATTTATGGTATTTTATCATAGTTTGGAATGTATGTATATATATTGTTTGTGTATATACATGCGTATATCATTTATACATATGTGTGTGCACACCCGTGTGTATCTGCATACGTGCATATATCTGTGTATTATATATAATACACGTGCACACACACACACACACACACACAGTTCCAGATGAACTAAGACATTGACTAACCCTATTTCCAAATGCGGTCACATTCTGAGGTTCCAGGTGGACATGAATTTTGCGGGGGACACAACTAAACCCACTAGAAGTGCTACAAAGAAATTAAACAGGGACGTGGGGTAGAGTTTCGGGGCAGTGTGTTGAGGTTATACTTTAGCCACGATGGCCACAGCAAGCATCTCTGAGGAGGTGACTGCCTAATGAAGAGTGGCCAGCTACAGGCGGATTGTTCCAGAGTGCTGAGGCACATGTGGGCTTGGACAACTGGTCCCAGGGACCAGATGGAGGCCTGTGGAAGTGAGTGAGCAGGTGAGGGAGTCACACTGCAGGAAGGCCAGTGTGGTGACAGCAGCGGCAGGTCACGGGGCCAGATCCTATAAGCTGATGTGAGAACTAAATGTGGTAAAAGATCCCAAGAACTAGGATGCATTAACTCCTCCTCTGCAAGGGCTAAAAGGGCTGAACTTGTAATCCATCCACCAAAGAGAGTGGGTGGTCCACGCCTAGGAAGCCCCAAACCACAGCAGGCTTCTGATCGGAGTCTGCATTAATTTATAGACCTCTCTCCCCAACGCCCCCACACGATACAGGTAGTTTCCTGATGCA
This sequence comes from Hylobates moloch, assembly GCF_009828535.3. Classification (NCBI taxonomy): domain Eukaryota; kingdom Metazoa; phylum Chordata; class Mammalia; order Primates; family Hylobatidae; genus Hylobates; species Hylobates moloch. Next base: position 17,261,009 of record NW_026652278.1, on the reverse strand, counting down.
GGATATTAACTTTCAGCTGCTGGAGGTCCCAAACCTCCACGCTGGCCTAAAAGGTTTCATCAGGTTTGGATAAGCCTCAGATAAGGAGCTGAACTTTTGCGGGCTTATGAGAACTGCACCTGCAATCCTTCAGAGATTCACTCATCACGAACCTTAATCCATCTCAAATAAAACCTGTGCATACAGACGTGCTTTCCCACCCATGGCTGTTTAATAAGGAAAAAGAACAGCTTTGTCTGTTCTGTAAAAGCCTCCTCTATTTACACTGTACCCATGGATTTAATTTCCGAGATTTACATTTTAATTCTTTAAGATATGCAGGAGATAAATGGATAGAGAGGCCCAGGTTGAGACACAGCCCTTTCCTGCAAAGCTACTCGCCTTGTTTTCCTCTCTCCCAAGCCCTGGTTTCCTTCTGTTGCCAAATGTACCCTGGTTTCCTTTTCTATCTTCCTCAGGGTGTCCTCCCTGTCCACCAGCCCTGGACTCTCTTTCTTGCCCCAGTCCTCCCTTGATGCTTCTCTTTTATTCTTGACCACCCAGGTTGGCTGGTCATCCATCTGTAGTGGTTGAATAATTCTTTCCTAAAATTCTTCTCCCCTCGAACCTCAAAATGTGACCTTGTTTGGAAATAGGGTCTTTGCAGAGGTAATTAAGTAAAATGCGGTCACGATGGATTAGGGTAAGCCCTAACTCCCAAATGACTGGTGTCCTTGTAAGAAAAGAAGACATCCAGAGACATCCAGAGACAAAGACCATGTGATGATGGAGACAGAGATGGGAGTGATGCAGCTACGGGCCAGGGAATACTACGGACTTCTGAGAATCCCCAGGAGCTGGAAGCGGCTGGGACAGATCCTCTTCTGGAGCCTTCAGAGACAGCATGGCCTGCTGACACCTTGATTTCAGACTTCCAATCTCCAGGACAGTGAGGGAATAGATTTCTGTTGCTTTACACCATCTCGTTTGTAATCCTTTATTATAGCATCGTAAGTAACTGCAGCATCCAAGTCCAGAGCCTACTCTGCAGCCATCCCTCAGGCATTTTGGCCCTAAGCCTTCTTCTCGCCTGATGCTCTGCAGTGAGACCCCAAACCTGCCTCCTCCTCTGAGGTGGTCCACCTCTGACAGACCTCTGCATTTATGCCTATGGAGGCCACATAATCTCTCTTTATCTAAATGACTCCGACTAGGTGGGATCTCTTTTTCCTCAACATTTTATTACAAAGTTTTCAAATATGTAGCAAAGTTGAATGAATTTTACAATGAACACTCATACTCCTACCCCCAAGACTCTACCACTAATGTTGTTCTATACTTGCTTTACCACAAATGTGTCCATCTATCCACCTCTCTACCCATCCAGCAGTAAATATAAATACATCTTATTTCATATGCATTTCAAAATAAATGGCAGATACCAGTACACTTGTTCCTAAATATTTCAGTGAACATATCATTGACTAAGGTTGGTATTTGTTTCATTTTTTTCCTTTTAAAGTGAAATTTACATACAGTGAAATGCACAAATCTTAAGTGTATATTCGCTGAGTTTTGACAAATGTATACGCCTGTATAGCCAAAACCCTACTAAGACAGAGAACACTACCATCATCCCAGAAGATTCCCTCTTGCCTTTGAAATCAATCTCTACTTTCATTTCCCCAGAAGGAAAGAATGTTGAGTTTTTTTCATCATAGTTTAGTTTTAAGAATTTCACATAAATAGAACCACATAGAATGTTGCCCTCTTTTGCGAAGGACTGCCTTCACTCAGTGTAATGTTTCTGAAATTCATCATGTTGTTGTGTGCAACCTTTGTTGCTTTTTATAGTTGAGTAGTGTTCCATTTGATGAGCATCACAGTTTGTCCTTTCCCCTACTGATGGACACCTGGACTATTTCCAGTTTGAGGCTATTATGAATAAAGCTGCTATGAAGATTTGTGTACAAGTCTCCTTCTTAGACATATGCTTTCATTTCTCTGGGGTCTGGGTGAGATCTCTGGCCCGATTATGGCACTATCTTGATCCAGTGGCAAGCCCCACTCAGTTTACCGGTCCCTTCAAGATGACTGTGTAATGTACTCATAAAGAATTCAGACCAATTTCCTGGGTCTGAACTCAGATTCAGTCCTTCACTAGCTATAAGACCTTCTGCAAAGTTTGACTTCTTAACTTCTACTTAAGTTTTGGGAATCTATTTCAGCATCTGAGACCTGGGGATAGAAATGGAGATTAGTGAGTATGTAACTCTTATGGGGTTTCTCTTAGCCTGATCTGCTATAGCAAAATATCTGAAACCACAAAGATTTATTTAGCAACAAATATTTATTTCTCACAGTTCTAGAGATTGGAAGTCCAAGATCCTGGTGCCAACAGGGTGGGGATCTCGGTGAGGACTCTCTTCCTGGCTTACAGACGGTGGCTTTCTTCCTGTGTCCTCACACGGCAAAGAGCAGAAAGCTGAAGCTCTCTAATCTTTTTTTATAAGGGTGCTAATCCCATTCATGAGAGCTCTACCCTATGACCTAATTATCCCCAAAGGCCCCACTTTCTAATGAACACATTGGGGTTAGGATTTTAACATATGACTTTGGGGGAAACAAAAACATTTAGTTTATACCAGGGTCATTCTGGGAAGAAAGCGAGTTAATGTATATGGAGCGCTCATTGACATGCCTGGCACACACTAAGTCAGTAGTTAGCAGAAACAACCATTATCTTCTGCCACCCCACATACAATATGGACAGTTTTATGGTGTGCTCACAGTGCATGCTATTTCTCTGCTTAAAGAGCTGCAATGACTTCCTTGGGCTTTCTAGAGCAAGTCAAAACTCTGCTGCCTAGGTTTTTAAATAACCAAGAAAATCATTGTTCAAGCTATCTAAAATAACATTTTTTTCCCTCTTAAGGAGGTAGAATTTCATCCACTCAGGGGTATAATATTCATGCTGATTGGGAGTGCTGAGTCACTGGCTGGTAGTCCTTGAGTAATGAAAGGAGTAATAAAAATGAGTAATATAAATGGGAAAACTCAATAGCCAATACTATTCACTTGGTAGACAAAAATCTCTTCAATCATACTGAGAGTGTTAGGGGGCAGAAGAAAACAGAGGGTTTTTTTTTGCAGTAAGCACATTGCAAAGGCTCCATAACTGGCTCCATCCAATCCCAACCCAGAGTCTGCCAGGTTTGCTGCCCTCTCAACATCCCATAAACACAACACCGTACTTGTTTTGGTCTCCACCTCCATTCAGACTGTCCTCCTCCCGCCCCTCACTTCCCAGGGTTGTCCTTATCCTGCCCAATTAGACATTCAGTTTCCTTCAAAACCATCTCCCAAACCATTCTTGTAGTAGCCTCTCCTTCAGGGGCACCTATCTGTAAAGCTTCCTCCTGTACTGGAAGAGGACAGCACCCACAGACCAACCAGCCTTGGGTCTCCAGTGAAACTGTTGGTTCTTAGAAAACAGAGGCAGTATCTGCTAAGTCCCCTGGGGTCCCTGTTCATGTCTTGTACAAACCTGGGCAAGTAAATACTTGCTGATTCATTCTAAGTCCAAACACTGTCCCCACCCCCCTCATCTCTGCCACCTACTCCAAAGAATGGTAGTGAGGGAACAAAACAGAGAAAGATTTTTGGATTCAAGAATAAGGTAAGATTTGGATTCACTGTCAACATGATCATTGATTACACTACCAGAGTTCTGCATCAACCTCATAAAAGGACCTAGGCTATCAAATATGAACATATGAGAAGCATGTACATACTCTCAGCCCACACAAAACACCGATTCCTCCGAGCTTTGTCCTCTTTTCCACTTTCATTCATCAAACATCTATTGAGCCTCTACTATGTGCTCAACACTGCGCTGGGTCCCAGGGATTCAAAATAAAAGACAAGCTCCATCCTCTCTAGGAGCTCAATCTGGTATGGGAAGCCAGATATGTAGACAGATCATTCTGAGAGTGAGAGGAAAGTGCTAACAGAGGGGTGGGCAGAACTCCCACTTGGGGGGTGGGGTGAGTCAGAGGCAACCTGACTTCCAGCAGAAAGGATTTGGGCTGAGTTTTGAAGAATAAGCAAAAGCAGCAGTATATCTATAAGGGGCATTGTGTGGCATCTTCTCAAAGATTTCAAAGGAAAATGTCACAGTGGCTGTGAATATGGTCATAATAAGACATTAGAAGACCATGTGGAAATGAGAGTCTGCCTCTCCCCACACACACCAGAGACAAGCACCTTGTATTGGTCCATTCTCACACTGCTATAAAGAACTAACCGAGACTGGGTAATTTATGAAGAAAAGACTTTCATTGACTTACAGGCTTAACAGGAAGCATGGCTGGGAGGCTTTAGGAAACTTACAATCATGGTGGAAGGGGAAGCAAGCATGTCTTACCATGGTGGAGCAGGAGAGAGAGAGAGCTAAAGGGGACATGCCACACTCTTTTAAACCATTACATCTCATGAGAACATACTCACTATCATGAGAACAGCAATGGGGAAATCCACCCTCATGATCTAATCACCTCCCACCAGGCCCCTCTTCCAATTTGATATGAGATTTTGGATTAACGGGAGGACACAAATCCAAATCATGTTACATCCCCAGCTGGGCCAGCCTCCTTGATGGCAGACCCTGGCTACTTTTCTGAGGATGGGGTACTGAAAAGAGGTAAAAGAACTCCAGGTAGAGGAATCAATCCATCCAAAGACATAGGGGCAGGCGTGGATGAGCATTTTGAAGAACAGCGACCAATCTGGCCAAGCCTTATGGAGATGAATGGGGTGAGATGGAGGAGGGGTGCTAGAAATGAAGGCAGGTATCAGGGCTGGAGGAGGTCTGGCCCAGTATCCCCTAGAAGAAAGCCACTTGTCAATGAGTGGCCACACCCAGCCATCAGCAGAACATATTACCAAACCTACTGTCAAGTGTAAAGAACACATTTCTATGAACTCACAAATTGCATTCCAAAAGATCACTTCAGCTGCTAACAAAAAATTCGTATGAATCAACTACAATTGTTTGTAATTCTCTGTGACTTCCAGGAAGCCAGGCTCCAAAAACAATGCGAGTGGGGCTCCCAGACATCAGGGGTTCAAGCAGCCCCCAATCTCTGACTGCTGGGCTGAAGGGAACCAGGTGCATCAGAGGCTGCAGAAAGAATCAGAAAATAGGCTCCGCATATCTCCACAGGCACCCCTGTCAGCTGGCTGATAGATGCAGCCTTCACAGCAGGTCTCCAAATAATAACAGCTCTGGCTGGAGGCGACTGTGCACCAGCACAGGCATCTGGGAAGGGGCATCAGAGAGAGGCAGCTGGGGGAAGTTGGCACATGGGCACCAGCCCAGACAGATAAACATGCTAAACCATTCATGCACACGACCACCCTTCTCCTGCCCAAGCAGGAGATTCCCAGAAGCCTCATAATCTAGCCCCAGGACAAACTCAGAGACTTAAAAGATGGCTCTTTCCTGGTCCCCAGTGAGCAACAATCTCAATTGGGAAAAAGGTACAGAGGGTTTAAGCACTCAATCAATTAGGGAAGGTACAGAGGGTTTAAGCACTCAACAGCTGGAGTATTATAAACAGTTGTTTTTTTGTCCCTGGCTTGCCTAGGCTATGGGAAAAGCACAAATGCCTTTGTACAGAAACAAGACACTATGCAATTGGCCTCTGCTCTAGATAAGGCAAACCCACTGAGAAACTAGCAAGGCTAGAATTGGCTGAGAAGTCCTGAGAACAAGCCTGGGTCTGGCGTAGAAGCAGAAGGGCATGCAATAAACTTGTACTTCTACATCTGAGCAGTCATGTCTGGCCTTGGAAAGGGTCAAGGATCTGTGACTTTGTCCCACTGTGGGTAGATGAAAGCCCTTCTCTAGGTGTCAAGAAAGCAGACTGAACCCAGGTAGATGGACCTGAAGTCAAAATCCTGGTCCAGGTGTCTTACCATGGGAGTGGGAATTTACAAATAACCAATGAGAGGAGGCTAGAATGACCCATGTGGTGATGGGTTAGAGTTGAACACATCAAGAGGAACTCATGCTTAATATTTATACACCTGGTTATATATATATTTACAGATGTGTGTATATGCACAGGTCAGTGTACTTGCATATACTTATTTGCTCTGTCAGCTAGGAGGGCCTAAAAGAAAGGACGCCCCAGTAGCAATAAGCACACCTAACACCCAGATCTTGGTTTCTTGTATCATTCTTCAATGATCAGAACCAGGACTCCTTGGAGAAATGATTGTACAATCCTATTGTGGGATTGCGGTGGGAAATATAAATGATGAGCCTGGAGCATCTTCTAGTGCCATAAGTATTACAGAAGTGCTCAAAAAGTTACTTTTGTTAAGGAATATGTCAAACGGGCATAGCTGAAAGAGCTCCAAGTGGCCAAAATGGGAACAATTTGAGCAACAAAATAAATAAAATAGTAACAGATTAGAACTCAAAGCATAACATAAATATCTATGAGTTCATATTGATGGAAGTTATTGAATACATACATACATGAGGGATAAGTGGCAAGTCTCCAGTGCAGAAGAATAATTTACGTAGATAGGCAACCCTCAGTGAGGTGGAGCATAACTCCCCACTCCTTAAAGGTAGGCTGTGCATAGATTTCCTTCCAAAGAGTATAGTATGGAAAGGAGGAGGAAAGTAACCACACCAGTGGAGAAACTTGACACACTATTTCAGCCAAGTGATCAAGATCAACATCAGCTGTCATAAATCACATTGATAGAATGTGCCCTTGATATGATGTGACACAATGGTAAGAATTTAAGTATATATAAACATAGAAAATGCACAGAAAAAATCCAATATTATAATCTTGTGGGACCACCTCATTTATGCTGTCATTGACTGAACCATTGTTATGCAGCACATGACCGTACCTTATAAAGTTTGGGGTAGATTCAGTGAAGAAATGTGTGCAAAATACTTAGCTCAATGTCTGGAATACACAGGCACAGAAACACTAGCATTATTATTATCTCAATAAAAATTTTTAAAGGGGCGGCGCACGGTGACTCACACCTGTAATCCCAACACTTTAGGAGGCCGAGGTGGGCAGATCATGAGGTCAGGAGATCAAGACCATCTCGCCAACAAGGTGAAACCCCATCTCTAGTAAAAATAAAAAAATTAGCTGGGCGTAGCGGCACATGCCTGTAATCCCAGATACTCAGGAGGCTGAGGCAGGAGAATCACTTGAACCTGGGAGGCAGAGGTTGCAGTGAGCCGAGAACGCACCACTGCATTCCAGCCTGGCGACAGAGCTAGACTTCATCTCAAAAAAAAAAAAAAAAAAAAAACTATATATATCTATATAGATATATAGATATATTCTTTAAAAGGACAAACTGCTCTTCTTTTATAGCCATGACCTCAACAAAAAAAAATCTAAAAGTTTCCTTCTTTCTTGATCAGGAATTTTGGAAGACAAGTTAGCAGTAGGAGACCCTCTAAAACCTCACCCCAAACTCATGCCCTCAGATGGGAGTGGGCACACAATGAATCTGTGACAAGGAAAGCTCCACCCCAAGGTCACCTGGCAGGGAAGAGGCAGCCTCGCACAGCCCCCGTAGAATGTGATACAACATCTCAGAGAAGGTGATTATTTAAATCTGGTTATCATTTTCCTCATACATCACACACACACACACACACACACACACACACACAAAGTGAATCTATGCAAAATTAAATGGTAATGTTGTTCCATTCGTGCCGGAAAGATGGATGCATTTCCTACATGACTTCGAATATTCTACTGATTCTACTGAAACATTTGCACAGAGGAGTGTGACTGGGGAGCCATCCACTTTCCACCATAAAAGTGTTCATGCATTTTTCTCATTTCCTAGTTTGCCATCACATAACACTTGGAATGTATACCTGGAAGTGGTAAAAATAGATTTCATTTATTCACTCAAATCCCACACTCATAAAGAAAACAATCTTTTATAATGTAAGACATTATCAGGGGCAGCATAATTCATGGCTAAGGGGTCACAGCTTTATAATAGATGGGTTTTCAGAAGTGGCTGAGTAAACCTAAGACGAAGGCCCAGCAGTTTGACCCATAAGTTTGAAATACGCAAAAGAGCTCAAGTCAAGCTCCTGATAAATGGCAGTGGGCCCGTCACCACAAGCCCACCCCAACAATTAACAGGCTTGGCTCGGCTGCCAGAAACCAAACTATGATTTATTGTTCTCTTCAAATTAATAAAAGCAATGCCATCCATTGTGGATTCCAGTATTTAACTACATGGGAAAGAGCTGATGTTTCAAAATGGCCATGTGAACAGGTTACACTTCTGAAACCACATTCTTTTAACCTTAATTTACCACCATGAGGGAAGCCTCTGCTTTCACCCAGGTTATCTAGTGCATAGCCAAAACCTGCACAAGGGATATTTCTGTACTCTATTAACTCAAGTCCATTTAAAACTTCTCAAGATAGAGCATCTACCGAAAGACAAACAGGATCAGGGATCTCTCCAATTCTCTCATTTTACAGATGAGAAAACTGAGGCCAGAGGCCAAAGCACCTGGCCAAACTCCCCCTGCAAAGGTCGCAACCTTGCTGGATAAAAACTGAGGTTTCCTAATCACCTGTTACCAATCCGAGATCAGAGGCCATTCTGGCCATAGATGAGTTCAGTTTGTTTGTTTAACCTTTAATTAAAAGCTTAAACATTGTAAGGTTTGGCACACCATTCCAGATTCCTGGCTTCTCTTGAAAATCCTGGCTATGTGGCAATTGTGGGTCCAAATTCCTGCCTGGCCTCACTCTGCAGAGCTGGGGAGTAGCCACCCATGGCAAATGGGCATGTGGTGTCAAGGGAGCCACAGTCCCACAAAAACCCCCTTTCTTTGTTGCCAGTGGTCCTGGAGACCTTGGAATTTGGTGTCTTTCCTCTGCATCGTACTCAGCTGAGGCTAAAAAATATATGATATATATATGTGTATATATTTATATCATATGCATGTAATACATATGATACACACATGTATGTATGTATTGCAGAAAAGTGGAAATCTGAAGACACATATAGGAATATTTTAATGATGTCTTGATGAGCATAATTTGCCAGGCTTAAGGACAGCAGATGTAAGTCATAGGCACAAGACCCTCTTCAGGCAAAGCGAGCAGAAAGTGGGCACTCAGCAGAGGTGAGCTGGCTGGGAATGGGGCTACCCGTTCCCACTGCCCGAGACAGCAGAGACTCATGAAGCGCGGTAGAGCCTCCCACTCGGCCCTCAGTGCTGGTCCTGATTTGCACTTCTCATGTACTATTCCGTGTGTTTTCGCAGCATCCAGAGTGGTCATTTTTAAATGTGAATAAGACCATGCCATTCTCCTGCTTAAAACTCACCTCCGACTCCCTTCCTCTCAGCTCCCTAGATGCCCTGTTCTCCTTGTTCATTTCACACAACTTTCTCCTTCACTCACGAGCTCCAGACACACCCCAGGCTTTCTTCTGAGCCTGGAACAGCGGGGTGTTCCTACCTTGTAAATCCTTCTGTCCTCCCCCAGATACTTCAATAATTGGCCCTACTTGTCATTCTCTGGCCACTCCTTCTGCAGCGGCCCTAGTAGCCACCAGCACATCACCCTGAGATATTTTCTTCAGTCATCCCTGTTTGAATTCACCTTATTCGGAAACTTGACTACAGAATGCCCCTCAAGCTAGACTATAAGTTCCACGAAAACAGGACCCTTTGCTGTCTTTTTCACTTATTCTCAAGGTCTAGAAAGTGCCCTGTGCATATATACTGGCTACAGAATAAACATGTCATGCCCTGTGTTTGAGGGGTATCGCAAATTACTGGAGCCAGAAGAAAAATCTCTCCATTAAGAAGATCCTGGCTCCAGATGAGAATAAGGGAGGAGGAAAGGCTATACCTCTCTGGGCTCAGAGTCTTTAAGGGACTTCAGCTGACAGCGCGGGGAGAATGAACTAAATGGTGAAATCTTTATACTGTGCCCACTTACGCTTTAAAATGCTCTGCTGAGTGGTACTGTTGTGATTTCCAAGTGGCTTGCTCAGTTTCTGTTCGATTTCAGAATCAAGGTTGAGGCAACGGATGAGCATTCAAAAGGTGCTTCAGTAACTTCAAATGAGGCGTGCATGTGTGTTTGTGTGGTCCTGACTTCATCATTAGTAAACGATTGGTATTAAAGTGCCCAAAAACTCAAGACCCTAGACACGCATGCACATATAGAATTTTCAATTGCATTTGAAATTGTGAAGAGCAATTCTATGGTACTTTGGAATTCCTGAGAGCCACGCAATGTCTCTGTGGACAACAGGGAATGTAGGTCAATTAAGGCTCCTTGAAAACATGGCCCCATGGCCCTGGAACTCGTATGTAGAAAGGCCCAGCTGCAAGCCCGCTGGTCCTTGACCGTCCTCAGACTCTGTGGTCTAAGCGTCGCAGCAAGTGGCATTTACAGATGAAAGAACAGAAAGAAGCTATAAAATGACATGAGAGCAGGCTAGACGCACTCTCACGTGCACATGCCACAGACACGGCAGAGAAAAACCCAGCAATAACTGCTGTGCTGTCACCTACTATAACAAGATTGATCTGTAGTGAAATATAAGATAATGCAATCCAGAGGAAATAACTTCTGTTTCCTCTGAGAACGTCTGATGTTGTCAACTGCAAGCCTGCTTCCCTCTTCTGCCTGCCACAGTGCACAGCAGCCCAAATAGGCAGGGACTCCACTGGGCAGAGTCCTCCCTCCCTCACTGCCAGAAGCACACATTTATCAAGCGGTGTTTCCCCCAACTGCCCGTGACTCCTTGGCCAAGTCAAAGCAAGCAGGGCCTGGATGCCCATGGCGTGTCCAGGAGGGCAGGGCCACTCAATGTTGCCATTGTGTGCATGGGCCTCAGACAACGCAGTGGCGTCTGTTCATTTGAAGCTAAGTCATTTTCTGCTTGTTGATTTCTAGCACAATTCATCATTCCCATATTTCAACTTAATGGTACAATTCTGGCCCTGAGTTTCAACCACAGAAGACCTTGTGGAGATCACGGTTTTAGATTCCGTCTGTAAGACACAGAGCTGATGTTAACTGTCACCAGCTGAACATTTTATGGAGCAATATTTTCATAAGCAGGATGGCCAGAAACAAAGGTAAGGAGGGGGTACCAGCGGGCGAGCTCTTTGCCATTATTTTAGAGAATGTGTCTCTATACAAAATGGTCCAATATGGCCAGAGTCATGTAAATAACTCACAAAAGCAAGTTCAGTTCCTTCCATTTGAAATCCGAGTAATACCTTATAAGGGAGCTGCCGACCACTGACACACAGAGCAATGGGTAGCTAGCGGCTTCCATCTCTGGCAGATGTTATTAAGTCTCCATAGCTGGTGATTTGAGGATGATTATAACTTTTGCTCTGCATATCGTTGTTACTGACAGGCAAATCCCATCAATCGAATGGCATGATTGATTAAAAAAGAAGGCAAACTTGACAGAGGCAGTCTGGTAAGCCATTTTTTTCTGCCAATTACAACCACCATGAACGCTCACCATTGTGTGTAGAAAAGCCAGATCTGACACCAGCTTCCCCTCTCCCCATTCTCCAGGAGCCTCAACACACATGTTCCAGAAAGACTTTCCAAACTCAAATGTTTTGTGTTTCAAGAAGAAAAATGCAATTCAGTGTGGGGTTGCTTACATTCTAGTTCACAGAAAAAAAAATGATCTGCCTAGAGTGCCCCAATGACCCCCCAATTTGTCAAGGAAGAAAACTCACTGCAGCAACAGGCCCTGACAGCAGCACTTTCATTACACGAAAGTCACGACACCTTTTCAATTTTGCTCATCTCTTAGTCTCTAGCCAAATGGAACTTATTACTTATAGCTTGTTGGGATTTATGAATTATTTATAAAAGTAAGTCTATGACTCCAGACTCTTAAAAGACAATACAACAGTATGCTCATTGTTATCCACAACTGCACTTCTATCAGAGAAAGCAGATATTCTCCATAACACACACTGCATGTTTGGGGTGAAATAACAGTTGTGAAAATACCAAGCCTGTAAGATTATTTGGAAGCTATTTATGGAATGCCTGGGTGTATTTTTAAACCAGTCTCTTTTATTCTAAAGCCAGCCTTAGATTCCAGAAAGACACAGCAGATGTGTGCTACCAACATATTTCCCAGCTTGACTACAAACAGTGATACCCTGCTACTTTTACCCAGTAGTGTCAAACTGTGATAAAAAGGCAATTCCCCCTTGAAGTATATCCAGAAGGTTCGAGAAGGCCATGACCCATGAGTCTCCTGCTGCACCCCAGAGCACAATTGCTCTGCATCCTAAGTGGGGACTAAAACATGGGCCAATGTGGGGCTAGGATTTCACCTCCAGCTCCTCAGAGCACATGACCTTGCCTGGTAAAACAGATGACACTGCACACTCTCACCTGGCTGACACTATCTCAGTCACAGACCCAGATGGCGAGGTTGAAAGGCATGAAGTGGCCAGCCAGCCATGGCCTTGCCACACCTCTACAACAGTGGCATGTTTGCTTGGCAAAGAAATCTCCACTGGCACTGGTATAAGGAGCAAGGGCTGAGCCGGATGCAGGAGCCCCAATGGACAGGGGCCTTCCCCCAGACTCCCCTCCAGAGTCTCAGCCCTCACCAGGCCCACAGCATCCCTCCCTCCTTCCAGGGCCCAGCCACAAATCCCTCTCCAAGTGTCCCTGCCCAGCTGTCCAGTCTACATCCTACCCCCAAGCATGGTTCAGAGGAAGAAGCAGAGGTTGGACAGCAGAGGCCCAGGGAGGCTGATGGCACTTTAAGCCACTGTCTTCATGGTGTCCCTGAAGTCCCATATGACATGTCCATAGAGAATGGGAAGCCCCATAACCCTCTGCACACAGATCATACCCATATTCCCCAAAGAGCCCAGCCAGTGAAAAAGCAGGCAAGAAACGGTGAACTTACCTTGCTGAAAAACATCTGCCAAGAGAGAAGAAAAATTGGGGAGGGGAGAGGGGAGAAAGAGAGGAGAAAAAATATTAATAATAATGTTGAAAAGGACAATATGATGATGATATATGCTGACTTTGCTAAGCACTCCATGCATATTTCCTTTAACTCAGGAGGGCAATGCTTAAGAGCTCAGGCTCTGGAATGAGGCTGCTTGCATTTCAACCCTGGCCTCACACTTACTAACTCTGTGACTTACAGTTCCCTAAACCACAAAATAGATCTAAGTAAGGGAAAAAGTAAACAAATGATGTCATACATTTTAAGAGCTTAGACCAGTGCCCACTGCATAGTAAACATAGAAAAATCAGCAGCTATTAATATTACTTTCACAACAATCTTATAAAGTTTTATTATAGTTCTCATTTTATAGATGGGGAAACTGAGGCTCCAGAAAGTTAAGTAACTCATTCAAGGCCACAGAGGAACAAGCAAGGTCAAAGTCTGTTAGAAAGGTTGAAAAACTTAATGTATTTTTTTCAACAAATATTGAGAAGCTACTAAACACCCTAAATGCCAATTACACTGACACCAGGAAACACACATCTAGGGCCAGGCATGGTGGCTCACACCTGTAATCCCAGCACTTTGAGAGGCTGAGGCAGGCGGATCACCTGAGGTCAGGAGTTCAAGACCAGCCTGGCTGACATGGTGAAACCCCATCTCTACTAAAAATACAAAAATTTGCCAGACGCAGTGGTGGGTGCCTGTAATCCCAGCTACTCGGGAGGCTGAGGCAGGAGAATCACTTGAACTCAGGAGGCAGAGGTTGCAATGAGCCGAGATCACTCCATTGCACTCCAGCCTGGGCAACAAGAGTGAAATTCCATCTCAAAATACACACACACACACACACACACACACACACACATCTAGTTAAAAAAAATAAACAAACAAGCAGTCACTAACTACAACCCCCACCAGAAATTCAATGGCCTGGTTTTGAATTTTATGTAAATGGACTGATCATCCATATTGTAGCACATGGTAGCTCATTCATTCTCACTGCCATGTAGTATTTCACTGTGGGTTTATACTACAGTTTATTTCTCCACTCGAATGTTGGTGGATATTGGGTTGTTCTCCACGTTTGGCAATTAGGAATTGTGATGAACATTTTCATACATATCTTTTCATAAACTTATGTACAAATGCCAAGTACTTTTTGACATCTCCCACGTGGATTCAGGTTCCCCCTGCTTATACTGCCTCCCACTCACTCCAAAAGTACACTCATTTGCTCATGCTTTCTCACTCAGTAACTTAAAGACAAAAGAACACCAGCAGAGATACAGACAACACCACTCAAGACGTGAGCCAGTTCCTGCTTTGACAGTAGGATTGTAAAAAGGAATGAAACTTCTAGAAGAGAGTTTGACGGTATATAAAAAAAATATTAAATATGCATTCCTTGGCCCAACAATACCACTTCTAGGACTCTAATGAAATAATGAAATGTATAAAAGAAACCTACACAAATGTTCATCATGGCATTGTTTATACTGGCAAAACACTGGATATTGCCTGATTGTTTGACAATAAGGAATCAAGCCAAATATATCTCACACAATGGATTATTGTGCAGCTGTTTTAAATGGCTATTTAAAGACCTGGATTATTTTGAATGAAAATATCCGATAGCAAAATGGCACATAATCCTGAGCCCATTTGTGTACCTGTATGAAGAGAGACCTGTGACAATGGTCACAGAAATATTGCTTATTTTCAGGAGATAGAATTCAGGGTCACCTTTTTACATTTTATGCAAGCATTTCTGTATTAGTTTTTAGCAATGAACACACCTTACATTTACAACTCAAATTTTAAAACTAAAGTTATTTTCATCTTAAAAAGGAATTAGGAACTATATCATCGACATCTAATTTTGCTCTCTGTCATCACCAGAAACATCAGCTCCTACAAAGTCACAAAGAACCAAGGGTCCATCAGTGGTGTGGCTGAGACACACACCTCACAGGTTAACAGAATGCAAGAAGAGAAGATCTATGGTGGCAGTTTTCACTCCACTTGGGCACACATGACCCCACGGGGAGTCGTTCATACTCCCAAGGGCACACTGAGGCCAGTGGTTGTGGTGCAGGTAAAACAGATTGCAGGCTCATAATTCTCAGGGAATTGGCAAAAACATCACCATTTCTTTTACATTCAACAAAGCCAGCTGGGATGTAAATGGGTCCTGTCAGTGCCGCTACAGGAAACCTTGACTCTGCTCTAATTGATACACACTATACAGTAGTCTCTAACCTCAGTAATTCATCATTAGTACAAATTCTGATCCAGCAGTGTATGGGATGCCACTGCCCAGAGACTGGGAGAACCGTGCGCAGCTCCGTAAATATACCATTTCATATGCGCTTGCTTCCTGGAACCCATAGTCTGCACCATCCACCCTCTGACCAGCCGGCACACCTGGAGGAGCCCTCCTACTCAGCCTTCAAATGTCACAGCCACTGTGAAGTTTATTCCCACAGAGAGGGAATTCACTGTTTCCGCTTCTGTGCTCCTGGAGTAATTTGTGCATGTTGCAATTATAGCTCATATTATAATGAGTTATTTATATAGACCATGAGCTCCTGAGGATAAGAGCAATGTCTCTTAATCAGCTTTGTGGGTCCTACCTGCCTGGCCATGGCAAGCTCCTACCTACGAGGGAGGGAAAGAGGGCTGGTCTGTCCTAGCACTCATCTGATTCAACCCCCTCATTTTACAGATGAGGAAACTGAGTCCCAGACAGTTCAGAGATTTTTTTCTCAAGATCACACATGGAGTTAAAGGCTGAGCCAGGACTACATGAGATTCATTTAACCTTAATGAAGCACAAAAGCTCATCACTATTATTAGCAAAGTACAAGTTAGAGATTTATCATTCCCCTCTAATGAATACAGACAAAAATTTCCAACCCTGAAAACATTAGTGAAATAAGATTAGTCTTTGAAATACGGATTCAGTCTCGACATCCGTCCAGAATCCTCAGCCTCCTCTGCATGGTTTTGACAAGGAGCACTTCCTTCAAAATTCAGTACTGATTTGAATCACTGAAAACTATCAGTGGACAGGGAGGATAGAAATTCGGGCAGGGATTTAGCGACCTTATTCTGTCCAATTCCATTGTATATTTCACGCTTTAGCAGACAAATATACATGGAGTAACTATTTGTATCTTCGATTCCAAAAACTCATAGTAGCTATTTTAGATTTTTCCAAAAACTCTTTTAAAGCTTCATTTACATTTTGCACCATTTTATTCCAATGTAAATTTTAATAAACACTAGTGCAAATATTGCAACAATTTTGCAAATGGATTATCTTGGAACACGAAGTTTATGTCTTTCGTGGTCTGAGGTATAAATCATTCCATTCTCATTATTATTATTTATCTTTTTGGTCTAACAATGGTTTGGGTACCTTCTTTTAAAATTTCACTTCTCCAGAATGAAACTGCGATCCTGGCTCAGGCACAAATGATTCATGGACAGACAAACGGGAAATAAAGGAGAAGGTGGTTTCTGTGCTGTTGGCTACATTTTAACTTCCTCTCCCAAACTGTGGATATCAAAGGATATTAGCCATTGAAATATTTTTACCATTCGCTACCCTGGTGTTCCTGTCCACCACCTTCAAATCCTAAACTATAGGGAGTAGTCACTTACAAAAATCAAAAGGCCTCCAATTTGAGTGTGATATTCTCCTTTCAATCTAACCAACCACAAAGTCAGGAGTCAATCTATTACACCTGCTGAGCTTGAGTTTCCTTGTTGAAAACCCAGGCATATTCTAATACCCCTGTCATGGTGCTGTGAAGGTAAAGTTAAATGATTTATACAAATGTTTTCCCATTCCATTGGTTGCTGTGGGGAATTACTCCGAGAATAAGACTCGGGGCCATTTTTCTGCTCTTGCAGGAATAGAAACTCATGCCAGTATGAAGTGGGGAACTGCCAGCGGCCACTCTAGCCACAATCAGGTTGAGCCTAAAGGGCACCAGAGACACTTGTAAAGAGGAAATGAACTCCTTCAGACAAAGCTCTGCTCATACTCACTTCCCAAGGGAGAAAACCCCAACCCCAATCATTCATGTGGACAAAGAAAAGCCTGTTCTCCTGCACGCCCCCTCTCCCCCTCCCCACCAGCCCCTGGAGCCATTCTGGTCCTATAGATAGATGAAAGGGCGTGTATAAGTTGGTGATTCAGATGTGGGAGGAAGAAAATAAGAAAGAAGGAACTCAGATTGCCTTTCTTAGCCCTGCTGTCCAATTTCTTCAGTTAGGAATGAGCATCAAGGATACTTGCCCCTTCCCCCACAGCTACTAAGAGATTCACACCCTAGAGATCTTTAATGCACTGAGTCCTCCAGAGACAGGGGCCATAAAAAGACTCGATTATTTATTATTATTAATAAGTTATGGCAATTAGGCTGGGTGATTCCTAAATGTTGCTGATTAAACTTTCTTGAGTGCTGCTCATCCACATGACTCGTGTTTACCTCGATTAAAAATGACTTAACTACACTCTGGGTGAACCCCTCTCTTGCGCCTGGGTTAATAATTAGCAGTGCACAGAGCCATGCAGGTTAAGTGAGTTGGCTCTGCTTTATTTATCTATTGCTTTGTTTTATGAGGAGAACTGGATGGCAGTCTTATTGCCCATTCAGTCTGCTAGGAATAATTTACTATTTCAATCCATAGTCCATAACTATGGTTAGAGAAACCCTCACTATTATTACAATATCACACTTAGCCCACACGCCACAGTATTAAAGGTATGGCAAACAGTGAAACTGTGTGTGACTTCCATAAAACTGGGGGAGGTAAAGTTACTAGTTCTCAAACAATGTAATCATACTACTCTCTCAATTTTGCTTTCTTTTCTAGGTTAAATTATATATGAGGGGAGTTTAGTTTCTTGAAATGCATGCACTTAACTCCCATTTAAGAAGTCTCACCTAGGGAGACAGCTGTCTTGCGAGTCCTCCTGTGGTTTGAGCTACAGAAAGAAAATTCTCTTTCAAGTACAAGTGCTTTTACAGTAAAGCACTGCGAATTTTACTGGGACCCAACTAACCAGGGCCAAGGAAGGGAACAGCTGGAATGAATGTAGTTTTCTTGAATGGAGTCAGTTCACCATTAACCAAAGTCAATTTCACAATCAGCTGAGCTGCCCTCCTCGCCAAGGTTAAAAAACCAGCAAGCTCTGTACATAGACACAAAGAGTAACAAGAATTCAGTCGGTACATTTCTTCTGAAAATCTCTGTGAATGGAGTGAATTTTTTCTTTTTATGTTGAAAAGTGGGGCCCATCAATGCCTCCCTACTTGTTGAGTACCCGCGGCACTCCAGGGCAGTTCTGTTTTCAGTTGACAAAGCCCAGGTCCAGACCTGCATGTGGGCTCTCCAAAGGTGACAGGATGCGTCCTTATATGATCCAGTGCTGTGGCACCACAGGATTATGGCCACTGGATCTCAATGACCTGGGATCAAGTCCCAACCCCTTACTAAGTGGACACCTGGAGTAATCACTCAACATATTGTAGCTTACATTCCTATCTATAAAATGGCAACAGTAGGGATAAGTTTTTTCCCTACCACAGGAATATCATGAGGATCAAGTGGGATAATTTAATCAGCACAGAGCACAAGTACTTTGTAGTCAAATAATATTCGTTCAATCCTGGCAAAGGCCAGCATCCTAGCCATACTAGACTAGCTATTTAAACTCTATGAGTCTTCACTTCCTCACTTGTAAAATGAGGATAATAAAATTTATCTTGCAGAATACCTAGGAGGACAGTGAAAAGCATATATGTAAAGCACTTAGCACATGGTGGCTGGTTTATGCTGCATGTTCAATAGGTGAAAGTCAATGGTATAGTAATAAGCAATAGAAACAGGGTCATAAAAACTCAGGTTCTGAAGTCAGAGCTGGTCCTATGTCTGCCTGTGGGATCTTGGGCAAATTATTTTATCTCCCCAAGCCTTGATTTTCTCATCGGCAACATGCCAGTAACAACAGGTAATTTTTGCAGAGACAAAATTTGCTATGGAGACTGAATGAGAGATTGCCTATAAGAGAACACGATAACTGGTACCCAGAAAGTCTTCTATAAATTATAGTATTATTATTCAAAAAACATTTATTGATTGTCTACCATTTGAAAAACCTCTGCGACTTCATAGGACTGTAAAGGAATCATGAGAGGAAAATTCATGAAAATAAAATGATCCTTCTAATTCCTTCTTGTCATCCTGTAGCTATATGCCATTCAGAAGCCCCAAATCAATTCTCAGATATTACCTATGAATGAATTATTTTTAAGCCTTGACATCAGTGATCCAATGACATCCTACCTTCAAACACCAGTGATCTAAGGTGGTGGTTAGAACCCAGAGGTGCCAGAAACCCAAGGCCTGACCTTTGTTTCGGGTACCACTCATTCCTTTAACACTGCCCGTCTCCTCTGGACCTGCCTTTGTTTCTCAAGACCACCATTTAGGGGGCTCAGCTAGCCCTGTCCTGGGCTTTGATCAGCATCTCAAGCCACACTCCCTGGTGGATAAGGTTCAAAAGAGGTAGGAACTGTATGGGGACGGCTGAATTGGCAGCACTGCAAAGAGAGCTGTTCTGTTCCCTATAGCGGGGTTCTATGGAGAATTTGCCTGATAAAAGGGTTCCATTGCTTTATTAAATAAAGTTTGAGCACAACAAACCACTGAAGCAGAGCCCCTTCCTGCCCAGGTGCAGGTCTGTCTCTCCCGGAGCATGGCCAGAGTCCAGAGCTCCTCCAGAGTCCCCGCTCAGCCTCAGTGGCACCACATAGGGACTGTGATTAGTTTTCTGTGTCTCCAAAGCCAGACAGCTCAGGCAACCGTGTAGCCACACGGCCAATATTCATGACCCCCCTGCTTCCTCCAGGCACAATAAGGTTGCTCAAACTGAACAGAGCCCCGGTGAGCCTTGGAAATAGCTTTAAGGACTAACCGGAAGGCCTCACTCCGCATCTCCAGCCTTCTAAGCCAAAAATGACAACCGCTCTTTAATGCTGCAAGATCTTTTATCTCACTCTGCCTTTTCTTCTCTACCTGGTTTTGGATGTAGGCTGGAGAAAGTTCTCTCATTTTCCTTGCTTCTGGCCTCCCTTCACCTTTTATCATATTAGAAATGAAGACCAATACTTTGCCTGTCACTGTTGTACCTCTGAAGGCACACGGTGCTCAGTTAATGTATTTTATTTGTGGATAAGAAAAAAACAAAACAAAAAAAAGCCTCGAAGAATCTTCCTGCTACATTTACTAGGGAATGTGCTGCCAACATCGATCTTGGGCTGTGTGCTTATAACCCATCGGCCTGCGCTGACTTGGAAAGGCAGTGCAAGAGACACGAGCTGGTGAGCCCCTACCATTTTTATGACATCCTATCCCTAGTATATCTCATTCCTAGCACAGAGGGATAAAGCGCTTAACTACTGAAAGAACATAAAAAAATAGATTTAGGAATAATACTTTTTATGATTGCATTCTGTATACTATGAAAGTTATGTTCGAGTCTGCTAGTACTTTATAGAGCTGATAAAGTAGAACAGTATGGCTTCCCAGCTCACAGTGTATTTTACATCCATTTAAAATGTTTTCTCTTAAATTGAATTACTTTTTGAGTAATTATAATAAGACTAATCTGGGCTTAATGAATTCATGTACAAATATTTTAGACTGCATTATTAAAATCTCTATGATATGAAACTATATTAAAATCGATCCCTCTAGCAACCAGTGTTTTCCTTTGAAAAGAGCCGCATACATGACCTTCTCTGAATTCTTTTGAATCAGCTGAGAAATCAGAAGAAGCCACATTAAGAGCCTGAACAAAAGAAGCTGACAAGTAACATTGCTTTAATGTTCCTAAACTTCTATCATTGGATATTAATTGGGGTATTAATTAGGAGTCACAAAGAGTATTTGTATTAAGCATCCATATATGCAAAGGGCTGAAGAGATGGTCCATATTCCAGAAGAAATTACGTTATAGCTGTGATTAGCAATGACATAAAACTACTACTGGTAAAATACTAAAAGTGAGCCCCTGGATATCAAGCTTTACATTGTAAAAAGTCTCCAAACACAGTTGTCTAAACATCTGGATTCTAGTTTGCAGTGCAGGCAAAGCCATTCACCTTCCCTGGGATTCCGTTCTTCCATTTGCAAAATGATTTCTACTAGATGATCTCTAAGGTCCCTTCCAGTTCTAAAGCACAATGGTTTTAAGTTTAAAATTACACACATTGTATCAAATGGACTCTTACTGCATATAGCTTATTTGTCATCTTACGCCTGCTAAATTACATTCACAAAAAAGTTTCATTCTTTGCAAATCACATACATTCACAAACACATCCATAATACAGCCTGTGATTTCAAATTTATTCCAAGATATTATCTGTGGTAAAGTATTTTTCCCATTACAGATAAATTATAAGCCATCTGAAACCTTTAAGTTTCTATTACCTTCTTAAATCAAGTTTTAATCCCCCGACCCACCCACCCAACACACACTTCCTGAAAGATGTTTTTTCATCTTCATTTCCAAGTCAAATGATACATTTTATCGCACATGTATTCCTCAGCCAGCTCTGTGTGATGCAGGTTTTAATCAGGTTGGTTACCCAGTTTCCAAAATTCAAACTGGATGTTTACAAATGTCCAGCAGAATAAATCTCTCTCTTTACCAGGATGGACAACTTTAAGGTAAACAGAAGACAATGATTATCATCATTACTTGATGCTTGGCACAAATAACCATCAGGACAGCTCCCAGGAGCCAGAGACAATTCAAGTTTGAATTCTAAGAAGCTGCTCTAAAATCAAGCATTGTTGATCATCACGAAATGGGCCCAAGGCTTCTAGGAGGAGCTTTGATGACGTAATACACTCTAGCTTGACCTCAGTTTCAGGAGGTACAGGTTCTGGCCTGGCTCTGCTATAAATCACCTGAATGAACTTAAACAAATCATTTAAGCACTCTGGGTTTCAAAGGAGCGATTGACAAGAAAATAGCTGCAATCTTTTCCAGTTCTAAAGTTCTATAATGAACACTACCAGGACCTTTCATTAGAACTCCCTGCTATATGCTCCCAAATCAACTGTACATCTCCTTGGTGCCCTAACATACACCTGTTATTTTCTCTCTCTTTCTCTCTAACTAAGCTGAAAGGACCATGATGTCAGGGACATTCTGTCCACTGTAGTCCCAAAGCCCAGGGCAGAATATTAGAGCATAAAAGACACATATTAATATTAACAATAACTAATACGCTTTCAGAGTTTTCTGTACATCAGGCACTATTTTAAATACTTTACATAGACTGCCTGAATCCTCTCAATCACCCTAAAAGGTAGCTATTCTCATTATCCTCATTTTACAGATAAAGAAACACAGGCCCACAAAGGTTAAAGTTGCCAAAGGTCAAAGGGAAGCAAGTGAGCTGGAATTCAACCCAAGCAGTCTGGCTTCAGAATCCAAACTCTTAACCACTTTGTTATACACTGTCTCTCAATGAATACACCATTGATAGATGTGTGGAAGGAAGAAGGAACAAATAAATATGCCTCGTCCCTTCTAAGACACCCCAGAGAGGGAAGAGAATTCATGTTCATAATACCTTTTTTTAAAGACAGAGTCTTCACTCTGTTGCCTAGGCTGGGAGTGCAGGGGTGTGAACTCGGCTGACTGCAACCTGTCTCCCAGGTTCAAGCAATTCTCATGTCTCAGCCTCCCAAGTAGCTGGCATTACAGGCAGGTGCCACCACGCCCAGCTAATTTTCGTGATTTTAGCAGAGATGTGGTTTCACTATGTTGGCCAGGCTGGTCTCAAACCCCTGACCTCAGGTGATCTGCCCACCCTGGCCTCTCAAAGTGCTGTGATTACAGGTGTGAATCACCGCACCTGGCCTGTGTTCATAATACTTGTAATATAACAATCCCCATGTTTCTAAATCCCCAGCCACATTTTTTTCTATAAATTTATTATCTGTAGATTTTGGGTCCAATTGCAGAAACTGCCTAGATACACATTCACTTTTTAAAAACTTTACAGTGGGAGGTAATGCAGTGCAGGCAATGCACATATGGGTACAGCAGCCAGAGGGCTTTCTTTTCTTCTTCTTTTATTTATTCATTTATTTATTTTATTTTTGGAGATAAAGTTTTGCCCTGTGGCCCAGGCTGGAGTGCAGTGGCGTGATCTTGGCTAACTGCAACCTCTGTCTTCCAGGTTCAAGCTATTCTCCTGCCTCAGCCTCCAAAGTAGCTGAGATTACAGGTGCCCGCCACCACACCTGGCTAATTTTTGTATTTTTAGTAGAGAGGAGGTTTTGCCATGTTGTCCAGGCTGGTCATGAACTCCTGACCTCAGGTGATCCGCCCCCCTCAGGCTCCCAAAGTGCTGGGATTACAGGCGTGAACCACCATTCCCAGCCATGGATTGCATTTTGATCCTGGCTCTGCCACTGGGAAAGCAATCTTTCTGCTCTAAGCCTCAACATCTCCATTTGATTGAGTGGGGCAACAGTGATATGGGGCTGTTGTGAAGATTACAGGAAATCAAGCTAATAAAGACTTCACACAGCACCTGACACATAGAAGGCACTTCACAGAAGCAGGCAATTGGACAGAGATTTATAAGAAATCAAGTTGCGGGATATCATCAAGATCAACCAAATTCTTTGGCATGCTGGCAACTGTGCATGTTGTGATGAATAAAATATACAGTCAGACCTCCATATCCACAGGTTTTGCATCCACAGATTCAACCAACCACTGATTGAAAATATTTGAAAAAACAAAAAGTAAAATTAATAATACTACAATAAAAAATACAAACTAAAAACAATAAAGTAGAACAACATTTACATACTATTTACACTGTATCATGTATTATAGGTAACCTATAGATTATTTAAATTAACTGTATACAGAAGGATGTGCATATGCAAGTAATTAAATGCAAATCCCACACCATTTTATATAAGGGGTCCTGGAATCAATATCCCGTGGATACCAAGGAATGACTATACTTGCCTGGATTCTAAAACTCAAAAATAAAAAATCAGAGGTGTGCAGCAAAATATCACAGCCTACTCCCTCTACCCACCAGCCCCCCAGCATGGAATGATGGCATCCAGGGAAAAAAAATGTGAGAGAACATCTCTAGCAATAGAACATTCATATTCTCCTAGTCATATTTGTTTCTCTGGAAGCAGGACCAATGTTTACCATGTGAACAAATACTAAAACTAGACATATTACCCTACACTCTATATCACATAAATGCTAGTATTTTTCAGAGGTAGTTGGAAGCAAGTAATTAAATGTGAACTACAGGTATTTCATCAGTCTTTCAGAGCACATGCCTTTCTGCCAGAAGGTAGTACATTTTCTAGAGTCACCCACTTACAGGCTTAGGTAGCCCATGTGGCTCCTCTCCCTCCATCATCCCATGTCATGGCTGTGCATGGCAGGACCGCATACTGGGCTGGGCTCCTCTACATTGAAGCCAAGCATTTCAGAAATGGAGAGTAACCAGAGAGCTGAGAACACCTTGCAAAAAACTCGGCAGCTGTACACAGGGAGGACCACCAACAAAAATGTTTCCTTCCTTGTGAAGAACAGTCAGCAAGCAGTAAATGTGATTACCACAGCTCATACCCCACGGAGTGCCTTTGCAAAATAGAAGGGAAAGTTCATTTGGCAGTTTAAGATTCTTTTAAATCTGTATGATATCATTCACTGACTCAACACAATCATGAAATGTAAATGTCATTTTCATGAAGAATTTAGGTGGCAGGCTTGCCAGAAGTTCCCTGAAAAAAAGGGATTCCAGCATCTTCAGAGCTTAAAAAATGTTAATTGTCCTTTATATATATATTTCTTCAAGCTTCGCAGTTGACACAGCGTTCCTTCCCTCAGGATAATATGGCAATAAGGGGTACCATCTTGGAAACAGAGCATCCCTCACTAGGCAATCGAACCTGCTGGCGCCTTGATCTTGAACTTCTCAGCCTCCAGAACTGTGAGAAAATAAATCTCTGTTCTTTGTAAATTACCCAGCCTTGGGTATTTTGTTATAGCAGCACAAACGAAGAGAGATGGCTATACTCAAAAAGATAAAGACAAGTGCTGGTGATTATGTAGAGAAACTGGAAGCACATACACTGCTGATGGGAATGTCAAATGGTATAGCCACTTTGGAAAATAGTCTGGCAGGTCCTCACATAGTTACGTATAGAGTTTATCATATGATCCAACAATTCTACTCCTGGGTATATACCCGAGATAAATGAAAACATGTCCATGCAAAAATCTGTACACAAGAGTTCATAGAAGCATTAGTCATAATAACCAAAAAGTGGAAATAATACAAATGTCCATCAACTGACGAATGGATAAATAAAATGTAGCACATCCACACAATGAAATCATATTTGGCAATAAGAAGACATGAAGTACTGATACATGCTACAACATGGATGAACCTTGAAAGCATGATCCTAAGTGAAAGAAGTCAGACACAAAGACCATGTATTGTGTGGTCCTATTTCTATGAAATATCCAGAATTGGTAAATCAAGAGACAGAAAATAGAGTAATGGTTGCCTGGAGGTGAAGGAGATGAGGGGGTGACAGCTAAGGATGTGCCAGATTTTTAAGGAGGTAATGAAAACACTCCAAAATTGACTGTATGATGAATAGAAAACTCTGAAAATACTAAAATCCATTTAACTGTACACTTTAAATGGGCGAATTGTACAGTGTGTGAAGTCCTGGGTTGTGAATACATTTCAAATGACTAGGAATGACAACTCCTGCTCCTCCGAGCCACAGCTAGGCAAGCCAATCTCACAAATGCATCCAGCTCTTTATCCTATGAACACATCTGAAGAACCACACTCAGATGCTAGACACTACAGCTACAGAAAACTATGCTCAGATGAAAGACAGCATCTCCTCTCCTCAGGGGGCCACAGCCTGGTGCCTCTATGGACATCTGTGCTGTTCAATACAGTAGCCCCCAGCCACATGTACCCACTCAGCCCTTGAAAAGTGGTGAGTGGGAATTGTAATATGATCTAAGTAAAACTCAGACACCAGATTACAAAAACTTGGGTCACCAAAAGAGGTAAAACTGCTTGTTCATAATTTTTTATATTAAATTACATGCTAAAATGATATTTTGGGGCAAGGCGTGGTGGCTCACGCCTGTAATCCCAGCACTTTGGGAGGCCGAGGCAGGCGGATCACAAGGTCATGAGATCAAGACCATCCTGGCCAACATGGTGAAACACTGTCTCTACTAAAAACACAAAAATTAGCTGGGCGTGGTGGCACGCACTTACAGTCCCTGCTACTCGGGAGGCTGAGGCAGGAGAACTGCTTGCTTGAACCTTGGAGGGGGAGGTTGCAGTGAGCCAAGATCATGCCACTGCACTCCAGCCTGGTGACAGAGCAAGAGTCTGTCTCAAAAAAAAAAAAAAAAAAGTAAATGATATTTTGAATGAGCTGGGTGAAATTAATTTTTTTTTTTTTGAGACAGTCTTGCTCTGTTATCCAGGCTGGAATGCAGTGGTGTGATCTTGGCTCACTGCAGCCTCTGTCTCCCAAGTTCAAGTGATTCTCCTGCCTCAGCCTCCCGAGTAGCTTGGATTACAGGTGCCCACCACCACACCCAGCTAATTTTATATTTTTAGTAGATATGGGGTTTTACCACGTTGGCCAGCCTGGTCTCAAACTCCTGGCTTCAAGTGATCCACCTGCCTCAGCCTCCCAAAGTGCCAGGATTACAGGTGTGAGTCACTGCACCCGACCAAAATTAAATATCATTAAAATTAATTTCACCTGTGCTATTGCTATTTTTTGACTGTGGTACTGGAAAATGTTCAATTACAGATATGGCTCACATTATGTTTCTATTGGACAGTGCTGGTCTAGTACTGATCTTTAAAGTACTTTCAGATCTAGTACTGATCATTAAAAATAAATAAATAAATGAAATGTTCTTTATCCCCAAGGTTTTGGAGGGGTATTTTATTCAGACTTCTCAATGGTAATTAACTTTGAGTCCACTCAGCAGTTATAAAATGCCCTCTGCTCTGTGATTACAGAGGCACAAACAGTCCCTTGTTTGCTGCCCTCTGCCAACTGGATCCTTGAACTAGGGTGGAACATGGTCGGCATGGCCTTTTAAATACTGGCATGCCCCAAGTCTTCACAAAGCACAAATGTTTCCCAAATAAGCCAGGCCCAGAAAACGATGACTGTACCCTCGAAGAGTCGTGATCAAAGGGCTGGCTTTTGAAAATGATGAAAGATGAGGCTGCGATGAGACCACTATTCACAGAAAGGAAAGTTCTTCTAAAAGGGATTTCATCGAGAAGGAGCTTTGGGTGTCATCCGTGAGGGCTTCCCCCTTTAGCTCCACATTTGTGAGCTCTGTATTGTTCAGAGGGGCTTTTGCTTCTCCTCTAGATCAGCAGTCCCCAATCTTTTTGGCACCAGGGACTGGTTTCACAGAAAACAGTTTTTTCACGGGCAGGGGGTGTATGTGAGTGGGGGGATGGTTCTGGGTGATAAAGTGCATTACATTTATTGTGCACTTTATTTCTATTATTACTACATTGTAATATATAATGAAATAATTATACAACTCACCATAATGTATTATAGAACCAGTGGGAGCCCTGACCTTGTTTTCCTGCAACTAGAGGGTCCTACCTGGGAGTGATGGGAGACAGTGACAGATCATCAGATATTAGATTCTCATAAGGAGCAGACAACATAGATCCCTCTCATGTGCAGTTCACAAGAGGGCTCATGCTCCTATGAGAATCTAATGCTGCCTCTAATCTGACAGGTGGCGGAGCTCAGGTGGTAATGTGAGCAATGGGGAGTGGCCGTAAATACAGATGAAGCTTCACTCACTTGCCTGCTACTCACCTCCCACTGTGCAGCCCAGTTCCTACTGTCCAGGGTTGGGAACCCCTGCTCTAAATTACTCTTTGAGCCACACACGTCCAGGGCTAGGCAAACAGGGCCTATAGGACAGCAGCAAGCTCTAAACCTCTGGCCCAGCTGGAACTTTATAAAGAATGCACAGGTATGTCTGTACCCAAAGAGAAGAAACAGAAATGGACCTTAGATGTGGCAGGCTCTAGGGATCAAACTGTTATCATTAAGTAGCTGAGCCAAGAACCCCTACCAAACTGTCTGGTTGCTTCTGTAGCCAGCCAGTGCCCAGGGAACTATGCTTACTGCCTTTTTCAAACTTACTCTTTGGAGTTAAGAAAGAAGTGGAGGTGAATGTGGCCAGAGTCATAGTGCTGGCAAGTGGCACAGCCATGATTCAAACTTGGATTTGCCTGATCCCAAAGCTAATGCCTTTAATAAGCACAGAGCTATATTGTCATTATTTCCTTTCACAAACATTATTCCCTGCTGGGTGCTGTGGGAATAGAAGATTAGAGTGATTTATATAAACTAGCATCCTGCCTTCTCAAATGAGACAATCTTAAATTCCTGTATCTACTTTTGTTCAGCATCTCCAGTAAACTGAAGTAGAAGGCAGTGTCATTGGCTCATCTCTGTTCTGCGTATTATGGAAACAGAGACAAGATATCTAAGAGTTCTTAATCTATTCTGGAAACACAGTGGGTCCAGGTGGGAAACAGAGCTTAATTCCATCTCCTGTCATGTCAGATCCATTTTCTCCATGTGCTCATAAATGACAGAGTGTACCAAGTATCACGCTTGTTCTGGCACTTAGAATGGGCCACGCAACCTACTCAGTACTGGGCATATCCAAAGATGAATATACCACAATCTCTGCCCTCTGGAATGTTCCTCAGTTAGGGGCTATCAAGTTATTTTAAAGTGCCTATGTTTTGAGCAAAGTGTGCTGTAAAGAACAAAGCTCATTTCTGGAGCCAGTTTGTGGCTTGAGGCATCTTCAAATTATAGCAGTTGTTACAAAATGTACCTGACTTCGCGTTTCAAAAGAACTGGCTGGAACATGGCTATTTCTAGATGGACTTGTTCAGGGCCTGGGTAATCAAAGCCCTCATTTTCCACTCTCCTCCCACCACCCCATTATCTCCCGGACCTGGTAGTCAGTAAGCAATTGGCTGGCTTTGCAAGCCCACATAGTGTGATTTGGAAAGTTAAGGGAATTATGATGAAAATGTCATTGCAAACCACAAAAAGTCTGGAGGCTTCTAATAAAGAAGTTTAAAGGTGTCTTCATCATCTTCCAGCTGGAGATGCCTAGGAAGAGAGCCAGGATTGCTCCAGGAGATGGCCAGGAAGTCCAACCCACTCTCTATTTCTGGCTATGGTGGGCAGACCAATGCCCCCTGCCCAAGATGCCCATGTTCTAATCCCTGGAATCTGTGAAGAGGTTACTTTACATGGCAAATGAGACTTTGAAGATATGATTAAATTAAGGATCTGGAGATGAGGATGTTTTCCTGTATTACTTAGGTGGGCCCAGCCTAATCACATGAATCCCTAAAGTTGGATAGTCTTCCCCCAGAGAGTTATAATGGTGAAAAAAGGGTCAGAGAGATGCTGTGTTGCTGACTTTGAAGATGGGGAGGGAAGCCACAAGTCAAGAAAGGCAGATGGGGCCGGGCGAGGTGGCTCACGCCTGTAATCCTAGCACTTTGGGAGGCCAAGGCAGGCGGATCACTAGGTCAGGAGTTCAAGACCAGCCTGGCCAAGATGGTGAAACCCCATCTCTATTAAAAATACAAAAAATTAGCCAGGTGTGGTGGTGGGCGCCTGTAATCCCAGCTACTCAAGAGGCTGAGGCAGAGAATTGCTTGAACCCAGGAGATGCAGGTTGCAGTGAGCCAAGATCGTGCCACTGCACTCCAGCCTTGACGACAGGCCAAGACTCCATCTCAAAAAAAAAAAAAAAAAGAAAAAAAAAAAGAAAGAAAGAAAGGCAGGTGGCCTCTCTAGAAAACGGAAAAGGCAAGGAGACAGATTCTCCACCAGGGCCTCCAGAAGGAACACAGTCCTGCCGACTCCTCAAGTTTAGTCTAGTGAGACCCATGTTGGACCTCTGGCCTACAGAACTATACACTAATAAATTTGTATTGGTTAAGCCACTACATTTAGGGTAATTTGTTGCAGAAGCAGTAGGAAATTAATACACTGGCTATCACAACCAAACAGTGGGGTGGTCAGGCAATGAGGGCAAGTGACAAGGAAAGTGATTACACAGAAAAACAGCCAGCTTAATTAACTAGTCAATTTTATCCAAAAGAAAACTCAAGTATTTCTATAGAATGATCCAGTCTAAGATGAGATTGCAAGTACAAATTGCATCAAAGCACTGGGCCATTGAAATTCTGTTTGTTCTTGTAGGCCCTACAGAATCCTCAGTCCTCCTTCATCTGGGGCTCACCCAATACCAACAATAGCATCAGAGAGAACTCTTCTCAGATGGAAGGAGATAAGGGAAAGAGTTGCACTCTTATTCCTAAGAGTGCAACCCTTCCCACCCCTCCTTAGGAGCTGCATGATATTCTGTGAAGAACAGGTATTTGGAGCACATGAAGATGAGGAGGTGGCTCCCCTGCTAGGTTAAAACAGACCTATGATGCTTCCATATGGACAGTCAGCTGTAGGGCTGCCCTTCCCCTAATAAATCCACATTTTAAGCAAATATGTTACACTGTTGAGACTCAGTCAATGATGGAAGGCTGGGTGATGGGAGGGATGGCTGGGCCTCCTTCTCCTCCCTTTTACTGACAGATGAGAAAATAGTTTATTTTAACCAGCTCTCACTTGGTACGGGCAGTCGTGTTGGAAAGGAGGCTGCCCTGCGGTGTCATGTATTCCTACCAGGCGCCCCTTGGGAAGCTGCCTTCTCCGTGGGTTTCCCTGGGTTGTTACCTGAGCAATCCCTGCTGTGTCTTTGATTCAAGCTCCCATTTTACCCTTTTCTATTTTACCATAGCATCCATCCAAGAGCGTAATCACCCACCCATTTGACCACTTTCTGAAGGTCTCAGCAGTGTTTAATCTCATCAACCCAAAGGGCATCATCAAAAAGGAAACAGGGTATCCAAGGACTTGGAAATCTGTCTAAAGTATCATTCCTAACCAAAAGGATACCTGATACATCATGATGGTCTTAGTGGCTCCTCTATTCCAAGCACCTCCTGTGTATTTTTCTGATGCAATTCTTATGCTATCCCTGAAAGATGAGTACTGTTATCTCATTTTAGAGCTGAGGAAACTGACACTGACAACTTGTTCAAGATCACAGTGATAGCAAATGAAGGAGCTGGATTTCAAATTAGTCTCTCTCATGCCAAAGGCCAAGCTCTTCTCACTATGTTGAGTGGCTTTCCAAGATGGAAATTATCTGCTCCGCATAAGTTCCTGGAAACGTGCTACAGTGAAGACACACACACATATATATATAAAGGCTGTTACAAGTCGATTCTCAGTAGAAATCTAGCTTTTCCAGCTAGTGTAGGGAAGAGTTCTCGATGATATAAACAAGACTGGTTTCAACTCTGAAAGTATTTCTTGAGCAACTATTAGACAGAGGCCATACGTACAAACAGGCCAGTACCCCCTTCTATTAAAGAAACTAGGCACATGTGGACACACACACACACACACACACACACACACACACAATTTAATACAAGAAAAAGAATAAGTGCTTTATCAAAGCTATCAGTGAGTAAACTGTTATGGAAATAAGCAGCAACCATGGCAATTATTTCAATAAGTTCCAGAGAGGAGGAACACTCAAAGTAGAAGCAGAAGGAAAATATGGGGCTGTGGAAAGACAGAACTCTGGATGGGTGGAGCATCCCAGTGTTCTTAGGAGAGAAGAGAATGAGGAGGAATCTGGAAAGGTGGGTAGCACAGGGCTAGCTTACTGATGGGGAAAAGGGCTTTGAGTATCATGTTAAGGAAACTTGGGACTTTATTTTCTATTTAAAAAACATTACTACATATTTTGAATTCATGTCATGAGGGGTCATGAACACTTCTTAGCAGAGAAGTGAAATGTTCCCAGCTGGGCTTTAAGCCGATGCCTGAAAAAGATGCAGGGATTGGCAGGGGCAGATGGGTCCATGAGAAGACGACCAACCAGGCACAAGACCTGTCCTAATGACTTTGTCCCAGGAGTCAGCCAGGTCTGACAGACGACCTAGGTTTCTAGGCTGGCTCCGTGTCATGAATTCAGTTACATGAATTTCCTAAGCCTCAGTTTCTTCCTGTCTTACATGATAAGGTTAAACCAAATAGTGGCTCAAATCATATCTTCCTCCAAAATGTTATAATTAAAAGTCATAAATTTATACACAAGACAGAAAAATGACCTCATATAAGGCATGGGAATAAGTATTCCTAAAATTACTTGAATCTCATTTTGAATTCAAATTATATAATCGATACAAAGCATTTTTTAAAGTGTGCCTATGTTAGGTAAATCCAAGGTGAAGCTTTTTTTCTGAATTCTACATTAGATTTACATAATGCTTTCCATTCTGAAAAAGCATTCTCTTTTTCCTTTTCCCAAATTCTAGACCTTTGTCTTTTGTTTTAACTAAAAACAGCTGCCAGCCTTTTCTGGATTCACCTGCTTAGTGAAGAAAAATAATCTGTTGTAATACACCATAAATTTAAATTCTAACTACAATATAAAAGCTAATGCTCTGTGACAGTCATTACCTTCACATTTCCACAACACCTAAATCAAGACCTGGGCACACAAGCTTATTTAAAACGAATTCAACCAAGTTGTGAATCAACTGCACTTCCTTCAGCAAATAGGACTATTGCAGAAGAATTTCCTTAAAATATGGCCCTGTCTAGAGTTGAACAAGTAGATGTTACTCCTGGGATCAAGTTAAGAGCCCAGTATGGAGAGGGCAAAGAGGAAAGAAAGGAGAAGGCAAACTGATCATCTTCTTCTTCCTCAATGGCTTTTACATTCTCTTCTCTCCAACAAATAATCTGATCATTGAGACTGGTGAGAGTTTCAGGTAAGAGTGCCGCCCTTTTAGGTCAAACCATCCATACTTGGATAGTTGGACTCTGTAACCTACTAAAACAAACACGTTAAAAATTAAACATATTGGGCCGGGCGCGGTGGCTCACGCTTGTAATCCCAGCACTTTGGGAGGCCGAGGCGGGCGGATCACGAGGTCAGGAGATCAAGACCACGGTGAAACCCCGTCTCTACTAAAAATACAAAAAAATTAGCCGGGCATGGTGGCGGGCGCCTGTAGTCCCAGCTACTCGGGGAGGCTGAGGCAGGAGAATGGCGTGAACCCGGGAGGCGGAGCTTGCAGTGAGCCGAGATTGCGCCACTGCACTCCAGCCTGGGCGACAGAGCGAGACTCCGTCTCAAAAAAAAAAAAAAAAAAAAAATTAAACATATTCCATACTATTCAGAATTAATGTGAGCAAAAACACCAGTGATTTCATCCTCCCAAGGAATATGCCTTACAGGGTGTAATTTGGCATCCCTCCAGAATCTTGTCTCAGAGATAGCAGTTGGGTGATCTTAAATGATGAGTATTTTAGTGCCTCAACTTCTCTTTAAATATACACCATTTGAACGAATCCATTTATCGTAAATATCAAGGCATTGTGTTTACATTTTTATACCTAAAAAAAAAGTTCTTAGCCATTTTTCTTTGAACCTTTTAAGATATTTGAATGATTCCTCATACAAAAAAAAAATACTAATCCTGGTGTTTAATGATGATAAAGGACTTGTCTAATTTTGTAACAAATCACCAGAACAAAAAGCTATTATGGAGTAATTAAACACCACATTCAGCATAAATAGAGAGAAAAGGAGAATTGCAAATCACTTTTTACAGCCTGTTCTGAAGTTTTCTGAAGTAGAACATATTTTAATCATTAAACTCCTCAGAGGTGTTTAAAAGTAATCAGAATGGTTATGTGATAACCTCCGATTCCAGGGCTCCAAAACCTCCGATCTTGCCAGATTCTCCAGCTAAGCACTGTCGCCAGGCTGAGGCCCTGTCTTTGATAAGCCCATTCAGAGATAACTACAGGGAAGCCCACTTCTCATGTGTTTTTCTGCTTTGGGAACACTTAATGGGGGGCACAGAGATCTCTGACCTTTAATTAAATATAGATTGCTAGTTCAGGCCAAAGAACAAGTTATTTTAAGTTCAGGCCTAAATCAGGATTCTAATAAGCCACCTTTATGTCTTTCTTGTTATCTAAAAGGTATGTTTGGGCCAGGAGCAGTGGCTCACATCTGTAATCCCAGCACTTTAGGAGGCCAAGGCAGGCAGATCACTTCTGGTCAGGAGTTCGAGACCAGCCTGGTCAACATGGCAAAACCCTGTCTCTACTTAAAATACAAAAACTTAGCTGGGCGTGGTGGCGCACACCTGTAATCCCAGCTACTCAGGAGGCTGAGGCAGGAGCATCCCTTGAACCTGGGAGGTGGATGTTGCAGTGAGCCAAGATCACGCCATGGCACCCCAGCCTGGGCAACAGAATGAGACTTCATCTCAAAAAAAAAAAAAAAAAAAAAAAAAAAAAATTGAGTTAATCAGCTTTCTGAGTACACCTGGAAATGTGTAAGCATATTAAAATATAAGGATTCCCTGCCTTAGGGAGTTCTCAGGATTAATTCCCAGCATCGCAGAGCAATTGAGTTTATGATTTCCTGCACAGACACCTTAGGCAGATACTATCACAGCTTGGCCTGGTCCAGCCTGGATGCAAGGCCCCTTGTTTTGAGCACCCACAGCCCATGGCCCTCTCCCCAACACTCTCCTTGTGGCCTGGTAGACTAGAAGCTCCCTGGAGGCAGAGCCTGCCTACTTCCCTCAGTCAGCTGTCCCAGCTCCCCGCAGTGCTGTGACTCATCAGGTGCTCCCCATCTATCAGGATCTTCCTCTTTCAAGGTCATCTGTTCTGCTCAACTGGCTTACTCTTTCAAAACTGGAGATCTAAATACTTTGCCTGATTCCTTTTAACAAACACACTTGAAGTTTCTCCCCAATACAAATTATGTCTAAAGGCCCATCTTACATAAAAGGGAAAAAAACAAATGATTTTCCTTAGACTCCACTGAACATGGCTTTGGGGAAGACTCTGTCATTTACTATAATTGATGCTTCTTGCCAGGGATATCGGGAACAGGGAGCTACAAATCGATTCATTTTTGGACATGGTTCCTTTTTTCTCTTTCCTCAGCCCCTGGGTTGAATGAGCATTTTAAATTCTCTCTACTCTTTGGGAGAAGGCTGAACTGTACTTATGTTTACAACCCTCATAAATGCAGGCTTTTTGTGCTAAACCAGAACAGAACTCAGCTATTCAATTGTATTTGTTGTTGTTGTTGTTGTTGTTGTTACCTTTTTAAGGAAAATACCTATAATAGTTTACCTTTTTTTCTCCTTCAGTGAAACTTTCAAAGACCCTGGAAAAACTAGATATGGAAACCTATTCAATTCTCATCTGGCTTGGGTCAAACCTACTCTTAACTGGACAGCATCTTGGGGATCCAGTGAAATGAAGGGACAAGTGTAAAGAAGAAACCAGCTCTAGCTGGTGAGGGGAAACAGGGCCTAGAATCCTAAAATGCAGCCAGTGTTTTTCACCTGGAACAGGTGTTTTTGAATCCATAGAATATAGCTTCAACTTAGGATACACAGCAAAAGAGACCTCACTCAAAGAAAGTCCATTCATTTGGATCCAATTTAGCCAACTCATCACAGACGTGGGGCTGTAAACCTAGTCATGGCCCTCTGGTGGATCACTCCGTGGCCTTGGGCAGCACATTTGGCCTTTTAATGTTTCTCTAGTATATACGAACATTCTATAATGTAAATTACATTACATATATACAAAAAATGTACCATTCAGGGCTACTGGACAGAGCTCTGGGGTGGAACGTAGACCTGTGCCACTAATCTGGAGTAGAACTGGGACAATCTCAATATGTGAGCACCTGATATGGTTTGGCTGTGTCCCCACCCAAATCTCATCTTGAATTGTAGTTCCCATAATCCCCACGTTTCACGGGAGGGACCCGATGGGAGGTAATTTAATCATGGGTGGGGGGGTTCCCTCATGCTATTCTCATGATAGTGAGTTCTCACGAGATCTGATGGTTTTATAAGAGGCTTTTTCCCCTTTTGTTCAGCACTTCTCCTTGCTGTCGCCACGTGAAGAAGAATGTATTTGCTTTCCCTTCTGTCACGACTGTAAGTTTCCTGAGGCCTCCCCAGCCATGCCGAACTGTGAGTCAATTAAATCTTTCCTTTATAAATTACCTAGTCGCAGGTATGTTTTTATTAGCACTGTGAGAATGGACTAATGCAGCACCAGATCGACTGAGTCAGGAATATCTGTGCCTCTCTCAGCGAACAACCAAACCCAGTGATATCCCTAAAACTGGTTTGCCAAGGCCAGGCAGAGGGAAGACACATGTGGCTGAAATGGCCACTGTGGCTTGCCCAAAACTTATGGTTAGCTAGAGTATTTTTAGGCTGTTAAAGTTTGGTTTTCTGACCTATGAGTTTCCTTTCACAGGAAACAAATCTTGAGGTGCCTATTCTCTCTTTGCCTAACAATGAATAAAACGGTGTTGACAATATTTGACTGGATATCCAAATGCCTTGCTAAAAGTCCTGCACCAAAGCTGCTGCCCCTCTAAGCACCAAGAAATCACCCACCATCACCACCTACCACCATCACCCACCCCCAACCCCTGGAAGATTCTGCCTATGACTCCCCCACATTGGGTTGAGACTGTGGGGGGTGGTCTACCATAATTCAGCTCCAGCAACTGCCCCTCCCTAAAGCTGACAAATCCCCATCCTTCCTGTTACAGAATGGACGTCTGTGTTCCCCCTTTTAAGTCATATATTAAAGCCCTAACCCCAATGTGATGGTATTTGGAAGTGGAGACTTTCGGCAGTAATTAGAGTTAGATGGGGTCATAAGGGTGTGGCCGTCAGGACTGGATACCAGAGAGCTTGACTTATCTCTCATTTTCTGAGTCCACATGAAGAAGAGGTCACGTGAGCACACAGCAAGATGGTGGCCGCCATCTTGTAGGAAAGGCCTCAGAATGAAATTCACCTTGCTGGCACACTCATCTTGGACTTCCAGCCTCCAAAACTATGAGAAATAATTTTCCATTGTTTTAGCCACTCAGTTTATGGTACTTTGTTATGGCAGCCTGCACAGACTAAGACACAGCCTATCTCTGTGAGCCTTGTCACTACCCTCAGCACAATGACAGAAGAATTCAAGGATGAGAACAACAAAGGTGCCACCTCTGTTCTGACTAAAATTCACCCTTGCTTTGGTGATTGCTACAAGCACATAACCAACTGGCCCTGAACATGGACAACCCCTAGTGCCCTCTGAGGATAACAACCCCAGCCCATGGTGCCCAGGAGGGACCTGCACTCCCTTCCATGCCTCGCCAACTTTGCTCTGCCCAAATCACTTCCTATAGGCCCTGAAGACACTGCCTCTGCCAGGAACTACAGAACTGGAAACAACAACCCCCTTTCAGCAGAGAAAGGTGCCTGAGGTGGAAAATTTCCCCTCCATGCTCAAAAAGGTTACCAGGACTTTCTCAGATGCAAAAGGAGAAAAGTTCCATATTTATAAAAATCACCCAGAAAGAACAAAACACTGTGAAAAAGAACTAAATTAATATCGTCCCTGCTCCCAGGAAGCAGGCAATCTGAGAAAAAACAGACCCAGAAAAAAGAGAAAAAGATTAGAAGCAGGCAACTGATGAAAAAATATTGAATAAACCCCTAATGTATATACAAATTAAACATACACCGTGTGTCTCTCATATGAGGGAAGGGGTAACTGTTAGGATTAAAGAACATATTTATTTAACGAAGAATGGAGTTGAAGAAGGAGAATGGAAGTTCACTACCTCACAGAAAGATTTCCTGTCTTCCCCCCAAAAGGTGGGGTACAACCTCATCTGGGCTCCCCCAGCATTTTGTACCTTCCTCTGCAACCGCCTTGGTGAGATCCTGTGATTATCTGTCTTCTCCACTAAACAGGAAAAGATTGCTTCTTATATGCAACTTTGTTTCAATACTACCAGGACAACAATAATAGCAAAAATGTAACCCGCATGCTTATTTTTGAGCCAGGCCTTCAAATAAGAACTTAAAGTGCATTATCTCATTGAATAGTCACAACAAACTTGCAAAACTGTACTATTATTATTTTATAAGAAGTAATATATGTATATGCACTATATGTAATATATGTACTATACATATGCCAGGTTCCCACACTGCCTTCACATACAATTACTATTATTATTAGTGTCTTATGAATCCATTAATAGTTTTTTTGTGTATACCTAAGCATCTTTTTTATTTACAAAAGGTAGCAAGCTATACAAACTGCTCTGGACTTTGAAATGTTCACTTATCTTGAAGGTCTTTACATAGACAGCTATCTCATACCTTTATACAGCTGTGTAGTATTCCACTCTGTGGTTGAACCATAAAACATTTAACCACACCTCTTGATGATGAACACATGAATTCTTCTGTTATTGTAGTTTACAGATGAGAAAAATGAGGCTCACAGAGGTTAAGTGTCTTGTGCAAAGTCACACAGCTGCTATGTGGCAGAGGAAGGATTTAGGCTGAAGTTCGTTAAATTCCAGCCAAAGCTCTTAAGCAATTTGCTACATTTACTGCCTGGCATGATGCCTGTTACGCAGCAGACACTGAGTACATACTCGAATAGATTAATGAACCAATAAACTAAAGGCAAAAAAAAAAAAAAAAGCAAGAAGAACAACTCCGCTCTCTTCAATACTTCCTGTTCTTCCTCTCTAGATAGCTACATCCACAGGCACCACCCCTGTGTATTATCAAAAGCAGTAGAACAAAGAAGTTTTCAGCCATTTGGCATCCTGCAAAGACCTGGGTCCTACTGATTCTCCATACTTATTTAATCCCAACTAAGCCCTGGATAAAGGACATCCTAGAATGTATGCAAGCTTTGCCTTTACTGGCCAAAAGCACCAAAGCTGTGCACAAAAAGGTCACGAGGAAGTGGAGAAAAGGGTTCCTAGGGGCAAACAACACCTGTGCTTCCACCTCCAGGCATCACAGGGACACATCCAAGCTGAGCATCAGCGCTGATTAGACAGCCAACTTTCACTCATTTCTTGGGGGCTTGCAGCACAGCTCTTCCTCGACCAAGCAGACATTCTGAAAACCCTCAACTGCTTCTAAACGCGCCGTAAAGCTGACACACGGAGCCTCGTTTTTACTCTGTGTTTTACATTAGGTTCAGTCTTCCAATAAATTTAACACCGGAATTATATACAACTTTAAGTGCATGCAAAGCCAGCTGATTTCTTCACAGGCTCTTTTGTGCGCAGCTGCCGGGAAGGTGCAGCGTTTGACAACAGGAAGGCCGTGTCTTTCAATGTGGCAGGCCCTGGGGAACGCCGCCTGCCAGGTAACCTCCCAGTGACCTCGCAAGATATCAGAAAGGTTTACTTCATCTGACTTCTAAGTGTTAGAAGAACACTGCAAACTTTACCATCTGCATTCAGCCTCCAAGACCCTCAAAAGATATGGAAGGCCTGCATTCTGAAGGGCCAGACTTAAAACAACTCAGAATGTGCATGTCACATATATTTACACATGCAATATACACTATTCCCTGTCCACATTGTCTGTGAATGTTCCACATATATGGAATTTCTGGAGAACAAGGGACTGATGGGAAAATGCACACCCATCTTTCCTCTGATGTTTTGCTGTCATGATGGATAATAAGCAATATTTATTTAACAAGGGCTCAGAATTACGACTTAATTGGTTATAATCTGCTCAATGAAGGAATAATGTCCTCTGCAATTATTCCAATCTAATCCACTTAATCTAAAATCTATGGGATATTACAGATTTCTCCAAGAGAGAATATTTAAATCTCTTCCTCCGTGTTTAACTTTCAACTATTGACATGCCAATTAACGAACAAAAATCTCATCTTCATTTGTGAGTTTTCGTTTAAAATGTTTATACTTTTGGTTCTTCCTAACGCATTGATAAATTCTGTTGAAAGCCGCAGTCTAAACACTGTTAGGCATTGCATGACTTGTATTTCTCATATATAGTCAAAATACAGATCATAATGGAACAATTCCTTGACATTTTTGTTTTATAATTATTATTATAACAGTGAAATTCCAGCAGGGCTTTGCTGGATATATATCAGAAGTAAAAATCTTTTTAAAGTAAATCATTATAAAATCCCTTTCCTTTATACCATGCTGGAAGTGCAGTGTCTAAAGGTCTTTTGGGAAAATAAATAATGGAAATTTTATTATTGATCTCACGTAGAGGCAGTGAATCTAATGAGTTAGTGTTATTCTACCCACAGCAAATATTATGAGGTCCAAAATAATAACATTCAATTAAATAAAGAAAGCCAGATAAAATGGAAGATAAGAACGTAACAATGAATTCCTTTCAGTACTTCCTAAACACTAATTTTGTCTGTCATACATTTAGAATGAAATTCTTTTTAAAAAGTAGTTTCCCATGCCACAGTAATAATTATTATTTATCTTGTGATAGACACGTATCATCTTCAACAAAAAGAGGTTGCTGATCTTCATTAAAAGATAATTTATACTTGGGTTTTTAAAAAATTTAATAACAAAAGCCTTAAGCTGATAGCTGAGTCTCCTAGGATTTACCAAAATTTTTGAGAGTTAAATTTGAGCAAAACTATCAAAGCAATTTTGAACATGTTCACAATAGTGCCCTGTTAACATAGCTCCTTGTTACACCAGTGGAGGTTCATCAGACTGAAAGGTTACAAAGTGTCCCTCAGAACTTAACCAGATCCAGGAAATCACAGCAATTCACAAAGGGAGGAAGGGTATCTACAAGCAGGTGTTCGTCGATTTCTCTATGATGTATTATTTAAAAAAACGGAAATCATTGCATTTTCAAATTCCATATCTGGTTCATCAAGCCACCAAGAAAATTCAAGTGACTGTTGAGCTTTAGGAAGCAGCTGGTATAATCTTAAATCCTCAGGACAAAGCCCCCACT
This sequence comes from Hylobates moloch, assembly GCF_009828535.3. Taxonomy (NCBI): domain Eukaryota; kingdom Metazoa; phylum Chordata; class Mammalia; order Primates; family Hylobatidae; genus Hylobates; species Hylobates moloch. The sequence continues at coordinate 17,219,805 of NW_026652278.1, read as the reverse complement.
GTTGTTCCACAGGCTGACCTAAGGCACCAGCTTCCTACTCCCATTATGGTGACCCAACTACTCCACGGCTTGAGTTCTTGCTGGAGGAGAAGACCTCTCAACGCCATGCTCCATGGCTGAACTTCATCCTAGCATCACCATTCCTGTAGCTCAGCTGGCGCTCCACCCATCTCCCTGTGCAGTGAAAAATTAAGACCGAATCCTTGGCACCCACTGACTAGTTTCTTTCTCATAAGCTGTAATAAAATCACATTCGCAAAGAAGCGTTTTCTAGAGATGGATATCTTTTGAAGGGTGTGAGTCCTACCATTTCTCAAAAACCAAAGCATCTAAAGAGAAAATGAATCATTTTGAACTTTTTACTTGGGCGGAGTAAATGAAGGCCCTTAAATATGTGGGAAATGACTAGAAAGGATTATGTCCTAAGAACTCCAGCATGATCTGCCCTCCAACATGGCATCACAGTTAACTCTCTAACCCATTCACCCACCCCTCAACTGCTTGACGAAGGAGGGAAACTAAACCGTACGCATCTCAGCCACCTGGCATTCCACACAGTGCTTGGCATAGAGCGGGCTGTCTCGACAAACATCTGCAGACTGAAAGGAATAAACGAATGAATAGCAGCTAACACACAGGGTGCACATTCTTTGTGAGGGATGATACTAAGAATTTTAATCTTCAAAACAATCCTAACAGGTAGCTGTAGTTATGATCATCCCATTTTACAGAGAATGAAACTGAGGCTTGCGAGGTTACCCAGCTAAGACTTGCACAGTTGACATCTGAAACCAAATCATCTGCTCCAGACCTGAAGCTCTCAACCACTGTACTGAAGTGCATAATAGATGAGTCTCAATCCTCAAAAACAAGCCCTTAGTTAAGATTCATGTATTTTCACATAGTGGATAATTTAGAATTTCATAATACATTAGATTTCTAAAACATGTATGTTTTTGCAAGCCAGTACTCTTAGATATTGAAGTGACAGTGTCTTTTGCCAGAACTTAAAGAACTTTTGAAACCAACAACATGGGGAGAAAACCAATTCACACATGTCCAAGAACCTGTCACCAAGAGGTTCATGGTCCCCATACTTTCGTCCAACTCTCTTGCAAGCATTTCAAATTTCCTGGAAGAAGCCGAGAAAACAGAGAGGCTTTGGAGAACAGAATCTGTCAAAACAAATCTCAACCACACAACTTCACAGTTCGTGTGCTGCTTCGTTCATCCCGACATAAAAATGCGTGGTCTCAGAAGCCTCTCAGCTGACTGTCTCTGCAATATCTTCCTTCCCAACGTGAGCATCCTCACCTGATCCAAGTGGTAGCTCGATGGGCATTAATACGTATTGCCACATGATGCAGATGAGTTTGGGAATGGAAATAAAGCGCATTGGCTGAAGTTCCACTTTGGCAGGAAACAGGTTCATCTGGAACTGACAGGATGGTCAAATTGGATATTTTTCTAAACGTGGAAGCATTTGCCATGCTACTTGTGATTTTCAGACACAGGTGGAGACTGACGCTTTTGTTGTTATGTACAGGATTGGGCTGCACTGGCTGGACTACTGATGTATTTGTTCTGCAGGCTAGCTAGAAATATCACTAGATCCAGAAGGAAGTTTCAACACTAAGAATAGGAGAATCAACTTGCTACCCAGCCATTCTTACTGGAAGGCAGCACATAGTAGCCAAGGATCCTGAAAGTGAGCTGACAAACCCTAAGCAAGAGTTGTGGTCTTGAAAAAATGGTCATTTCCAAAAGGCAGCTATTAAAAAAAAAAAGTTGTCAATCATAGAACAGCTGTGTTTACACATACAAAGTGAAGTAGAAAACTCAGGCAGTTACCCAGATGATTTTAATCAAAACATCCCCTCAACTGAAATACCCAGAAAATTGAAGATATAATATGGGGGCATTCTTATTTTTCGGCTTGAATTATTCAGATAACTGCTTCGTCTCTCCACTATTTAGACACAGTCTAAAACCCTGTGCGTTGGCAATTGAAAGCATAATTATTTGCAGATGCGCATACTTAGGGAGATAAGTGTCTATGGTTACAATTATGTGCAGATGTAACTCAGCAGAGACCGGCTTCAAGTTTAAAGTTTTGGAAGCCTATTTTGAAAATGTGACCATAAGCAGAGATACTTCTTTTTAAATGCAACATTCTATAAAAAGTCACATAAGCAGGTAACGATAATTTGTTCCCACAAAGCTAAACAATATACACTAAATCATTTCCTTAAAACTGTCCTATTTTGAGAAGAGAAGGTATCCATAAAAACATTTTTTTTTTTTGAGACAGAGTCTTGGTGTGGCACCCAGGCTGGAGTACAGTGGTGCGGTCTTGGCTCACTGCAACCTCTGACTCCCAAGTTCAAGCAATTCTCCTACCTCAGCCTCCCAAGTAGCTGAGACTACAGGCGCCCGCCTCCATGCCTGGCTACTTTTTGTACTTTTAGTAGAGATGGGGTTTCACTATGTTGGCCAGGCTGGTCTTGAACTCCTGACCTCAGGTGATCCGCCTGCCTCAGCCTCCCAAACTGCTGGGATTACAGGCATAAGCCACTGCGCCTGGCCAGAAACAGAATTTTTAATAACAGAGTCCTTACCCAAACTGGCCCCTTTTGGCTTCAGAAACCACATTTCCATCAAATATGTTTTCTTTCTTTTTTATATTTAAGGTGTACAACATGATGTTTTGATATGCATAAACATAGTGAAATTCCTACTACAGTCAAGCAAATTAATGTATCCATCTGTTTTCTTAAATCAGCTAGAAAAACTACCTCCCTTCCAAATATCACTTCTTTTCAGTTTCACTTTTGAATGATCTACTTTATCCCCACCAAGGAAAAGATTTACGTCATTTCTTATATTGCATTTAAAATCTTACTACATTTATGCATCTCAAATTTAACTTATTTTTGAATATATTCTCCAGCTATAGAATATATTCAAATATTTGTATCACAAAGCATAAGCAGAGAATGCCACTAACTCAAATGCAGCCCCAAACTATAAATTCATTTTAATTAAAGATATTTGATAAGCACCCATGCTGAAAGAAACGAAGTGGGGAGGGATGATGCCAAAAAAAAGAGTTATCTTTTACAGAGAAATTAAAAATCGCAGTAAGAATTCAATAACCCAAGAAGGCATCCAGAAACCTTCTGTATGAATCCTTTTAGCTAAGCATGCTGGTTAGAATTTGGTACTTCTCATTTCTTCTGGTCAGTATGGTAACCTGAAATGATACAAGTATATAGACAATCTTCCCCCAACCCTGCCCCCAAAAAAAGAAAAAGAAAAGAAAAAATAGAGAGAATAGTAAATGTGATATAACAAAAAGGGTTTTTTGTTTTAAGAAAAAAAAAACTGGGAAGCTGGGCACGTGTCTATAAGGCAATAATTTTCAACCTGGGCTGCACATTTAGAATCACCTAGGAGATTTTAAAAAAAATATCTGGGGGCCGGGCACGGTGGCTCACACTTGTAATCCCAGCACTTTGGGAGGCCGAGGCGGGTGGATCACGAGGTCAGGAGATCGAGACCACAGTGAAACCCCATCCCTACTAAAAATACAAAAAAAATTAGCCGGTCGTGGTGGCGGGCACCTGTAGTCCCAGCTACTCGGAGAGGCTGAGGCAGGAGAATGGCATGAACTCAGGAGGCGGAGCTTGCAGTGAGCCGAGATAGCGCCACTGCACTCCAGCCTGGGCGACAGAGCAAGACTCCGTCTCAAAAAAAAAAAAAAAAAAAAAAAATCTGAGAGTAGGGTCCAGGTATTAGGGCACTGGAGCTTCCAGCTGATTCCAATGTACAGCCTGTCCTGAGAACCACTGTGACAAGGCCTTGAGAGAGTAGCCACTACGGCCACAGGCCCTGGTCAAGGAAAGTCTCACAGAGCTCCCTGCATAAAACCAGCAGCCCAGAAGACACATATCTTAAAAATAGGCTCAGAGTATCTCTGCTCACTGTCCTGGGGACAAGAAACAAAAAGAAACATGAATCTTCTAAGAGTGGAGTCCCAAAGCTAGTCCTCCATGGAGTGAGGAATTAACTTAAAAATGGCCCAGCATCCATGAAACCTCTAAGGCCCAGCAAAGAAAATATAGATGACTGCATAAGGTTGCCTTAAAGACCCTATGTAGGAATACTAGAGAAAATCACTGTTACTAAAGATGAACTTATAGTTGAAATAATAAAACACACAAGAAAAAAACAGTCATGAAAGAGCCTACATGAACAAGATATGGGAGAATCTTCCAGATTGATCTATTATGGATCTATTGATCTATTACAGATTTATTACAGATCAGTCTGAAAAATTGCCTTATAGTAAATATTTTCAGTGAGATAGAGAAGGAATAGAAACTATAGAAACATCTCATCAAAAAGAAAAATTGTAATATATAATATATAATTTTAATAATTTTAATAATTAAATTTTAATTTTATTTCATTTAATTTTAATAATTAAATTTTAATTTTATTTCATTTAATTTTAATAATTTTAATTTAATTTTAATATATAATAAATTTTAATAACAATTTAATATATATAATCCTATATAAAAAATATATAAAATTCCTATAAAAATATATAGGAATTCTAAAACTAAAATATATAGGCGTTGAAATTTTAAAAACTCAATATATGGGTTCAACAAAACATAGAAGGAGAGAGGATTAGTGACTAGGAGGACAGACCTGAACACCTGACCCCAAATGTATGTCAGAGAAATAAGGAAACTGAAAATAGGATTCCAAAGTTGAGGGAAATAGAGGAAAGAGGAAGAAGCTTTGTCTGATAGAAGTTCAAAAGGAAGTGAAAGAATACAGAAGTATTAGAAGAGGGTAATTGCAAAATTTTCCAGAAGTAAACAAAAATACATGTATTCACATAGGAAAAATAAAATCATACCTAATGCCAAAACTGAGGAATGTTTTTTAAAAATCACACCTAAATACCAGTGAAATCAGTAAACATAAGCCAACAGGGAAACCTTAAAGTATGAGAAAGAAAGCTAAAAAGAGAGCTTAAAGAAACAATAGTTAGACATTCTAGACTCTATCAGCAACTACAGATGCCAGCTGGCAGTGGAATAATACTGTAAAAATGCTAAAAGAAAATAATTGCCAAACTAGAATATTATACCCAAGTAAATAATTATTCAAGAATGAAGACCAAATGAAGATATTTTCAAGCTGAAAAGACCCAGTGAAATACATATCTGAAAATGAGTTTGTCTCCAAAATATACAAAGAACTCTTAAAATGTGACAATAAGAAAACGACTCAATTTTTAAAATGAGTAAGAGATCTGAACAGACATCTCACCAAAGAAGATACACAGATGGCAAATAAGCATATAAAAAGACGTTCCACACCATATGCCATGACGGACTTACAAAGTAAAATAAAAACAACCACGAGATATCCCTACACACCTATTAGAATGGCTAAAATCCAAAAGCCTGACAATACCAAATGCTGATGAGGGCACAGAGCACCAGGGACTTTCCCTCAAGGCTAGTGGGAATGCAAAATGGTACAGCCGCTTTGCAAGACAGTTTGGACAGTTTTTACAAAGCTAAACATAGACTTTAAATATGATCCAGCAATCACACTCCTAGGTACTTACCCAACCGAGTTGAAAAGTTAGGTCCACACAGAAAACGGAACACAAATATTTATAGCTTTATTCATAATAAAACGGACAACAGCCAAAACTGGAAAGAAGACATCCTTCAGTAAGTGAATGGATAAACAAAGTGTGGTCCATCCATACAATGGAACACAATTATTCAGCAGTTGAAAAAAGTGAACTATCAAGCCACAAAAAGACAGAGAAACCTTAAGTGCATATTATTAGATGAAAGAAACCAGTCCGTAGGGTTCTATGATTCCAACCATTATCACATTCTGGAAAAAGAAAACTATGAAATCAGTAAAAAGATCAGTGGCTGCCAGAGGCTTAGGAGAAGAGGAGGGATAAACAGGGGAAGCCCAGGAGGTTTTAGGGCAGTGACACTCTCCTGTGTGATACTGCAGTGGTGGATACATGGCACTGTACACTTGTCAAAACTCTGAGAACTGTTTAACATAAAGAGGGAACACTGCTGTAAACTATGAACTTTGGTTAATGATAATGTATCAATGACTCATTAATTGTAACTAATGCACCACACTAAAGATATATTAATAATAGGAGGAACTGGGCATGTTGGTTCACGCCTGTAATCCCAGCACTTTGGGAGGCCGATCACCTGAAGTCAGGAGTTCGAGACCAGCCTGGCCAACACAGTGAAATCCTGTCTCTACTAAAAATACAAAAAACTAGCCAGGCATGGTGGTGGGCACCTGTAATCCCAGCTACTCAGGAGGCTGAGGCAGGAGAATCGCTTGAACCCGGGAGGCAGAGGTTGCAGTGAGACGAGGTTGTGCCATGGCACTCCAGCCTGGGCAACAAGAGCAAGACCCCATTTCTAAATAAATAAATAAATGGAGAAACTGTTGGGTCAGAGGGTATATGAGAACACTGAGTACTATCTGCTCAATTTTTCTGTAGATTTAAAACTGTTCTAAAAAACATAGACTAGTAATTAGAAAAAATGAAAACGAAAAGAAAAAAGACAGTGATTACTGTCCCTAGACACTGAATGGACTATTAAAAGATATGCATCAGCAAAAAGGACACTCAACACAGAAGCATAAGCAAAGAAACAGGTTAATAAAATAGTAAATTAAAAGCAAAATAGCAATTAGTAAATTAAAAGATGACTTGACTACTTAAAAGCAAAAGTGAATTTTGAAGGATTTCAAAACAAGGTGAAAATGCGTATCCCCTTATATGGTATGTGAATTATATCTCAATAAAGCTGTTACCAAAAAAAATAAAATGTGCATGCCTCATAACCCAGTAGTCCTATTTCTAATTATCAATTTCCTCGATATGCACAGAGAAACCAGAATAAAAACAGCAGTATTATTTGTAATTTCAAAAACAAGGAATGCCCATGAAGAGTGGCATATTGTTCCTGGAAGTGTATATGGTAAAAGATAAAATGGGGATAGCATGAACGACAGCTCTGCAGAGGCAAAGATGTTCAGATTTACAAAAAGCATTTCAGTGTGTCCAAAATGGAACTCTAAGTCCACACCCCTGTATGCAAAAATAGTTCTTGTCCTCGACCCCTGCCCCATCTCAGAAAATGGCACTGTCATTCACCCAGGTAAATAACAACATCAAAACTCCTAGAAGCCATCCCTGGTTTCTCTCCTTCTCTCACTCCCTGTCCTCGATTCATCAGTATGACCTGTGGGTCCCTTGAATCTAACTGCTTCTCATCACTAACCCAAGTGTAAGCCCCTATCAGTTCTGGAGCTGATGCTACAACAGACTTCTTTTGCTGTTTCTCCTCTTGCCTATTTACAGTTAAGAGATTCTTCTAAAATGTAAGTGAGATCATGGCACTGTATTCTTCAAAACCCCCAGTCCTTCAAAGAGCTTCTCATTAGTTTTGGAACAAACCCCAGAGTCCTTATCCCATTGTCTCTAAGGCCCTGCGGCCACATGCTGGGGCCCCTGGCTGGCTCTCCCAGCCCTCACTCACTGGGTCTCCCAGCCCTCACTTACTGGGGTGCATTTCCACTGCTCAGCTTGCTCCTTGGACTCACCAGCCTCTTCCCACCTCTGAGGCTGGGCACTGACTGGTCCCTCCATCTCAAAGGCTCTTTCTGCGACTTCACAAGGCTTGGGACCTTCATTTCACTGTATCAAATGTCTCAGCAGAGAAGACTTCCTCTACCTAAAATAGTACCCACTCCCATCACTCTCTACCCCCTACCCTCCTCCTATTTACCTTCATTATATATTCATGTATCGTCTGCCCTGCTCTAGACAGAATGCAGACTCCTTGAGGGCGAAGGCTTTTAATGGCTGGTTCCCCATCGTATCTCCAATATACTCGGCCCACGGAAGGCACTCTGAAAATACTTGTAGAATGAATCACTTATGCCATGATACTTTAAGTAGACTTCAACTTTCCCTGTAATAGTTTCTTTTTAAAATGATATGGTCTTAAAAGGCAAATGGTTACATTGGTTCATTCTGGGTGGTGGGTACACAGGGGTTTGCTGTCCTCTTGACTTTTTGGGTATTTGACATGAGACCATAATTCCCTGCCAACTGGGGAGCTGACTGTGTGTTCCACAGGCTGAATTCGACCAGATCTGTGGCCCTGAACTTCTTCCAGAATGTGGCCTGGGTGTGGCAAGGGCAAAAGGGGAGAGCAAGGGAGCAGCCTCAGAGCTGGAGATCACAGGCTCATGGGGCTTTGCCTGCCACTTGCTATGAGGTTGGGCCAAGTCTCACAGTGGCCTGCACCCACTAGACCTGAGCTGTACCTCCACCATGCCAGGCTCAATGCAATCAGGCGGGAAAGGGAGCGCTGTTCCTTTCCCTGGAGGCTTAAGGGGCATGAAGATCCCCGGGATGCTCAGGGAAGGAGAAGCAGCCAATCTCCAGACAACTTCAAATCTCCAACAGGCCCCACAACGAGTCACAACTCACCTTCTGCACTTTCACTAGAAGGTCCCTCAGGCTTCTTCCAGTTCCAAAGTGCTAGGGCTCATTGTTTCTAATTATCTTGAATTCATTCTCTTCCCACAGTTGAAGGAAAATCAAAACAACCAAAAGTGACTTGCTTTAGAACTGTGGAGTTTGCAAAGCATTTTGTTATGTGTCAGCTCCTGTAGGCCTGCCAACAAGTCCATAACCCCAGTTCACAGTTGAGAAAACTGAGGCTGGTGGGGGCGGTTAAAGGGCTGGCCTAAGAGCATGGGGTCTGTTTGAAAAGCAGCGAATTCAATCTCTAGCATACCAGCACTAACGCTCCAAGGGCCTGTTTTCCCCAGATGGGTATAGTTGGTCCTTCTCAAATGTGACAATGACGACAGTGGGCTGAGAAAACCATGCACACCCTGCAATTCCTGCCACGGTGAATTCCAAGATTTAGGCATCCAGGCTGAGTCTGCAGGCCAGCTCCAGGCCTGCCACATGGCCCCACTCCTTCCCCCAGTTCCTAACCAGCTCAAGATGACACGTCCAGTCTCATCTCACACTGGCCACTCTGGCCCCCTCCTTCACCCCACACAACCTTGGCCTTTTCTTTGCTGGAACATTCTTCCCACCCTAAGCCTCATCACCGGTGCTCAGAGCATCACCTGTTTCTCTTTGGGATCACTTTTTACACTTGGATTTTCTATGTATTTGTGTCTCTCGCCTCTGGTAGACTATAAGCTCCATGGGGGAGGGGCCAATCTGACTTTGGTCACCATTCTACAGCCAAGTACTTAGTCCAGGATGGTGTATATGAGGCTGTGAGGCCTGCAATTGCTTGGGTCCATTACTGAACATAAGAGACGAGTGTGGCACTGTTGGGAGGTCCCACCCTGTTGGCACTGCAGATGTCGCCCCCAACACAAAGAGCACATCCAAGAACTGGAGGTCCAGGAGGCATGGTCCTGGTGACAGCAATTTGCCAGAATCCTGTCCTACTTCTGGCCTTCTGATAAGTCCTAAGTGCTGACAAATTTTCTTTATCATCCAAGTCTGCTTGAGATGAGTTTTCTGTCCTTCATGAAAGAAAGGCTCCCGACAGATGCACCCCCCTGGCAAGACCATAGTCTCCCTCATGTCATGACCTGTACACCTCTGCCCTGCTTCAACTAAGTGCTGGGCACCAAATAGCTGTTTAGTAAGCATCTTCTACCTACCTAGCTCTCACTCACTGTGTATTTGTTCATTCATTCATTCATTTATTCAACAAATATCTACTCAGCACCTACTACATATTTTTCTTGGGAAAACTACCCAAGTGCAGAGAATTGAAGAAGCCAGATGGGGTTCTTGCTTGTACACAACCTAACATTAGAGAAACAGACACACAACACAAGTAAATCTACAAAATAGCTGAGGACAGTGGTAGGGTCTGTGCAGATAACGAAACAGGAAATGTAATAATGAACGAGGAGGGAGTGATATTTAGCGAAGTGGCCTTCTTTTTATGGAAGATCTCTGGTTGAAAATGACAAAGAGAAGCCAGCTAAGTGAAGATCATAGAGAACATTCCAGATGATGGGGGAAGGCGAGTGCAAAGGCTTCGAGGCAGAACAAGAGAGATGTGTGTGCTAGGGAGGAGAAAGGCAGAGTGTCTTCAGATCTATGACCCATCATGGGAAATGGAGCTCGATGAGGCCAGAAAAGTGGGCAAGGACCTGATTCTTTAAGAATTTCTCTGACGATAGTACAGATGTGTGCAGAGGTTGAACCTTCATCTCCTGGGGCGTCGCCATTCTTCAGGCCTGTCCTACATGGACACTACATATGTCAACTAAGGAGAGAGAACCCAGGGTGCTAAGTCCCCACTCTAGCCCCATTTTGTCTCCTAGCACAGCCCTCAACCATTCTGGTCTTTAATTCTGTTATCCATCCATCAAGTAAGGACTTGATGATGAACTTGGTGATCACAAAGACTCTTTCAACATCAGGATTCTATAATTATCTTCCTTGTGTTATCTTTTTAAAAGAATGAGATAAATCGATACAAAACATGAGCCCAGCACTAGAGGAGTGCTATCATTTAAGGATTACATTTTCAAAGCATACATCTTAAGTGCAACAGGGCAAAGCTGGCCCCTCCAAGTCACACTCAAGCACAAAGTCTGTGGTTCAGACGGCTGTTTTGCTCATGTCTCAGAATTCTAGGATAGTGAAACACAGCTACCGATACTTTTCTGGGTACAGTTCATGAGTCCCACCACCCAGAAAGCAGGTGCCATGGATTTGAAGCTCCCTGGTGTCCTCAGGACCCCTGGTCATAGCTCCCTCCTGAGCCCTGGTGGTGGCCTGGTCCCATTGCTGGCCCCCTGCACAGGGCAGCAGAAGGAGATAATCACTGGTAAAAAGGGACCAGGCTCCCACCTTACTAGCTCCACTGTTTCTGGGGAATGCACCAGGCTTGGCCCACCTGGGGTCCTTGGAGCTCTGCCACAGTGCTCTCCAGCAGGTGCTCAGAATGGCCAGTTCCCCCTTGTCATTTAGGTCCCAGCTCAAAGTCACCTCCTCAGAGAGGCGCATTCTGACTTCCACGTGTAAAAGGGTCCCCTTCTCCCCTGTTCCCTTCTCTATCGTATTGGTCAGTTTTCTTCTTCAGAGCACTGACTGCTATCACAACACGTGCATTTTAATTCATATTTCTCCTCTACTAGACTGTAAGTTTCATGAGTTCATCCCTGTCCATGCCAATGTCCCTAGGACCCTAGCACAATGTCCAGCCCACAAAAGTTGGCTCAGTAGACATTTGTTGACAGACTGAAGGAAGAAGTCATCCAAAGAATCTTGACAAAGCTCCGAAGAGCATATGGCAGGTCAGAGCCACAAAGTTCCTGGGGAAATCATCCACCATAGCACAGCAGTTTTCACCCAAGACAGCACATCTGGGGTAAGGCTGCGGGTGGATGTCTCAGAATATCATACACCTCCCCCACAAGACACTGATGCACAAAATGTGTGAGGTTGCCAGGTTAGAACCACTGATATGGTCCAAACACTCGGCTTTGCCAGAGAGGAACAGAAGGGTCTAGCAAAAAACGTATAATGGGACATTCAGAGACTCTAACTCAGGTGTCTGATGCATACAAAGAATATCTCAAGTCCGATGCCAGCCTTCCAGGAGTTTAAACACTTCAGCCAGTAGAGTTCCTTTACTCCTGGGAGCTGGTGGGGAGGCAAATGTCAATTCCAGCATCTCAGGCTCAGTTTCAGGAGGAGAAGCAGGTGAAATGGTGCCAGGCCCACAATCAAGGCTTACCAAGCAAAACACGCCACAGTCACCTGGATGGGCGGAGGAGGTACGTGTCTGAAAAGGGGCTGGGAACGCAGTCATGAGGCTGAGTAAGGGCAGAGGAGCAGACATGGGCAGGAGGGCGGGCAAAGGAGGCTTTGTCGTCATTCCATGTTGTAAAAGTCAGCTTAGAGGACACAGACAACAATAGGCCTTTTTTTTTTTTTTTTTACAATTACCAAATATAAAACCCTGAGTATAAATTTTCTATTTTAGGGTTTTCTAAACAACATTTGACTTTGTGAGTGTTTTACATCTAGGGTAAATATTTGCCGGGCATTTCCGGCCCACGTCAGAGTGCTTATCTAAAAACCTGTTTTGTTCTGCTCTTAATAGGAAAATTCTACATTCAACGCAGGGTACTCACTCTGCCTAGGAACTCACAAGTACTCACCTTCCCTCAGTCTCCAAGGCTCACCCACCACACGAGCAGCAAGCCGGATCTGCATGAGAGCCATTTCTGAGAGGCTGTTTCTATCTACCTCGACTGCACTTTCTCTTAATGAAGTTACCCTTCGCGTGGTAGGAACAGAACACGTGGAGGAACAGGTCAATTGCTGCCCTCACGCTCAGGTGCATCTGCCTCAGCTCCGCCAGGCTGTGAGAAAGTGGGAAAATGTAGTAACCCTAAGGCAAGGCTGCAGGTGATACCAAGTGAGGTATACAGCTGGCGCCTACTGCATGGTGGGGCTGCTTTGTCTTACAGGCAAGCCAGGCTATTAGTGGTCATGCATCTCAGGGTGGCAAGTGCAAATGTACTGAGCAGTCTCCAGAGAGCAGCCACGAAGTCTGAAAAGCACCCTTACCACTACCGCCCTGGAAAGCTGGAAGGACCAGCACACGGACTACCTGCCCTTCCCAGGTGCAGTGAATGTCTCGAGGCCAGTAAACAGATTCTTGTCTTCAACTAAGAACTTCTATCACTGTGGCTGGGTGATAGGCTTCAACACGCTGTCTCATAACACAGATCCAGTCCTTACAATGACACGGCACAGCAGATACTGTCTACATTTTACAAATCAGGAAACTGAGGCTTAAAGGTATTAAACAACCTGCCTAAGTTATGAAAGGATGAAGTCAGGATGCAAACTTAGTCTGACTCCAAATCTACATCCTTTCTACTATAGCACTGCTCCCCACCACCAATATAAAAATATCTCCCTAAGGTTCTAATGTGCCTCTTCCTCAGTCTACAAGATTAAAAGAGAAGGCAAGTTCAATACAGACCATGTTTGAGTTATGGCCAGGATATCTAGATGGGACTACCCAGCACGCAGCTGGATGGACCTATTCTAAAGGAGGGCTTCGCAAAAATGAGAGTTCATCCACCAATTCCCCGGGGGCCTTTGCCACATAGGAAATACCAGAGCAAGAGATGCCACAGAAACTGCAGAACTGGAGGTCATGGGCACCTAAGTGGAAGCACAGAGTGCCAGGATCCCTGGAGGGCTCTGCAGTGAGTCCAGCCAGCCAGGGCAGGCACCGGACAGAAACCAGGGTCAAGACCAGTTACGGTGGCTCATGCCTGTAAACCCAGCACTTTAGGAAGCCAAGATGGGTGGATCATTTGAAGTCAGGAGTTCAAAACCAGCCTGACCAACATGGTGAAACCGCCTCTACTAAAAATACGAAAATTAGCCAGGTGTCGGGGGGCATGCCTGTAGTCCCAGCTACTCAGGAGGCTGAGGCAGGAGAATTGCATGAACCTGGGAGGCTGAGGTTGCAGTGAGCCAAGATCGCACCACTGCACTGCAGCCTGGGCAAGAGAGTGAAACTGTCTCACAAGAGAAAATTTAAAAAAAGAAAGAAACCAGGGTCAAGGACAGGGAGGCATCCAGGAAAACTTCTGGCCAAGTCCAGGGCCTTCTTCCTAAGCCTCTCTAAACTAAAAAACATGTAATTTTTTTCTGTTCAAATACAAACGGTGCTTAGGCCAGAGGTAGCTGAGGATCCATCTTGCATCTAGCTACTTTTGTTCTTGACAATCAAAAAGGCAACAAGGGGGGGTAGCATGCAAAGGGCTAGGCCTTTGCACCTGGACAAACTTGGCTTGAATTCAGGATTTGCCACCAACTAGCTATGTGGCCTTAGGCCGGTCACTGGACTTCTCTGAGTTTTGGTTTTCTCTTATGCAAAATGTGAATAATGTCCCTCATGCATACTGAAGGCTAACACTCAGGCTTTTATGAAGATTAAATGAAATAGCCTATGAGACCGGGTGCAATGGCTCATGCCTGTAATGCCAGTACTTTGGGAGGCCGAGGCAGGCAGATCACCTGAGGTCAGGAGTTTGAGACCAGCCTGGCTGAAATGGTGAAACCCTGTCTCTACTAAAAATAAAGAAAATTAGCTAGGTGTGGTGGCAGGTGCCTGTAATCCCAGCTACTCAGGAGGCTAAGGCAGGATAATTTCGTGAACCTGGGAGGCAGAGGCTGTAGTGAGCCAAGATCGTGCCACTGCATTCCAGCCTGAGCAACAAAGAGAGACTCTGTCAAAAAAAAAAAAAGAAAGAAAGAAAAGAAAAGAAAAAAGAAATAGCCTATGAAAGCATCTCCTGGTTAGGCATGGTGGCTTATGCCTATAATCCCAACACTTTGAGAGGCCAAGGCAGGAGGATTGCTTGAGACAGAAGTTCGAGACCATCCTAAGCAACATAGCGAGACCCTGACTCTATTAAAAAAAAGAAGAAGAAGAAAAGAAAGAAAGAAGGCATCTCCTACCCTACTGATGGGAGGCCAGCAGACATTTCACAATTAATGTTCTTTGACAACTGCCCTTTGACAACCAGAGCCAGCTTTCACTCTGACCTCAGGGCTGGGACTTGAGTCAGAGGCATCCAAAAAAATGCTCCTGGGAACCAGTACAGCTAAATCTTCAAGCCTAAAGTGTGGACGTCCACGGACATCTTGATCCTTGCTGGCAATGCCTATTTTCCTAAAGAGGAACCTTGTCACAGGAAGAATATCTCAGGGCCAGATCCTCAGAAAACACCACATGACCAACCAGCCAGTATTAAAAAAAACAGCTGCCACCAAATCCCAAAGGAAGTCATTTCCAGGCAATGTCCTTCCACAAGAGGATTCTAGACAGATCTCAAACCCAGACAAAGAAGACTGAGATAAATGTGTGGTGCTCAAGAATTCTGACCCTCACCTGACCCCATGCACAAGATAGTTGCAGTAAGTTCACTTTCTCTACAGACTGACAAAGCCACCAACAGCTGTGGAATGTCAAAAACAAGGCTGCCTGGGTCTAAAGTTACCCCCCCTCCACCGTGAGAGGAAAGAAAACACATTTCTGGGCTTCGACTTCTTTATATTTTGCTTATGAGGAACAAATGTCGACAAGATATAGGATACGCTGCTGTTTGCCACCAAAATGCATGGAACATAATTTTATATGAAGCTGCACCCGCTTAATTGTGATGCATTAAGTATTATGTTCATTGTTTCTGAAACTGAGTAGAAATGAATAATTTATTTCAGACAAAGGAAACTCTTGAATATGAAATGCCTCATCTTTTAAAATTACAATTTGGAAAGCAAGAAGGAAAAAATACCCATAGCCAGTAAACCTTATACTGCTAATAGAAAACAATGCTTCAACCGTTTCTACTTTGTTTGCAAACATTGCATTTTTTTAAACATTCTTGAGAATCATCAGAAAAAAAAAAAACACTAGGTTTCCACCGTGTTCACATCCACTCAACACAGGACTAGCATATTCAGTATTAATTTTCTGTGCTGGCTGGGCACATGCCCATTCCTTTTCCACTGATGTGTTAGCTCACCTGGAATCCACTCGCCACATCCCCACATTCCAGTCTCTGCCATCCCCTTCCAGAACTTTCCTTCCTGCATCCTAGTTCTCTTCCTCTCTCCTTCTCCCTTCTTTATGTGGCATTGCACTCTGCACTTTCTGGCTCACCACCATCTCCCCAGCAGCTAGCACATTCCCCGGCACACAGTAAGTTCGCAAAAAACCTGAGTTACTGCTTAAGTGTAGAGTAGAAAATCAATGTTTTGGACTGACTGGTAATTGTAATTTCGGGTATGGCTATTGGTGTTTCTTTTCTTTTCGGAAGAGATCTGCATGCACTCAAATCATCTACTACTCCTGTTTCATGCTAATATATTGAGGGAGGAGGAGAAAGGGAGTGAGAATGCATAGGAAAGGAAGGCGCTGGCAGTCATCCACCCACCCACCCCTGTTTCCTGCACAGCTCAGGAGGGCCAAAAACAAATGAAACATTCCCTAAGTGTTACTTCTAGCAACCCTATGAATTGGATACTATTATTAGCCCCATTTACACATACAGGACCTAGAACGTTGTAACTAACTATTTACCTGTGGTCTCACAGCTACTAAGTGCTGGAACATGGAATTCAAACCCGAGTGTGCTTAACTCCAAGGCTTTTGCTCCTTGCCACCGTGCTGTTCTGCAGCACATATATTTTTTGGGATCACCATGACCTCATCCCCTGCCCCTCCCCATTGCCAGCCTTATCTCTGGGATGAATGCAGAGGGTCCGCCCGGTAGGTCCTGCCCTAGGAACATGTTGCCCTTCCTCCCAGGGATCACCAGCAGCTAAAAAGGGCAGCACCACCTCTTCCCACCCTAGCCCCACTGATGTCATAAAAACAATGTCATAACACAGCATGGGCACAGGGTAGGACACACAGAGAGGGTTCAGTAGCTTCTTAGGAGCCAGCTCTGTGAGCTGCATAGGCACTCCCAGCCCTCCCTCCCTTCCTCCCCATCCTCTCCCCTCAAGCAGGTGCTCCCTGGGGTGAGTGGGCACTGCTTTCAATTAACACAACTCCCTTCATTTAGAACACTTGAGTTTTCATTGAGACATTCTCTTGCGAAATGTTCTGAATCGGATTGAGAATTTGGCACAGAAAACAGCTTGGCGAGGCAGAAGACTGGGGAGTCAGAGAAGAAAACAGTAAATACAAAACAAATGAATAAACAAGCCCATACCTCAAGTCCTCCAAACAGGTGCTACACAGCACGGTTCCAGAGGTCCAAGAAAGGCTGGACAGCACCATCCCTCCCAGGCAGGAGGACAACACTGCCTAGGGAGCCAGGCACCCACACCTGAGCCACTGCTCCCAAGTGAGAGAGAAGAAGTCCACCCTGAGCCCAGGACAAAGGGCAGTGCGGGGGTTGGGGCTGGGACCGTGCAGAAAAGCAGATGGGAGCCATCCTCTCAGGGACCCATACTGTGCATATCCCCACTGTCCACCAGGGGAGGCCTCCTAACACCAGCCATGCCACTCAGCATCCACAGGGTCCCAGTGAACCGTTGTCAGAGACCACCTTTCTCCTACCACAAGCCAAAATGCCTCCTAGCAGCCAAGCCCCTTCAGGATGACCCAGCCTCCTGGATTGACTCCTGCTGGCCCCTGTCTGCTCTGCTGTCTTTCTGCTTACCTGTACCCTCCCCCACCTCGCCCCCACCGCATCTTCCCAGGACCACCCAGGGAGACGCAGCCAGCCTGCCTCAGAGACTCCTGCTCCTCTGTCCTCCCTGCCTTCAACACCTAAATGCTGGGCTCTGTGCACTTGGCCTTTGCCTTCCGAGCTTGTGCATGCTTTCTCCTCAAGAAGGTGCAACTGGAAGGGAGGAGCTTGAACTTGACCCACACTTGCTCTTGCTCCATTTCCACCTGGAGCTGAGGCTAATAGCGCAGTGCTCCTGGCCTCATTTTTTGTTTTCCCAGAAGGTACCTTCTATGATGATGGGTTACTCACCCACAGCAGGTCTTATGTCCTTCTCTGGTCGAGAAGCATCCAGAGCCCCTGTGTGTGCTTTTATGACACAAAACTATATTAAGTTGAACTGTCTGAAATTGTTGCTATTCTACCATGTTGACCTACTAAAATGGCAATTTCATGCGATTCAATCTAAAAATTTCAGCAATGCTGAGATAAATTAGCCATCTTCCTTTCCCATCTTCGATGACAGAGGCCAAGCCCCTGAGTGTGACAAACCTGCCTCTCTGCTCGCTCTTCTCACACCACTCCTCATACCTGCTGCTCCAGCTACGGCAAACCCTGGACACACTGTGCCTTTGCCCAGGCTGTTGCCTCTGCCTGGAATGCTCTCCCCACTCAGCTCTACTCACCAAACTCCTATCCATTCCACAAAAGCCAGCTTAAAAGTCCCCTTTTGCAAGCCTTCTCTGACCCACAACACCATCCAGTCCGTTATTCCCACCATAGGGCCATATGTGAGCTTTCTACAGGGTTCTACTCATTCATCATAATTTATCTTGTTTATATCTATCTCTAAAGCAAAAAAGGGAATTCTTAGAGGACAATTCCTATTTACCTCTGAATCACCTGGGCCTCCCACTGTGCTCATAGTAAGTTCTTAATAAATATCTGATGAATGAATTTGGCAGAAATAAAATTCTATCATACTGAAAAACTGAAAACTGATAGAGACTATAAAAACTTACCTCTTCTTCTCTTCATTCTAAAATAAGTATAAATATATGTAACATATATAACATATAATATTAATAATAAAATAATATATAATATATTAATTAACAAAATAAATATAAAATGAAAATAACATAATATATAATGTATGTATGTAATATATATGTAACATATATAATGTAATATGTTATATATATTATATGCATCATATACCCACATATATATCACTCAGTAAAAAATATCTAATAATCCTTTATGCAGTTCGTGCACTTCACTTTCGTGGGATATTTTCATGGGCCATTTCTCCCATGCATGTTATATGCATGCAAATTGGTGCTGCTGCTTGAGTTCTGAAGCCAGGCTTCCTGGATGAGAATGCTGGCTCTACCACTTATTAAGTGTGCGCCCTCAAGAAAAGTTTCTCACTCGAGCCCCAGTTCCCTTATCCACCGACCAAATGGGGCTAAAAGTACCTCTACTGAACAAGGCTTAAGCAAGTTATGACACATAAAACACCTAGCTCGCTGCAACTCACAGCTGCTGTAATTATTATTTTTACTTCTCTTTAAGTATCATGGGGAATGCAACCATTTCGAATTGGGAGTATGTTCAGCCTGATCACTTCTTTTCCCATTCAAATGCCACTTGCCATTCCCAAGCTTAGAAGAATATATATAGTGGTTCCATTGAGAACTCTCTGAAATTCAGGGATCTCCTGGTATCTTCTTCATCAAGTGTTTTATTCAAAACGCGTAGTAACAGGAATCAATGAAACATTTCATAAACATGGGCTTTAAGAAACCTGCTGGCCTTCTCCTACAAAGAATGCAATCGATACTTATTTTCATACATTATTAACTGTACACAAAACAATCATGTGCAAAGGGCAACAGAAGTCACAGTTGGCATGGTGCTCCTTACACAGTTCCCAGGGACCTAGAGGAAAGTGGTACCAGCATGGTGGAAGACGAATAGCACATTAGGTCACCTTAAAGTGGGACTAAACTATGTATTCCTTTTTTTTTTTTTTTTTTACCACTGCGTAATGCTATTTATACGACAACATGACAAAAAATGGCCCTAGGCATTCTGCTCCACTTTAGAAGCCTTCCATCTCACACCGAAATGAAAAAAGATACAATCCAGAAATTGCTTCTTTGGCTAATATTTCTGCAGTTCCACAGGAATGGTCTTAATAGCACACATGTTCTGGATTTTGGTTGTCAATTAAGAACCCATCAGACTGCAGGCCCAAATATTAAAATAATAGGTAGTGGTGTATATTGCAACTTTAAAGGCCTTTTGTCAAACAGTGTTTTAGGGTGGAAGAACAAGGAGAAAGCTGGGAATTAAAGAGGGAGAAGAGGGAGTAGACAGCTCCTTCTAAATAAAGGATCCTGGTCTGTGCTTAAAATTTCATCACCTACCAGTAGAAAGAGCACAGGTTTTGGAGTCACAGGAACAAGAAGGGAATCTGAGCTCTTCCAGGTATCAGCTGTGTGGCCTTAAGAAAGTTACTCAACCTCTCTGATCCCAGCTTTTCTCCTCAGAAATGAGACGGCACAATAAGTACCTTTTAGCATGGTGGGGGACCAGAAGAACGTAAGTCTGTGAAAAGGCAGCTTAGTGCAGGACACACGGCAGGGGAAGCGGACACAGGGTAGGGGCTTCCCCAGCAGGACTCCTCTTTGCTCACTCACCTCCCCTTTAAAGAGACTGAGGATTCAATGAGGAGAATACACAGTTCTGGGATAGGCAGAGTTCCAAAGGGAACTGCAGTGTAACCAAAAATAGGCCACTTGACCAAATGATTAAAAGTCTGTCATATGCTAATGCATGGATAGGGCGGACCCTAGGCTAATTTAGCAGGAGTGAATTGCAATTGATTTTCGAAGAAATTGCTTGTTCTCTTCCCTTTCCTCAGCTGTGTCACACTCGCACACACAGCTGCCTTTGTCACAGCCAGGACCAACTGAAACACGTGTCAAGGAAGATCTTTTTGAGGCAAAATATTTTATCATATCCACACTGAACACACTCTATAAAAACATTCCCATGTGAGCAGGCAGATACACAAATGTATGTATGCCTATGTGTCTGTATATGTGTTTATAAAGATGTTTTTGAGAGCTTGTATTTAGAAACAATTCTGCCACCATGGCTGCGTACTTCTATATGTTTTGCGAATCCTCCTGTGGCTGGAGAGCTATCCTGAGTCATTTTTATTTTTACAACAGCCTACTATTTGAAGAAGGATCCTAAAAGAGTACACCCCTAAAATCTCTCCATATACCCCACAGCCCTGTCTATGTAAATCCTAGATATGAAAAGAAAATGGTTAAAAGATTACAGAAGATAAAAAATCATAATAATAAAGGTTAACAATAGCTGCTTTCACCCCTAATTTCTGATATGGAGATAGACTCTCTTAGAACATTAATTAGAATGGAAAGAGAGATGAAAGAAATGCCCAGGAGACATAATAAATTAGCCTCTTATGCAAATTACCCATTCATTTTCATCACTGACCCAGCTAGTTGAGTCTCTAAATTACAGGAAGTGGTTAGCTCCTTTAACAAAAAACTCTGAATGAAAGATTATCTTTAAAAAAATCTCAGGGCTGAGAGGGCTTAACGCAACAAATAATTTCTCACTTTTCCTTACAGACAATCCTGAAGGGTGCCAAGAAATATGAAAATTAACATTCCAGCCACTAGTTCTTGTTGCCAGAGACCTATTAATTAACCCTTGTTCCAAAACAATGAACAACTACCTCCTTAACTGTGGCTCTCCTGCTAAAAGAAACAAAGAAAAAAAAGTGTAGTATCCTAAGCGGGGAGCACAGATTTGAACAGGTGAAAGACAACAGAACTGAGGTGGGGAAATGCCAAGATATGGAGAGTTTCAAATACCCATTTACAAGCAAACACACACCTAATTTTACTTGTCATCACTGTCCTAGACAATTTATGTTCCATTGTCCCATCAATTTATGGAATTCTGGTTTCTTATCAGTCAAATAAGGGGACGGGACTAGAATGACCTCCAAACATCCTACTGCATCTACAAATCCAGTGGTTTTATTTATCCCTTTGTGAAACAAACGCGGCACTTCCGATCGTTTAATTTGTTGAAATATAATCTTGTAGCATGTATTTGTCTACCGAGCTCACTCCTGGCTTCATTTTCTCTTTCCTACTCTCATCTTCTCTTTTCTCCTGTTTTCTCCATTTACTTATTTTCTTTTGTACTTTATCTTCTTCCATGTATCCAGATAAGATGCTTTAAATACATTCTAGTTCAAAGTAAGGTATACATTGAATAAATCATACTTTATAAAGGTTATTAACATGAAAGACCTATGCCGAGATCACAAGTTTCCTTGGCATGAATAAAATGCTAGAAAGAAAAATAGTTCCAGAATAACTAACTGAATAACTATACAAGATTCAATACACGGGCCCTTCAAAAAGGAAGGAAAACATTAAAAGTCATGGTAAAAACAGCAATTACTTTTGCACCAACCTAATATGTTAAAGATCACTCTAGGCCACTGCCCTCAAATTACAACAGGAGCAGATGACTCTCAGGACCTGCAGACACTGGCCCAAGGTCACCCAGCTAGTTAGGGGTAAATGATGCTAGAAGCAGAACACAGATCTCCTGACTCCTGGATCCATCCTCTTTTACCAAACAAGCCCCAATTTGATACCTCCTCCTGAGAATTTGCTACTGTGTCCCAGAGAACAAAAAACAAAAAGGACATCCCTTGGAAAGAACAAGCTTCGACAGCAGAAAAATTAAGAGATGGCAAAAAGAAATACTTCAGAGGACTAAGAAGAAGGAATGAGGACAGACATATTGGCTATAAATAATTTGCACCTTGTAACAATCTTCAGTTCATGCAATTACCTGTCACTCACTGATGTTTTATCTTCTCCCTTCTTCTGGTAACAGGACCTACAGTAACTCTATGCAAAATATTTAAGTGTCTTTACCTTCACAGTCTTCCCTGGAACATTCGGGTCTTTGCCACAAGTGTACAGATACTAGCATGTCCTACTCCTTTATTCATGGACCTTCTTGAAGTTGACATTTAATCTAAATAATAAAATCTTGCCTTTAGGAAGTGGTCAGTGAGACAGAAAGACATAGGTTTTTCAGATCATCAAGCAGGTAATCAGAGAGTAGATGTAGATTATGACACCATTTTTGTAAAAAACATATATGTATGCATGTATGTACATACACATCTATGCATATTTACATATATAGGAAAAATTGGAAAAGGCTCCTATTAGCATGTTTACAGCAGTTATTTTGGGGTGGTAGGACGCTGGGTGATTGAAATTTCTTTTCCTTTTTTTACCTGTTTGCAATTTCCTATTGTTCTACAATAAAAATGGATTGCTGAGGGGCAGGAGAGGGAGAGAATAAAAACAAAAAGTAGTGGTCTGTGAAAGTGAAATGTAAGTGTACTTAGAGCCTTCGCAGACGGAAGCATCTCCTAGGTTTCAGGCATGCCCTTCTCAGGGAGCAGTAATTCTTGCCGCTATGAGGGGTACTGGAAAGAAGATTTATGGGGAGAGGTTAGAGGAATAGGAATCAGCCAAGCTTGGAAGGGAAAGCTGATCACAAGCTCCCACCCAGGTGATCACCAGCTGCAACCAACTCACTTCCGACCACAGAGCATAAGGACAGGGGTCCAAGGGAAAAGGAGAGACTCAGTGCAGGAATAAGGAAGACCTTCCCCACAGGGTAGCTAAGCCTCGGGCCGGGTGATTAAGAGACAGGACTTTGCTCTAGGGCCTTTTGGATAGAGGATAGATTTTTCATTGCTTGTCCGAGGTAGTTTATAAGCAGCCTTCCTGAAGGCTCAGGTTTGCTACCCTTTGCAAGATATAGAATCATCATTCTCTGATGGGGCAATGTGGTCTGCTGAAAAGAGTCCCAGTCGAGTCAGGAGCAAGCCAACATCGCCTTAGTGTAGCTTTAAAAAGGACTGAGATTTATTGAGGACCAAGTATGTTTCAAGCACTATACTGGATAATTTACATATAACATCTTTAATCCAAAAGAACCTATACAGTAGGCATTATCATCATCCCATTTTACACCCATGGAACCTGAGGCACAGTGAGCTCAAGATAAGGTGAGTGGCAGAGCTGGGATTCATTCACCCAGGTTGGTGGAACTCCAGAGCATGTGTTCTTTCTCCCAGCACCAGCAGGTGCAAAGGTATGGAGGGATGAAGCTGCCCAGAGTGCTGGTAGAATGGCAGCTGCTCAACCTGTCTTGTCTATGATACATGGTGACTGGGGCGAGATCAAAAGCCAGTTAGTAAACGAGTGAAGGAAGACTGAAGCCAGAGTGTTCCTGGAAGTCACCAAGGTGCACAAGACCTGGGAATGAGGAGGTCAGGTTGGACTGGGAGAAGCTAGGGAAGTCAGCTGGAAAGCCCATGCAGAGTTCAAGTGAGAGATAAGACAGTTACATCTGTGATGTGGAAAGAGGGGAGCAATTCAAAAGACAGCAGATAAATTCAGCAGGACTTGGTGATGGGTCAGGCTGAAGGGGTGAAGACAATGGAAGGGATGAAGATGACTCCACAGCTTATAGTGCAGATCACTAGGAAGACAACAATGCTATTAAATAAAACTGGAGATCCAGGAAGAGAGAGTGTAAGGAGCAAAGGAGAGATGATGAGATCCATTCTGGACATGCTAAGTTTGAGTTAACTGAGACACCGCCAGATGGAGTCTCAGCTGGAAATGCTGGTTTAGCGCTCAAGAGAGGCTGCAGTAGGAAGGAAGGCTCTGAGTCATCAATGTTAAGTGGTGGCTGAGGTCTCCAGAATGAATGAGGCTGGTCCAGAGAGTATGCAGACAGAAAGGAGCCAACACTGGGCTCCCCCTACACCAGTGCCATGACCTGGCAAAGATCCCCAAGCCCACCCTCAAGCACTGTGACCCTGTCCAATCCCCTCCCTTCTCTGAGCTTCAAGTCTATAAAACAGAGTGCTGGACTAGATCTCTAGGGACCCTTCTTCTCTAACATTCAACCACTTGTGATTGACAGAATGCCGGCTCAGGATCAAGAAGGATGCTTGGTGCTGAATTGACACCTGGCATAACGAGCAAGTCTCCGACTTTCCAGTGGGAAAAACAGACACAGAAATAAGTCCTCTCGATATGCTGTGATTAACGGCTACCATAAAGGCAAGAGCACAATGGAGCATGAGGGAGCCCTGAGTAGAATTGCCTGTTTGGGGGGATTCCAGCAAAGGCCTTCAGAGGCGAAATTTGATCTTGGTCTTAAAGAACTGATAGAAGTTTTCTAAGTAAAGGCAAGGCCATGTGCAAAGGCACAGCAAAGTGAATGCACGTCAAATACTTGGGGAATTGTTTGGCTCAGTGAGCTTGAGTAGAGAGGGGGTGTGGGGCTTCAAGATGGAGAGCAGGGCCTTCACTGGCCCACTAAGGAGTTTACCATATGCCAGAGTAAATAACAGGAAACGAACAGGGGTTCTCAAATATAGGAACATCAGGATTAGAGAGCTGAGTGCAAGAAAAGGACCACCACACCCCCTAATAGCTGGTATTTACAAGGCTTTCTCTCATCATGACCTGACAAGAAAGCAGGTGATGTTACAAGGCTCTTCTCCAACATGTAGACTTTGTGATAACTTTTTTAAAAATAACGACTTAAATATGATGGTGCATTTGAACAGAAATGCTAAACATGGCTAATTATTCACAGAATCACTCAGAAAAAAAGAGAGTTTAGGTGCATCTCATCCTAGAGCAAACCACTTCCAATTACTTGGGAATGAATCTGGAGATCCTAAGGCTTCCCGGGAAGGTCAAAGCCACTCCTAGCACTTGGTAGGAAAAAGATGAGTGCCAGAAGCTGAGACTTTTTTCTCCAGCAAATCAGGATGTTCAAAACCTAATGTTACTCTTTCCCTACAATCTATCCACTTGATCCTTGCATGCAATATCATCAACTGTGATTGTATTTTAAGGAAGGCCTGGCATCTCCTGACTTCTCTACAAAAATCCAGTCTCCCAATCAATAGTTTTAAACCTTGCTGCCAAAGGGATGCTTCTTTCCTCCCTCTGATCCCCATCCTCAAGCTTTCTTAGCACTCACTGTATTTTCAAAATTTCTCACTGCTTTGCTCTCCCACTCCAGAGAGTCCAAAAAAATTGCCAAAAGGTTCATCATCCTTTCAAATTCCTATTTACTTCTTACTGTGTCTTGAACTTTTCTGAGGAAGAAAAGCAGGGGCAGAACAGAGGTGCAAGAGCAGAGAGCTTGGCTGGGAGAGATGCAGATGCTAAACAGTGCATTGTGCATGGTGGCTTCTGCCTCTGAGCCTCAGCGTCCACACAGCTCTGCCCTCTGGGATCCTAGGACACTTCTGTGTTCCTGCCTCTCCGACATCCTCTTGCACTGGCTCACTTTTTCCTGTGTGTCCTCCCACTCACTACATGTTCCAGGCCCCTAAAACCCACACTAGCCTCACCCCACAGGAAACACACCTCCTCAAGCCCTTAATCGTGCCCCAGGGGCCAAAGGCTTCCGCTCTCAGGTTTCTGGAAAGCAGCCCTCCACCCTCCCTCTGCAGTTCTCTCCTGACTTGGCTACTTGGTTTCCCTTCGCATTTCAAGCTTCTAAACAGACACGATGGTTTTTAGATTCCACCTTATTTTTGTTCTCCTTCTTGCTCCCAACGGGCCACTGATAATACCTCAGCAAGGCCTTTTATGTGGTTAGCAAGCAAACAATAGCTAAAATGACTGTGGGTTTGAGGAATCCAAGGAAAATGGAAATACAAGAATGTCAAACATGTCTTGTTCCTTGGGAGGATTCAGCTCACCCTTAGTGTATGTAGATAAACACGCTCTTCATGTTGGGCAGAGAAGTCCAAATATGGAAACTCTGATTGCTACCATATCTGTGAAAAGCAGAGACACTGTTGTCCTGGCTTCCTCAGATAACTTTTCAAGACAGAAGAGATGTTCTAGAAAGCTCAGATTCAAACCGTGAAAAGCAACATTTATCATCCTGTTCCTCCATCCTTTTCCATCCTACAAAGGCCAAACTGGATAATATGCATTATTCAATGACTTAAAGCCTCTCAAGTTTCCATTTGGCTTTACTATCCCACTTAAGGAACACAGTCACTGTCAGAGGTCAAAGCTCATTAGTGCTGGAACCTAGAGCCAATGCCCTTGAGATAGAAAATGGAGCTCTAGACAAGGCCTTTCTGGCTCTGGCTGATTCATTATGATTTCTGGGTTCTAGGCAGGACAGGGCTCACAAACTCCAGATCATACTTGCTATGAAAAGAAACCTGGCCTGCGAATGGGATCCAAGGAATGCATAAGTGAAACTTGGCCCATGCAGAAGAATGTCCAATACTCATAAATTCAGACAAACCAGTGGTATCTGAGAATGACCATGCCTCCTTAAGAGTTGAAATGATTGCAAGGGTAGAGAAGGTGATGTAAGAGAACCGTGGAAGAATTCTAGAGATGAGCCCAACCTTTTCTCAGATCCATGGACTGTAACAATTAGAGATTATTTACTCCAATTGCCTCATTATACAAATGAAAGAGCAACTCTGAGAGGGAAAATGAGTGTAAAAAAACTCCATTGCTAGCTGGTGTAGTGGCACACCTGTAGTCCCAGCTACTCGGGAGACTAAGATAAGAGGATCGCTTGAGCCCAGGAGTTTGGGGCAACAGTGACCTGTGATCAGGCCACTGCACTATAGCCTGGGCAACAGATCAAGACCCTGTCTCTAAAAAGAAAAGTTTTTTTTAAAAAAAAATAAAAACCCCATTGCGGCCAGGCATGGTGGCTCACACCTGTAATCCCAGCACTTTGGGAGGCCGAGGCGGGCGGATCTCTTGAGGTCAGGTGTTCAAGACCAGCCTGGCCAACATGGTGACATGTATTTCTCTACTAAACATACAAAAATTATCCAGGTGTGGTGGCAGGTGCATGTAATCCCAGCTACTCGGGAGGCTGAGGCAGGAGAATCACTTGAACACGGGAGGCAAAGGTAGCATTGCGCCGAGATCATGCCACTGCACTCCAGCCTGGGCCCTGGGTGGCAGAGCAAGACTTCGTCTCAAACAAACAAACAAACAAAAACCATTGCTCATAGAAATTCTGAAATTAAAACCCAACGGCCCTTCTTCCTTGCCTGCTTTCTCACTATCAGTGACCATGGAGAGGTTCATACCCTTCCAGGCATCAGTACAAAGACTGAGGAGTCCACAGGGCAGACAGTAGGTAACAGGCATTGTCCCTCAAAAGCAGGATGAAGGTCAGGTTTGCCTCTGGCACCTGGCACTACACTGGCAACACCCCATCCCAGTTTCTACAGATCTGCTCCCAGGAGAGCTTAGGTGGTCACATATGTTTGTCTGTACATCTCCTCTCCACTGCTTAAACCACTGTCCTGGCTGGATCAAAGGGACAGAAAGCACTAGAAGTGACATGGAGTGGAAATTATTGGCGTTACTCAGAGAAACATTTGAATTCCTCTTATACTAAACTCGTATCCTTATATCTTATGCCAAAACAGACACACACACACACACACACACACACACACACACACACACACACTTTTCCTCTGAAGGAAAAGACAGAATAATGTAGAGAAATGCTTCTCAAGCTTCATATGCATATGAAGCACCCAGCCCAGGGATCTTGTTAAAACGTGTATTCTGATTCAGTAGTTAAAATGAGATCCTGTATTTCTAATGAATTCCCTGGCAATGTCAATGATGCCGGTATAAGAACCACACTCTGAGTAGCAAAGGGTAGATGTTACAAAAGCTTAGAATCAAACAAATTTGAGTTTCAGTTCTGGTTCTACCATTGAAGACTTTTGTGATTTGGGGCTCTTTCCCTAACTTCACTATGCCTCAATTTAATCATCTATAAAATGGAAATAATAATACTTAAGAAGCACTTGATGATTACATAAGTTAATGATGCAACACTGTTAACACATTGCTTGGCAAATAATAAGACTTAATAAACGTCAGTTCCTGGCTATCTCTAAGATTCATGAAGGCAAGATGATGACTGACTCGCTGCCCAAACCACAATAGCTAGAACATAGTAGGTACTCAATGGATGTTTGGTGAATGGATGAATGCATGTATAATACACCCAAATAAAATATCAGTATTTATACACTCCCTTGATTCTGTGGCTTTTCTGCAAACAAAAACACAAAACATTTAGAACACCAAGACACTCTCACCAGTTACAAACTATAATCTCATAGAATCAAATTCAACATTAACCATCACGTTTAACCACTGAGAGACATATAACTTGTGGTGGCTATATATACTTGAGAAAATGTCTAAACTGTAAATAAATAAAGACAACATTAGTCTGGAATCTGTATGTCATAAAGATAAATTACTGCCTTGCTTATATATGGGCTGTCTGAATGCAGATGTTACGAGAAACTTAATTCTAAAACTAAGTTCATTTCCAAACCACACATGGAACTGCAAAGAGAGACAAAACAAACCACGGGAAGCGAGACTACACTTAAAAGGGCCGTTGGGGCCGGAGTACCTTCTCTCATAAATGCACACACTTGCTCAGGAAAAAATAGAAGCAAAAGAATTGTTAACAAATAGCAGAGCTTAATCTTTTAAATCAAAGGCAGACAAGTGAATTCATCCCAAATTTTTCAACAATCTAAGATTATCTTCGGGCCTCTTGTAAAGTAAGTGGCATAATCTGAACAGATTCCATTTCCAGGGAGTCGCTATGTAAGGTATGCAGCAAGAAGAGAATACCATTGCCACCTACAGACAGAAGTGGCACTCCCTTTGCAAGAGATGGCCAATCATATTTTAATGTGGAAAAAAAAAAAAAACTCAACCAAGTCACCTCCCTCGAACCTCTTCCAAACCACCACATCACATTACTTCATTTAGAATTACTTTCAAGTCATACAATCATCTCTAGGCATTATGCCTCTTCATTATCATCATCCTATTTCTAATTTCCCAGAAACACTGTGCCATTCAACTATCTACTTATACGCTCTTTGAGAGCCAAAGAGAATGCAAGCCAACAAATTCAAGCACACAAAGGCATCAGCGTGAAAGTATAAATCTGCTTACCTGATATGAATGGGACCACCCGGAATATATCTGACAATCTGCTGTTAACCGGTTCATATGGGGAATCCTCCAACAGATCATTTCCTAAAAACAACAGAAAGATTGGGCTCAGATCAGAAAAACAGATATATTTCAAGCAGGTTTTTGCTGCTGAATCTGAATTCTAATTATGTTATGATTGTGTAACAAAAAGACGCTGAAACTTTGAAAGATTTCAAATGCATCTCTTTCGCTATGGTTATTTCTTTTCATTCCCCTGCCTTTGTTGTCCTTGTTCTCCCCAGAGTGCCATGAAAATATTGGAGAACAACCCAGCCTGATCTTGCCAGAAAACTCTCCCACTCTTTGCAAAGGAATAGAAATCAGAGAGGAAAGAGCTGGTGACGTCACGAGCCCCGCTTGCCTCCAGGAGCCAATGGAAGAAAGGTGACCCAGGAAAGACCGTTATTTCTGCTTGCTCCCCAAACCTGGCATACGGTTGGAAAGCAGGTACCATGGCTATTAAACAGCCCACCTCTGAAACAGGTTTTCATTAATAGACTCTGGAGGAAGTGACCCAGTGCTGACAGGTCAAATCTGTATAATACAAATCTCCAGTGTGAGTCTCAGTCGAGAATGAACACACAAGATGTTTGTGTTAGGTTTGCAAATATGAGCCCCCTCTGGCTTATGAGGACCAAAACATTCCCATTGGACTGGATGGTTGTGACAAGTGGATCTTTCTCTCCCTGAGCTACTTCTGTGATAACCAAGGTTGAACCACATCAGCTGGTTCAAGACTCAGCTAATCTAAGATGACAAATGGTTTTTCACACATCTGCCTTTGATCATGTTTGGTGGGGAGGGTGAAGATAGAATGGATTCTCCTGGACCTTTTACAATACTTTATCTTACATCAGAGCAGGTTAAAGGGAACAAGACAGGGGGAAAGTCCAGACCAGATGCAGGGCAAGCCTTCCTATTATTATTCCGAGGCCAGCGAAAGCCCCAGGCTGGCTCTCCTTGGAAAGAAGTTGTGGGTTCCTTGGGGCCCTTTAGTGGGATCCTCCTCCCATGCTCCGACCAGGTTTCAGAGAGGTCAGCGGGGTCCCGGGGTGGCCCTCCCCCCAGCCCCCGACCTCCTCGTGGGTTTTCCAACAACCAGGACCAACAATGCTGGTCAGCCCAGCAAACACCAGCTGCCGCTGTCCCTGGGGGCCAATGAAAGGTCCTCACTCTGCAGCTGGGGAGAAGTGAGTGGAGGATGAGATCAGCTGGCCCGGGGACGAAGGGCCCCCCTGCCTTCGGGGAGGGACACGGGGTGGGGTGGGGAGGTTCCACGCGTACCCTGCAGGCTCTGGTACATGCTCCAGTAAATGCGCAGGCAGTTCTTCTCCTTCTTCATACCCCGCTTGCAGCGGCAGTTGTAGAGCGACTTCTGCTTCAGGGCCTCCATGGCGCTGCGGCACTCATCCTTGGCCTCCAGGCCGGATGCCAGGCTGAAGTTGGTCTCCTTGCCCGCCACGCACTGCCTCAGCGTGCGGTACTTGGTGCTGCAGCTCTGCTCCTTCAGGCACTGATCACTGGCTTTCACGCAATCCAGGCGGTCTCCGCCGCTCACTTCGGCAGACAGGAGCAAGTCTGCGGGGCAGAGGGGAGGGAGCCTGAGTGCGGCGGGCGGGGACCCCGGTCGCCCCTGCTCCGGGCGAGGGCGCGCGCCCAGGTCAGGGATGCTTGACTAGCCTTCGGGGGCGCCCTGCTCTGGGAGTGGGTCCACCTCTCGACCATCCGGGAGTCCATTTTCCCGCCCCCTGGAACTCCAGCTCCTCACCCCTCCTCCCGGGCCCGCAAGGAAGGGTGGCGCAGGCTCAGCCCGCGGGGCTTCAAGGGTTTGCTCCAGAGCCTGCGCTGCCCACCGTGCACGTCGGCCCTCCGCCCCGGGGCATCCTGGCCTGAGCAACGACCCGGGCTCCTGGGCCACCCCCGGCTCCAGCCACCAGCTCGCCCGGCTAAAACTCAGGCGCTTTCCGAGGAGAAGTGAGGCGGCGGACTGGGCACCCGGCGCGCGCTGGGCGCGGGGCAGGCCAGCCGTGGTCAGCGGTCCGCCGGGCGGAGAGCGCCCAGAAGCTACTCGGGAAAAACTTTTCTCTTCCAAGTTTGCTCTCCCGGCCCCAATGCTCCCCAACTCCACCTGCCTGCCGCGGCTCCGCGAGCTCCCAGAGACTCTCTGGGGGTGCAGGGCCCTGGGCTGGAGGGTTCCTTAGTCCCCCGCCAAGCTGGGTCATTAAAAACCACAGGAAATCAAAACCAAGCCCGAAAAGCTTCGGGCAGCGCCGCGCCGCCACCGCTTCCCTAACCTGGGGATTCGCGATCCCCTTCCCCAAAACGAAACTTCTTCCTTCCACATCCACCACACCCGCGCCCCAATTTTGGTGCGGAGGGCGGGGTGGGCTGCTGCAAGCGACCCTAGGAAAGACTCAGCGGGTAAGAAAGCCCACGGCCGGCCTCGACTTACCCAAGAGCGGCAGCGCGAAGTACAGGGTCGCCAGGAACATGGTGACGGCGCGGGGCTGGTCCCCGCCCGCCCAAAATTCCCGAGCCGCCGCTGGGTCTTGCCGAGGGAGCTCAGCATGCAGCGATCCCCGGACAGCTGTGCTGCTCTGGCCGCCCAAAGTTCAGCTCCATCCAGTGAAAGAGGAAACTCCGGGTCTGGCAGCCGCCACCGCCGCCGGCGACTCAGCTCTGGGATGGCGAGGGCGGGAGGTGGTTCCGCTTTTAGGGGTTCAGGTCCGACCCAACCTGGAAGGGAGGGCGCGCTTTGAGATGAGAGCGGAGAGCGCCGGAAACTCCCCCCACCCCAGAACCCTCTCCCCTCCCCATTCCCGCCTTTGGGGACTTTCCAACGCCGGGGTGAGGACCCACCCCCACCCAGGTCGGGGTGCATGTGCGTGTATTCCAGGGGCCGCTGACACGGGGATGGGGGTGAGGGCTGGAGAGGTCTGAAGAGGGTTCCTAAAGTCCAAGGGGATGTCTGTTGGGTTCAACCCGAGACGCTGAACGCAAGCAAATAAATAAATAAACGGTACTTTCCGAGCGCCGCGAGCGGAGCCTGCAGCTGCCTGGAGTCCCAGCCCTCGGTGGCGGCGGCGGCAGCTCCCTAGCCAGCCCTGGCGCCGAAAGAGCCCCTTCTCCCGGGAAGTTGGCCTCCCCCTCCTCGCGTCAGCCAGCGAGCTCGCTCAGCCGCCGGCCCTCCCCACTCCGATCGCCAATCCCTAGCCCCTGTCGCCGCCCTCCCTCTCCCCCGGACTCCTCTCCCTCCAGAGGCCGCCAAGCCAGGGGGAACCGATGTCCCGACTGGGGCTGAAACCCGGTTCCTGCGCCGCTACCCTCCGCGCGTCCTCGGCTCCCTCCTGGGCGTCCGCTCCTCTCACACCCTCGCCCGGTGCCCAGCACTCGGGCGCTGCCGCACCCCAGCCCAGGGCGAGCGCGCCGGCCCGCAGTCCCCGCGCGCCCCGGCAGGTGCAGCCCGGCGCCACGAGCGCCCCCCGGGCCCTAAAGTTGGGAGACGCCTGCAAAACGGAAAGGGGTGGCCAGGGGAGGGGGGAAGAAGGAGTGGGGAAGAGGGACGGGAAGCGGCAATGGGTTCCCAAACAGAACGAAAAAAACTCCAAATGCCACCAACCTGGACTCAACCGACCGCGTCCAGCTGCGGCGAGAAGCCAGTTTGTTTATTTAATTATTTATTCTTTCGGGGGAATGGTGTCCCCGCCCCCTCCTTCCCTTTCCGGGCTCACTTTATCTGCGCTAGGAAAAAAAAAAAAAAAGAAAAGAAAAAGAAAAAAAAAATAGATGCGGTAATCTTCGAGAGCTCGAAGGGCCGAGTTGGGCCAGGACGATTTCCGAGCAGAGCCCTCGGCTCGGATGCTCGTTAGGGATGTTAGTGGTTATTGGAAGCGGCGCGGGGAATGGCGTGTTCCGAGCCCAGATTTCTTCTGGCCAGAGGACCCTCGGCCTGCTCCTGCTCCCGCCGCCCCGCAGCTCCAGCCCCCTCCTAAGCTCGCCCGCCAGGCAGCCGCAGCTGCACACGCCCGCTTGCGGTGGGA
This sequence comes from Hylobates moloch, assembly GCF_009828535.3. NCBI lineage: Eukaryota > Metazoa > Chordata > Mammalia > Primates > Hylobatidae > Hylobates > Hylobates moloch. The sequence continues at coordinate 17,186,177 of NW_026652278.1, read as the reverse complement.
CCTGCCGCGCCGGACCCGCACGCGCGCACAGGACACGCAGCGTTCTGCAGCCGGCCGCGGGTGCTGCCAGACACTTTCTCTCTCTCTCTCTCTCTCTCTCTCTCTCTCTCTCTCTCTCTTTCTCTCTCTCTCTCTCACACACACACACACACACACACACACGGGCACAAGGGCTCTTTCTTCTTAGGGCAATCGAGCCAGAGCCTTCTTCGGAAAACAAAGTTTTCCCCCACGTCACTAGTGGCTGTGATTCAAGACTTGGTGCGTTCAAGACACACTCAGACCCAGGACGCCGGAGCGGCGATCCTGGGATGCGCCCACCCGTTCGTCCGCGCCAGCGCCAGCGCGTGAACACTCACACTCACACGCACACATGCACACGCAGTCTCTACCTCTCTCCTCGAGCCCCGACAAGGAGACAAAACGGAGCCCCCAGCCCACTGAATTTAAACCCGCCCAGACCTGGCTTTAGGAAATTTATAAGCTGACCTCCATCTTGGCTGTTTCGAGAGTAAATTAACAACAACAACAAAAAGCCTGACGTGTACACAGCCCTTCGCTCCAACCCCTGGGACCGCTGGTTCCCTGTCGTGCTGCTCACCCCCCGCCCCCCACCCCGACACACCCTCCCCTTCCCGCACGCCGGGGGGCGCCCGGGGCACCGAAGTCTACACTGGGTCCGGAGACCGGTCTAGGAGCCAGCCCGCAGTGCTCGGGATCTTTGCTGATGTCCAAGTTCATCTCTCGGGGAGACCGAGTTTGAATCAAATCTGTGTGCGCCCAGCTGTCAAATCTGCAAACCTATCACGCCAGACAATGGGCCGCCGCTGAGGACAGAGAAGAATGGCTCATTTTGATCGAGGGGGGTTAATTGAAAAGGGCACGGGCTTTGGTTGAAGTTTGAGGCCCGGGTGTCAGGGCGGGGAGAAGAGGAGGAAGGAGGAGGGTTGGGCCGCTCTCCATTCAACCACACATCAGCCAGGCGCGCCCCTCGGCTGCAGCGGCTGCTTGCAGGCGGGCTGCACATTGTGTGGAGTCGCCAAAGAGGGTCTGCGCCTCGGGGCGCGCCCCAAACCCGAGGGACATCCTACGGATCCGCACTCCTCTTGTGCTGTACGCGTGTTCCTCCAGGTAGGTATGAGGAGACGGACGCCCTCATCAGACACCCCTCCTCCAACACACACACACCCATAGCCACACCATTCAGGGATCCTCTAGTTCAGTGTATCAGTTTACACTTGGTTGTTGAGTAAACAAAGCAAACATATGTCACATTTTCGCGACAGATGGTTCAAACCAAGGGCTACTTAAGTTCTCTCTCTCTAATAGTCTAAGTTACAGGCTGAACTAAGCAGAAATGTAATTAAGTCATCTGATCAGTTTCTTCAACTTAAAATGTTTTCCCATATTTTCACAAACAAACCACATAAACCCTGGGGATGTGGTTTCAGGGAAAGGAGGGCTGAATATGAACTAAGACTTTGTGTGAAGATTCCGTTTCTCCCCCGGTCACCCCAAACAGAAAACCCTCTTTCATTGTTCCATTTCGTAAGTGGAGGAGAATGTCTTCTTTTGGAAAATCAGTAACTGGAATTTCAATTTTCAATAGAGGGACTAGTGCTTATCGGTGCTGACTACTTGGGATAGTTGGATTACAATGAGTTTTAAGACATCGTCAACATCTTTTGTAAATGTTCTTTGTTGAGAAATGACTTCATGTTACCCTATATATTCCACAGAATTCTTTTGAATCAAATTTTAACAGGGTGGGGGAAGGGTGAACTAAAAGCTCTCCAAATGTAGAATATGGGACTTCTTTTTAAAATACAGATGATCTCCAACTTATGATGCTTCTACTTATATTTTTAGACTTTACCATGGTGCAAAAGCCATATACATTCAGTAGAAACCGTATTTTGACTATGGACCATACAATCATTCTGTTTTTCACCGTCAGTTCAATATTGAATAAGTTTCATGAGATAGTCAACACTTTACCATGAAATAGTTTTGTGTTAGATAATTTTCCCCAACTGCCAGCTAATGTAAATGTTTTGAGCATGTTTAACGTAGGCTAGGCTAGGCTGTGATGCTTGGTAGTTTAAGTGTATTAAATGCATTTTTAACCTATGATATTTTCAACATAGGATGAGTTTATCAGGGCATAAGCCTCATTGGAAGTCAAGGAGCATCTGTATTTTTAGCTTCAATAATGTATTTCTGAACCATTCACTCACACTTGTCCTTATTAAGTTTGTGCTGCTGATGAATACAGAGCTTTGTTTTTAAAAAGGTAACAATAAACCCCCAGAGGCTGTAACTGTGTTGTCCAATACAATAGTCACTAGCCATGTGGCTATGTCAATGAAATTAATTAAAATTAAATAAAAGAAAAACGCAGTTCCTCAGCAGCATTAACCATATTTCAAGTGATCAATAGCTACATGTGGCTGGTGGCTACCATATTGGACAACACAGATATAGAACATTTCAGTCGTTGCAGCAAGCTCTAGTGGACAGCACTACCCTATAATGTTGGTGTGGAATTAATGTGATATATATATATCACATTATATATATAAAATATCACATATATATCACATATATATATATAAAATAAAGTTTTTAGAATAGTAGAATAGTGCCTAGAGTGCTTACTTCATAAGCAGCAGCAGTAGTGGGGGTTGTAGTTGGAAGGATAGTGATAACGATGATGATGATGATGATGATGTTGATAAAGATGATAAAGATGATGATGCCTCGTTAGTCTCTTGTGGAAGTCAAAGAATCCATGAAGACACAGCCCACTTCTGGTATGTCAGGATGAGATCAGCAGGCAAAGAAGCCAAGGAGTAGGAGAACCGATATGTCAAAAGCTGATCTTCCAAGGAGAGCTGTGAACAGAAAGATATGGCCCATACTGTAGCCTAAGACTTCTTGTAGTAGGAGCTAATAAAAATAATAATTAAAAAAATCACTGCTTTACAACTACATCCATTAACTTTTCTTTTTCTTTCTTTTTTTTTGAGACAGAGTCTCGAACTGTCGCCTGGGCTGGAGTGCAGTGGTGTGATCTCAGCTCGCTACAACCTCCGCCTCCTGGGTTCAAGCAGTTCTCCTGTCTCAGCCTCCTAAGTAGCTGGGATTACAGGCACCCACCACCACACCCAACTAATTTTTTTGTGTTTTTAGTAGAGACGGGGTTTCAGTATGTTGGCCAGGCTGGTCTCAAACTCCTGACCTTGTGATCCACCCACCTCAGCCTCCCAAAGTGCTGGGATTACAGGCGTGAGCCACCGTGCCCGGCCTACATCCACTAACTTCTAAAGGTGAGAGAAACACATGGCCAGAAAGCCCTTGGAATATCGAAGAGCGAAAAGCACTGTGACTTAATGTATTAATATCATCTCTGTTTCCTTGGAGCTTATCTGTTCCTGTGTGTATGGGACTGATCTCAGGATGAAGGGTGACATCAAAGTATCAAATATTATTAATAATTATGAAGGTTCATGTAATCCTCTGTGACATGTTTGCTCAGCAGAAAATTGGTTTTAATGCCACAAAATTAGGTTCAATCCACCCATAAGCACGTGAAGTGAGCAATTGTCTGGCATTTCTTGATGTAAGTGTGTTTTCATAAGTTAACAGATGAGTCAGGATGAGAATGACAGTTTTATTCCATGCAGCATTTTGTCTGTTTCTCTCATTGCCTTCTTTGGCTCTTCATTTTGTAAAATTCTACTGCTTAAAAAGCATTCAGATTTTTTTTTTTTTAATTATACTTTAGGTTTTAGGGTACATGTGCACAATGTGCAGGTTTGTTACATATGTATCCATGTGCCATGTTGATTTCCTGCACCCATTAGCTCGTCATTTAGCATTAGGTATATCTCCTAATGCTGTCCCCGCCCCCCCCACCCCCCACCCCACAACAGTACCCGGAATGTGATGTTCCCCTTCCTGTGTCCATGAGTTCTCATTGTTCAATTCCCACCTATGAGTGAGAACATGCGGTGTTTGGTTTTTTGTCCTTGCGATAGTTTACTGAGAATGATGTTTTCCAGTTTCATCCATGTCCCTACAAAGGACACGAACTCATCATTTTTTATGGCTGCATAGTATTCCATGGTGTATATGTGCCACATTTTCTTAATCCAGTCTATCGTTGTTGGACATTTGGGTTGGTTCCAAGTCTTTGCTATTGTGAATAGTGCCGCAAAAAAACAAACAACCCCATCAAAAAGTGGGCAAAGGACATGAACAGACACTTCTCAAAAGAAGACATTTATGCAGCCAGAAAACACATGAAGAAATGCTCATCATCACTGGCCATCAGAGAAATGCAAATCAAAACCACAGTGAGATACCATCTCACACCAGTTAGAAAGGCCATCATTAAAAAATCAGGAAACAACAGGTGCTGGAGAGGATGTGGAGAAATAGGAACACTTTTACACTGTTGGTGGGACTGTAAACTAGTTCAACCATTGTGGAAGTCAGTGTGGCGATTCCTCAGGGATCTAGAACTAGAAATACCATTTGACCCAGCCATCCCATTACTGGGTATATACCCAAAGGACTATAAATCATGCTGCTATAAAGACACATGCACACGTATGTTTATCAGATTTTTTTTAACTCATTCTAGTCCATGAAAGTTCAACATGTGACACCAGACAGCTTGACAGATTTACCGCTGTAGTTACAAAAAAAAAAAAAAAAAAACCACTCACCAGTCCCTAAGTGTGCCATGACGTTTTTGACTGCTATACCTTTGCCCATTCATTTCCATCTGCCTAATGCGTGCTTCATCCTGATATTTCAAGGTTCAGCTCAGCTCAAACAGGACACTAGGATAATACGGACCTCTTTGGTCAGAATTCATAGTTCCTTGTAGTATACTCCATGGCCTCACTGAAGTCTCCGCCATGTCTATTGTAACATTGCATTGTAGTTAGTTGCTGTATCTGTCTCCTCATCTGGAATGTGTGCTCCCTGAAGGCAGGAAGCTGTCCTAGTCTTTTTTTTCATCCCCAGCATTTAGACTGATAACCAACACACAGTCACCCCCAATAAATGTATACTGATTGCATGAATAATGAGTGATGCTGTTCCTCATTTTCCTCTGACACAATAATTTTACTGAAAGGTTTACATAAAATCCCTTTACTGGATGAACAATGCAAAATATAAGTACCTCATACAATTACTGGTATTGCTGTTCTAATAATAGTATCAAATATGTATTATTCCTTTGGGGATTTGACATTTAAATTTTTTTAAACAAAACCCATTATTGTAATAGAGTGCTCTTTTTCTGGTTCACTTTAATAGTAACATATGACATATTTCATTTCTGGGAAATGATAGCTTGCCTTAGGTCATATTTTAAGGCATAAAGCCAGAAGCAGAGTAACGTTCCCACCTGAAGTTCTCTAATCATCTAGAAATGTGCCTCTTTCTGGCTGGGAGGCAGGGATTTAGAAGGGCTAGATTATGACTACCCTGGAGCATTCATTCACAAAGGCAAATTTTTAAAAGGCAAATTGGTCCCAAAGTGTTAAAAATTCTTTTATAAACACACAAGTCCTCTTGCAATCTTTTAGGAGAAATGAGAAAATAGGAATCGTCTACACCCAGAAAGCTGGTGTAAGGATCTATATGCTGACACAGATATCACCTTCTAATGCTGTACTTTGACATTTGCCCTTTGGCAATACAAGAAGAACCAGTTGCTCTCAGATTTCAGAGCCCTTTTCCAGGCTGACTATATTAAGAAGTGTCTTTTGAACATTATTTGCAAATGGAAGATTCTTATTGGCAATCTGGGCGCCTGACCCCCAGGAACCTATCTTAGGAAATCTTTCTTCCTCCTTAGTTTTCAAGTAATTTTTATTTCTTATACTAATAAGCCAGTGCAATGATTTTAATGCCTTTGTGGAAGGATATTGCATTTTATGAGAGTTGAAGTCATTTGTACTTTGGCCTTATGCCACAAAATGCATTCAAGGTGTGTAGCCCTGATGAAATAAAGTGCCTGTCATGTCTTATTGCCTGAATATATGGCAAAAGATACCCCATCTTCGGGGGACTTGCAAGGGTTTTCTCGTGATTGCCAAAGGTGTTGGATTAAAAGCCCTGTACATTTCAGTCTTCTTTATCCAGGAAGGATGGGGAACGCCTGCACGGAGAAAACATCTTTTCTCTCCACCACTCTCCTAATAAGCCCTAAACCCTGTTCCAATGGGATTGTTCCTTCATAAGGGCAAGAGGGAAGCTTAATCCCCAGCTTTGTCCAGTAATTAGCCTCTCTCTCTCTGGAGGCAGCAAACACAGATGCCAATCCGGATGAGCTTTGGGATGTGGAATGAAAACAAGACTGAAAACACTGATTCACTTCTTCAGAAGCCTTTTAGCAGCCTCCAAGACAGCAACAACCTCTGATTTCCACTGATGCACGTTTGGTCTAAGTGGTGGGATGGGGCCTCTCCCACCACTGACGAAGCAAGAGAAGAAGCAGAGATCACCAAAGACGTGGGGATAAGTGACCCCTAGGCCCCTCTGCAACAATGACGGCTCTGTAACGCAGCACTGTTCTTGTCATGCCACTAACCCCGGCATCTTTCAAGAAATGCCATGGAAATGCACTGTTTACCGAAACCAAAACCTCTGGAAGCGCTATAGTATGAGCCCGCTAACACAATTAACTTGCAGTTAACGATGATGCCCCCGCCAGAACTAATTAAGCCAGTGGTGCTTGTAGCACAAAAGATTGGGGCCTGTTTTAAAGCATCAATTGTGACATCATTTAGAAGTCATTTCAAACTCCTCCAAACTCCAAAACTATTCCTCTGAAAATAAATGCAGTATAATGTTCTTAGAGTTGTTGGTTTTATTTTCTGCTGTCAAAAATCTGACAAAAGTCAGCTGAAACTGTTAAGGAAAAACATCACACCATATGAGGTTTTCCTCAAATTTGAAGTCTATGGAAGGAATGACAAATCTGTTTTATAGATTGTTCTAGCACAAAAGCGAATTAGGAAAGTCTAGGAGATACACTATCACAATACATGTATGAGGTTGTCCTTGACACAGTTCATAAATTTGAGGCCATGACAAAGAATTAAAATTAGATCAATTTGGTTTTGATCTGAATTATCTGTTAAGCTTAAAGTACAGAAGGATCAACGGGATGGATGTTTTTGTGCGTATTTTTTCTACACACAACTCATATTAAGAGACAAGGAGAATTTCTTCTGCTCACATCCCCAGAGGATCTGTTTATAAAGGCCCCTCTGGCCTTCATTTCTTTTTTTTTTTTTTTTGTCTGAACTATCAGTAAAGACTCCACCTCTGCTGGGTAATATTTCATTGATTGTTTGATTTATGGACTGATTGCTTTGGTTGACTATTTTCTTGTGTCTATCCAGTGTCTAATACTGTGATGTGCACTGCAAGGAATTTAGGTAAATTATCTTGCCTATGCTCAAGTACTTCCTTCTCCATGGTGGAGACCCCTAGTTACTCTCTCGATTTCTCCTTTCATCCTTGTGTAGTAGTGCCTTTCAAATTGCAGACATCCCTCATTTGTTAGTCACAAACAACATTTATTTTATAAACTATAAAAATATTAAGTGTTGGCCGAGCATGGTGGCCCATGCCTGTAATCCCAGCATTTTGGGAGGTCAAGGCGGGCGGATCACTTGAGGCCAGGAGTTTGAGACCAGCCTGTTCGACATGGTGAAACCCCGTCTTTACTAAAAATACAAAAATTAACCGGGCATGGTGGCAGGCACCTGTAATCCCAGCTACTCAAGAGGCTGAGGCACGAGAATCACTTGAACCCAGGAAGTAGAGGTTGCAATGAGCCAAGATGGTGCCACTGCACTCCAGCCCACGAGAAAGAGAGATCCTGTCTCAAATAAATGAATTAATTAATAATAAAAATATTAAATGCATCACTCAAAGTAGTGGGAAGTATTGTTTTATAAAAGTTTTCTGTGTGTTCATGGTGCCTGTATTGAGTCATTAGGTAAAATATATTTATTATTATGAATCATGGTTTTAAAATTTTGAAAGCTACTGCATTTTATTAATGGTACTCTGATTTTTTATTTAAACATTTGCCACCCCATATTAAGGCTACATTTCCCATCCTCCACTGCAGCCGGTTATGGTCATGTGACCAGATCTGATGAATCAGATGTGGCAGAAGGGATGCGAAGAAGCTCTGAGGAGGTGCCCTCCCTCTACATGTTCCCACCATCCTGCATCTTTGTGCTGCGCTGGACCAGGCATGCAAGAACAACACACCAAGGATGGCGGAGCAACAAGATAGAAGAGGCCTGAGTCCCAGGATGACTGCCTGGAGCACAGCTGTCTGCCTGCTCAGGGCCTTGTGTCACATACTATAATGTGAGAGACAAATAAACTTGTCATATTTAAGCCAGTATTATATTGGGTCTTCAATACATGCAGACAGTCTTTGTAGAACTCATGCACCCAAATTATAATGAAAGAGAAGTAAAGGAAAATAAATTCAAAAAACAATTGTTTATTGAATATCTATCATGGACCAGCCCTCTGTTAGTCTGCTGTGGGAAATACAGAAGAATATTGACTCTGAAGGAAAGTGTAATTTCACTGGGGAGATGAGCTGCATACCTGAAATAGTCAAACCATATTGTAAAGAAGTGTAGGAATAATTGTCAACATGAGTGGAAATAAAAATAACAGTCAGAGGCGATAGGAAGAAAGGCAGAAAATGGAATGGAGTCATGCCATCGAGAGAAGGGGAAAAGAGAGAGTAATAGCGTAGGAGGAACATTCCTGAGAGCTAAACGAAATTGAAGGCCTCTGAAGTAGGAGGGGTACATCGCTTTATCCCAGGTCTCCCCTTTCCAGCCCTAAACAATACTCAACCAAGGTGATCAGCAGGAGTCCATGCTACGGCAAAGGTGCAATCTATAGGCATGCTCTTCACCTAGACACGGACTCATGCTCAGTTGTCAGAAACCCGTCACCACCACGACAGACCAAAGGCCCAAGCCTCCTTCGTCAGAATCTTACGCAGAAGAGGATGCTCTCTCTGTGGGAAGTCACTCTGGATTTGGTGAGAATGGCTTCCTCGTGGGGTCATACCCGTCTACCCAGACATACCTCTGCTTGAGGATGCATTGGTCTTTGCCCTTTTCTACAAGACTTTAGTGAGGCTTCTAATATTTCTCTAAGTAATTTGAGCTGCTAATGATGTGGATATTCTGGAATTCAGTTTTCTGCATACCAGCTAAAAGCCGTTTGACATGCGAGCCTCCCTCCTTGGAAGATGCGTGACTCGGAGATGCCTTGCTGGCAAGGCTGGGGTATGTTAAAAGGAAAAGTGTTATTTCAGCAGACTTGCCACGGAGGTATGTGTTAATTAAGTTAATTGTGCCATCAGTGATCCGGATGATGACAGTAACTGCTCCCCATAATGGGGCTGGGTTATTGCCATCATTTATTAAACGTGCTGGTTTTCTTAAATGCAGTTTTCCCTTATTCTTTAAGCATGCACACACCCCCACACCCACCCACCCACCCATACACACACACAGACGACTTATAGTTTATCAACCACTTTCATATGAATCTAGTTACGTTATTGATCTTTATACCTACTCTGGGATGAAGGAGAGGTTACTTTCTTCATTGAGCAGATGAGGAAACTGAAGCCCAGAGTTGTCTACTTACTTGCCCAAGGCCACCCAGCTTCTTAGTCAAGGAGCCAAATTCCAAGTCCAGGGTCCCTTTCTGTGTGCCACATTGTACGTTCAGGAGTCTCAATATCCTGAAAAGCAAAAGCCAAGTTTGTATATTCCATATCCCCTAGCTGGCACATTGGATTGATAAATGTTAAATAAATAATAATTTATCTTCGGAAAAATTATTGGTGAATTGTCTAATTGCTGTCTTCATGAAAGTCTAAGGTAGGAAACTTACACGTATGGGTTGATCAAAACCAAACATGATCTATATAAATAGAAATCTGGATAATTTAGAGAGTTATCACAGACCTTTCCCTCCTTGCCTCTCCAAAATATTGGTAGATACTTGACTTAACCTGAGTTATTCTCACTGTAATTACAGTGAAGACTAAGACTTAATTTAGAATGTCAAATCAATTACAGCCTTTCAATGGACTTAACTAAGACTTCTGTTGAGTGGTTCCGGTTCCACAGTGAATGTCCGTTGAGGGGCTGACCCAATGATTGTCCTACCAAAATGACTCCCTACCTTGCAGGCTGAGGGTCTGTCTTTAAAGCTTTGGTATAATTAGTGTCACCTGCCAAAACATAATCATCCTTGGGACGATTAATGCAGAAGCATTTTTGGTTAATGGCGCTTTAGCATGAACGAGCTTCTAGCCTCTTTGTTGGAAGGAGAAAGGGCTACAGCACCATCATACGTGATGCTCTGGAGTGGATGAGCTCTGAGCTCCCTGAAAGAGACTCATTTCTGGAAACTGGTGGTCAGGCTTGGGTTGGTGTGCAAGAGTGACGTCTCACAGCACCCAAATGCTTCAAGGTAACACTTCTAATAAAGGTACATTGAACACTCACTTCCACTTCATGCCAAAGTATATTCCAGAAGCAGAGATAGAAAGGTTTCTTTGCCAAATAATTGAAAGGCCATTGTGTATCATCTTTTACAAGACTTCTAGAAGAATCACCTTAAATTGTTGAACAGAAGAAATCTGAATTGATTGAGTGCATCCACTGAGCCTGAGCAGGAGAAAGTGTCAGAGAAGCTGCTTTGTGCCTGAACTGGCTATTTCCTGTTAGTGTAAACACTGAGGAGCACAATTAGAATTTGGGCACATGCCAGGCACAGGGTGACTCTATGACCCGCCACCAGTAGAAAGCCTGGACACTGAATCCCTAATGAGTGTCCTTGGTAGATAACATTTTACATGTTGTCAAAACTCCTTGCTGGGGGAATTAAGCACGCTCTGTGTGACTCGTCTTGGAAGGGTGCACCTGGTTTCCCCTGGACCTTCTCCATGAGCCTTTTCCTCTGCGGAGCTTGCTTTGCTCCTTTCCCTATAATAAATCACAGCCATCAATACAACTATACACCAACTCCCGTGAGTCCTCCCAGAGAATCATCAAATCTTGGGGTGGTCTTGGGACACACAATGCAGAAATATTCTTAGTGTAGTTTATAAAATAAACAGACAGCAGTGTACGATTGTAAAGGATTATGTTGGACTGACCAAGGTGTAGCTGGCTTTATAAACGTGAGACCTGTGCAGTCACACAGCATCCCACGCTTAGAAGGTCCCTGAGCTTGGTTTCATGCCCTGCTGTCACCATTTTGAAATCATTAATAAGCTATGAACAAAGGGTCCTGCATTTTCACTTTGCACTGGGTCCTGCAAATTATAAAACTGATGCCCAGTCATGGTGATACTTAGAGATAAAAGAGTGGAACGTCTTACTGCCTCAGATGCTAACACTGTCTTTGCTGGGAATTCTTCACTCACCTTTCCACAGGGCCTAAAATCTACGCATTATAGGTTCGCTTTGTGGAGGAGAATGTCCCAGGAAGGTTAAATGGCTGTCAGTTATTCACAACTTAGGGTGAACCTGTTTACCCATTCCCTCCCTGCATATTCTAGTCCTTAACCCTTAGCTGAGTTCAGAATCCTGGGTCAGTACTTCCCAAAGTCTCTTCTTCAGAATAATAGTCCTTGTGAGATGCAAGCGGGGAGGGGATGTTGTTGTCAAATAGGCTTGGGATGCTGTGTCCCCTCTCTTGGAGATTTAGGGCACATGAGCTTAGTACACACTCTGAAAAGCCTTGCACTGAAATAAGGTGTTTAACTTTGTATTCGTTTCCCAGGACTGCCATAGCAAAGTGCCATAAACTGGGTGGTTTAAACAACAGAAATTTACTGTTCCAGTTCTGGAGGCCAGTGTTGGCAGGGTTGGTTCCTTCTGAGGGCTGTGAGGGAGAATCTGTTCCATGCCTCTCTCCTGCTGGATTGCTGGCAATCTTTGGTGTTCCTTGGTTTGTAAATGATCGCTCTGATCTCTGCCTTCATGTTTACTTGGGCTTTTCCATGTGTGTATGTGTGTGTGTCGGTGTCCCACTTTTCCTTTTTATAAGAACACCAGTCGTATTGGACCTGGGCCCACCCTAATGACCTCATTTCAACTTGATGACCTCTGTAAAGACCCATTTCTGAATAAGGTCACCTTCTGAGCTACTGGAGGTTAAGATTTCAACATATAAATTAGGGGTGACACAATTCAATTTTATTATATTTTCCCAACACATCTGACTGTGGGGGGCTGGCCTAACAACCATTAACATCTCATGCAACCAGTGTTTCACAGCATAGAACCAGAGATCCTCCATCAGATGAGGCAAGGAAAGTCCATGTGGCTGGGGGGGCTGCAGTACAGGATTGGGGAGGTGGGGAAAGGTGGAGAGAGGAGGGGTGGGAGGTAGGCCACTGAGGTTGGTTTGGACCAGAAACTACTCCAGATTCTGTACTCTGGGCAAAGTAGATTCATCAGAGGTTCACACAGGACTTCTCAGGGATGTCTAAGAGGGAAGTGGCATTATGAAATGAGGCACACAGCTTGGAGATTGGAGAGGAGAGAGACTGGAGGCAGGAAGACTGAGAGGCCATTTCAACATCTGGCGGAGGGAAGAAAAGGAAGCCTGAGCCAAAGTAATGGCCGTGGCGAGGGAGGAGGGCTCAGCCTGAAAGGTAGAAAATGCAAAAGATGTGCACACACATTCATAGCCACGTATTAGCTTAGCTTGGTGCACAATTAACTGCGGTTTAATTACTTTTGCACCAACCTAAGATACACATTTATGCATAGATATGTTTATATAATAAAGATATATCTCTATATCCCCATATAATTAAAAGAATCTCAGAGGAGGAGACTTTGCTTTGCCTTGCTGGTAATTTGGGGATGTACATTAACATAGTACAGACTCTGTGTTTGGGTGAAATGCTCACGGAGGGCTAGTCTGGGGATGTGTCAGGCTGGGAGTATCCTGTTTTTTCCCCGTTAGTGGCCTTGAGTGTGCTATGAATTCTAAGAGGCAGATGGGCAAACAGGGTCTTGCATGGTCTTCCCCAGTCTCATCCTGCACCCCTCCCTGCTCACTTTCTTAAGCTCCAGCCCTATAGACCTTCTTTGTGTTCCACCCCAGAGCTTTGCACCTGCTGTTCCCTTGGTCTCGCTTTTGACATGGTCCCAGTTTTGCTTGGCTGAGGATTGCTGCATGCGAGATGCTTCCTTTGGAAAGCCTTCTCTATTATCCTGGCATTCTCTCATCAGATGTGCAAACCCTCGTGCAATCTCTTTCTTCTCTGATGGACTCTATGTTCCATGAAGGCAGGGAGCATGTCTACCATGTTCTTGTTGTATCCCCAGAACCTAGCACAGCCTGGGACAGATAGGCATTTGAATCTGTTGAATGAATGAATGATTTACTATATAAAAAGGACTTGAAAGAATGTAATAAAGGAAATGATAAAAATAGATGAGGGGCTAGATAACGGTACATTTAGAAGTGAGTTTAGAATCCACCCTTACTGAAAAGAGTTTTTTAAATTTTATTTATTTATGTATTTATTTATTTATTTTTGAGACAGAATCTGTCTCTGTCTCCAGGCTGGAGTGCAGTGGCGCGATCTTGGCTCACTGCAACCTCCGCCTCCTAGGTTCAAATGATCCGCCTACCTCAGCCTCCCGAGTAGCTGGGACTACAGGCACGCACCACCAAGCCCAGCTAATTTTTTATAGTTTTAGTAGAGATGGGGCTTCACCATGTTGGCCAGGATGATCTCAATCTCTTGACTTCGTGATCCTTGCATCTGGGCTTCCCAAAGTGCTGGGATTATAGGCGTGAGCCACTGCGCCCGGCCATGATTTTTTAATTTAAAGACAAAGTCAGATTTTAAGGGATTCATATTAACTTAATCTTATCCAAAGAAACTTCTTTCTTAGAGAAAAATGGGGGGATAACCAAGATTTATTTTAAAAGCTTTGTAGACATCAAATCACTTTCATTTAAAAAAAAAATTTAGATATTTGAGTAGAAATGGTCAGAAACATGTGGATTGCATTTCCCTTGAACTCTCTTGGGTTTGCAAATTGGAAAAAAGGGTTTGGAATAAAATCCATTTTCTATTTTCCTGAAGTCAGTATACTTGGGAAATGGTGATGTTTGAGATATTCAAGAAACTGAAAATACGGGCGGGTACTTGTTTAAGTAACGTTATTTCCAATCCTACACCAAAGTGGCTGACAAGAAACCGGAAGTGGGCATTTAGCAGCTGAAAAGAACCAATTCAACAACAACACAATTTTTTTTTTTTTTTCTTTTTGGTGTAGCTTTGACATGAGGGAAATCTCCCTCCCTCTGCCTCTCCCCTTGACCACAATCAATACCTTAAGAGATGAAGGCGCAAGGAGGAAAGAGTTCATGCAGTCTTTTGTATACGACTAAGCTGTGGAAACAGGATGAAGATTTTGCTAAATCTGTCCATTAAGTTCCTCTAAGTGCTTTCAAAACATGTCCTAGAGCAGAATGGAGGGCACAAGAAAGAGAAACTGGGAATTAAAGCGAAATTATTACTTTTAAATGTCTTGACAGTGGAAACGTCAGAAAAAATAGCATGAGTGGCAAGCAGATACAACTTCAGATGCTCCACTTAAACCTTCTGTTGAGCATCCCAAAAAGCTGAAACGTTGCTCTGGTTTTTAAGTGGTCAAATTATATAATTTTTATGGAGCGAGAATTTATTTTGCTTGTTATCATATTAGTATCAATGAACACTTTTTCCCTAGATGTGCTAGATAAATATTGGGTTAAAATATATCAACCTAGCTGGGCGTGGTGGCTTATGCCTGTAATTGCAGCACTTTGGGAGGCCAAGGCACATTTGAGATCAGGAGTTCAAGACCAGCCTGGCTAACATGGTGAAACCCCGTCTCTACTAAAAATACAAAAATAGGCCAGTTGTGGTGGCAGGTGCCTGTAATCCCACCTACTCGGGAGGCTGAGGCAGGAGAATCCCTTCAGCCTGGGAGGTGGAGTATATATATATAAATATATATGTATATGTATATATACCAACCTAAATGCTTAGTATGATTACCAGGCATGTCAATAATTTCCCCCATGAGTAGAAATTTACTTTCTAATTTAGATTTTTAGAACACTTTGAACATAAAATCAAGAAGCTTAATTTTATATAGGAAAGAACTTTTAATGAAAAGGAGAAAAAAGGTGAAATAAAGAGAATAATTTTCGACCAAGAATATCAGTAATTTTGCATATGAATTTTAAAAAATGTTAAGATTATATTAATGTAGTAATATTTAGAGATAACAATGAAAAGAGTCATTCATATTTAGACTTGCAAATTCTAGCAAATTTGTGTCTGAAAGATGGAATGCTAGAGCCCCCTAGCTGCTGGAAAGAATTCTGTCCTCCTAGGTATAGATAAATAACCTAATTGCAAAGGCAGTAAGTAAGTAGCACACCAAGAAATCTAGTGGAACACAATTAGACAAGAGCATACAACATGATCCTCCACTACTGTCCCACCTTTCAGACTGGTGGCAAAGTCAGCGCAGCTGTGAGCATCCACAGACATCTGTCCTGGGCCCCCACCCCCACCACCCTGAACTTCTTGACAGATCAATTGTAAGGACACCATTATCACCCTATTGTTTTGACTGGTTTGAACTAGACGGTCTGTCAAACTCAGAAGTGCAATGAGTTCAATCAAGGTAGACATTTCAATTCCATTTTTGGTAGAAGGAGAGTCTATCCCAGGAACCTGGAAAGCTCTGAGCCTTGAGATGAATGAGAGGCTACAAACTCTCAGCCAATGGACAAATGTGTTTTGTTTGGTTTGCACAAAGCTTTTAAAACCTTTAAATAGCTTACATAGTTCTCTTTAAAGGCAATTTACATACACTGGAAATTTTTTGATGAAAATTCATATTTCCAGCTTCTCTTGAAAAGCAAAAGATCTGGTAACTTGGGACCCGAGTACTCATATAGTACTGATAGGCTAAGTAGTGGTAATCTCCTTTATATGATGAATAAAAGTTTAGTCCACCACCGTTCCCACCACTTCATATTGGATAATATAAAACCAGCATGCTGAATGCAATTACATAACGTGCTTGGAGCCTGTAGGCAACTATGTCTGTAACTTCTGGTCTAAACTGTGAATAATTTTATTCCTCCTCCTACTACTAATAATAGTCAAGCTTCTAGTGATTAAACACTTACTATGAGTCAGGCACAGTGGAAGGTCTTTTATGTGCAGTGTCTCAAGTCTTCATATCAAGCATTCAAGACAATTATTATATTTATTTTGTAAATAAAAATATGAGATTTATGTTCAAATTAAATAATTCAAAAAATACATAAAAAGCACCACCCTGAGCCAGGTATTGTACTAAATATTGGGTATGAAATGCTGAACAAGGCAGCCAGAGCCCCTGCCCTCATGGAACTTACAGTTGAATTACAAGCATGATTACAAAGTAGACATGTAGATTGCTGTGAAGGTATAAAGCAGGGGGGATCTAATGTGGTATGTATCAATGTCCTCGCATTTTTATATTAGAGTCATTCGGAGAGCTTGCAGGTTCCAGCTGCATCCCTACCTGCTCCATTTCTCTCTCTCTCTCTCTGTCTGTCTTTCTCTCTCTCTCCCTTCCTCCTTACTTCTCTCTCTCCCTTCCTCCTTCCTTCTCTCTCTCCCTCTCTCTCCCTTCCTCCTTCCTTCTCTCTCTCCCTCTCTCTCCCTTCCTCCTTCCTTCTCTCTCTCTCTCCCTTCCTCCTCCCCACTCTCTCTCCCTCCCTCTCTCTCTCCCTCCCTCCCTTCCTTTTCTCTCTCCTGACTTCTCTCCCTCTCCCTTCCTGCTTCCCTGTCTCCTTCTCTCTCTTTCTCTCTCTCTCTCTGTTTTCTGATTACCTAGGCTTGGGTGGCCACAAATCTGTACTTTTCAAAATTGTGGTAAAGTAGAGATAACAAAAATTTACCCCATAGACATTAAGTACACTCACATTGTTGTGCAGCCATCAGCACCAACCATCTCTAGAACCTTTTTCTAGATCTTCTGAAACTTCTGAATCTGAAACACCATAAAACTCCCCATTTCCACGCCTGCCAGCAGCATAATGTCTCAATGTTCATCCATCTCTAGAACTTTTTTCTAGATCTTCTGAAATTTCTTCTGAATCTGAAACACCATAAAACTCCCCATTTCCACGCCTGCTAGCAGCATAATGTCTCAAGGTTCATCCAGGTTGTAGCACGTATCAGAATTTCCTTCATTTTTAAGGCTGGATAATATTCAATTGTATGTATATGCCAAGTTTTATCCATTCATCTCTTGATGTGCACTGCTGTGAATAATGTTGCTATGAACATGGGTGTAGAAATACCAGTTCAAGTAGGAATCTACACTTTGTTTTTCTTTTTTAGGAATTTCTTTAATTTTATTTTAAGTTCTGGGTTACATGTGCAGGATGTGCAGGTTTGTTGCATAGATAAACGTGTGCCATGGTGGTTTGCGGCACCTATCAACCCATCACTTAGGTATTAAGCCTACTATGCATTAGCTATTTATCCTGATGCTTTCCCTACCCGGGCAACCCCACCCCTCAGGCCCCAGTGTGTGCTGTTCCCCTCTTTGTGTCTGTATGTTCTCATCATTTAGCTCCTACTTATAAGTGAGAACATGCAGCATTTGGTTTTCTGTTCCTGTGTTAATTTGCTAAGGATAATGGCCTCCAGCTCCATCCATGTCCCTGCAAAGAGCATGATCTCATTCTTTTTTATGGATGCATAGTATTTCATGGTGTATATGTACCACATTTTCTTTATCCAGTCTATCATTGATGGGCATTTAGGTTCATTCTATGTGTTTGTTATTGTGAATAGTGTTGCAATGAACATATGCATGCATGTGTCTTTATGGTAGGATGATTTATATTCCTTTGGGTATATACCCAGTAATGGAATTGCTGGGTCAAATGGTGTTTCTGGTTCTAGGTCTTTGAGGAATGAGCCACACTGTCTTCTACAATGGTTGAACTAAGTTACATTCCCACCAACAGTGTAAAAGTGTTCCTATTTCTCCACAGCCTCGCCAGCATCTATTGTTTCTTGACTTTTTAGAATTGCCATTCTGACAGGTGTGAGATGGTATCTCATTGTGGTTTTGATTTACATTTCTCTAATGATCAGTGATGTTGAGTTTTTGTTCATATGTTTGTTGGGTGTATAAATGTCTTCTTTTGAGAAGTGCCTGTTCATGTCCTTTCCCCACTTTTTAATGGGGTTGTTTGTTTTTTTTCTTGTAAATTTGTTTAAGTTCCTTGTAGATTCTGGAAATCAGACTTTTTCTTTTCTTTTTTTTTTTTTTTTGAGACAGAGTCTGGTTCTGTCACCCAGGCTGGAGTGCAGTGGCGCGATCTTGGCTCACTGCAAACTCCACCTCCCAGGTTCACGCCGTTCTCCTGCCTCAGCCCCCCAAGTAGTTGGGACTACCGGCGTCTGCCACCATGCCCAGCTAATATTTTGT
The DNA here is from genome assembly GCF_009828535.3 of Hylobates moloch. Lineage (NCBI taxonomy): Eukaryota > Metazoa > Chordata > Mammalia > Primates > Hylobatidae > Hylobates > Hylobates moloch. The sequence continues at coordinate 17,167,554 of NW_026652278.1, read as the reverse complement.
ATTTTTAGAGAGACAAAGTTTCACCGTGTTAGCCAGGATGGTCTCAATCTCCTGACCTTGTGAACCACCTGCCTTGGCCTCCCAAAGTGCTGGGATTACAGGCATGAGCCACCACGCCCGGCCATCAGACCTTTGTCAGGTTGATATATTGCAAATATTTTCTCCCATTCTGTAGGTTGTCTGTTCACTCTGATGTCAATTTCTTTTGCTGAGGAATCTGCACTTTTACCAATAACCCAGGTGAATCTTATACAGGTGGGTCATGAGCCAGACTTTGATAAATGATGATCTAAGGGTCAGGGAAAGTCTCTCTGAGAAATTGACATTGAAACTGAGTCTCAAAGCATGTGTAGGAGTTGCCCAAGTTAGGGGAGGTAACAGCACTGATCCTGGAAACCGAAAATGTAGATTTTGAACTTTACCTGAAATACTGAGATATTGGAATTGCCACAGGAACATTCATCAGCACTGAGGTTTGCAAATGGGTGTCATAACTTAGTTGAATAACTAAAACGAGTGTCACTAATCAATTACTCTTAGCAATTATGTGCTAAGTGTCTCCTATATGTCAGGCACCTTGTTAGGTATAAGAAATATCATGTGTCCATTTATCTATTTACTTACAGTGAGCCAGGAGATGTGCTAGGTGTTGAAAACTTACAGGAATTGTTGCACCACATAATTTTGTTAATTGTTTTACAAAATCCACATGTATCACTTGTCAATAATTTTTCTCTGTGCTGATCCCTGAGAACATCAAAGAATTAATACTTACACACTTATCCGTAGGCTCCTGAACTGATGACATGAGAATTCTTTTTTTCCTCTGCTCTAAGTGACGGAATTTATCACTGGTGATCATTGCTGAGTTTTTAAGGCATTCTTTATTTCAACTGTTAATCTATCTTTTTGCTACCATTGATTTCTGGGTTTCCACGTTTAAGGATGACTTGCATATTTACCAAAGTTCATCAAAGCTGTAAGAGTTATCTTGACACATTGATAGAAAGCTGTGGTTCTTTGAGAGGGAAGAAAGAGGAAGTCATTTATGACTAAATTACTTTTTAAAAGCCTGATATCATGAAAAGAACGTCTAATGATATATAATTTTAAAGTGCAAGTCAAAGATAAAAGGTTTAGACTGCAGAGGTCTCAGAGAAATTCAGGAGAACACTTTTCTGAATATTTACATCACTTAACATAGCTGATATCGTAGTCTACCTTGTATTAAAATTATTATTTTACCTTATCAGAGTACAAGTTTCTTGAAGGTAAGAACCATTTCTTAATCTTTATCTTTGAACACTTCTCAGCATTAGCATTGAGTAACCTCCAGCGTCGAATAACTCACAGTATATCATGTACCGAACACTCTATAATAAAATAGATACCCAATAAACATTCGATGATTGGACAAATAAATGAACATGATTAACGGAAGAGCAATTTGGAAAGAAGAAAACATGAGTTACCATTTGCTTAAAATAAACACACTTCTGTGTCAGAGCAAGTAGGTGGCAAAATAATGATTTAATATAAAAACAAAATACTGCAAATAAAACATTTACTTTGTTTTCAAAGGAAAGGAGTTTCAAAAAGCTTTGAGAAACTTGTCATTCATCCTTCAGAAAAAGCCCTTCTCAGAAGTGTGCATACTTCGATCTAGAAGGGCTAACCAGATTAAATGTCAGACAGAGAGAAGTTGAGTACCCTGTGCTGCTCGGAATAAGGAGACTGCTTGGTGTGGGCTATGGAATCCAAGAAGACTAGTAGACATTTTTTGTAGTTTGTGCATTGACGAGCCCAGTGACTCAGACTGACTCCTAATCAGTGCTTTCTTCAGGGGTAGGTAAGGAGGAAGGAAGAGGGTAGAAGACGAGGGATACAGAGGAAAAGGAAGGAGGAAGTTTTAACTTAAATTTGAAAGGCTCTTTCTTTCCTTTCTCTTCCAGAGAAACAGCATGACTTAAACAAAGCAGTCAGTAAAACAAAAGATGAGCCTTAAACTATTATTTTCAATGACTTTGAAACATCTTCTTCTGGAATAACCTTTTTGAAAATAATTTCATATTTGGTCATTTTGGGGAGAAAATTCTTGCAACCAAAGTTGTTTATGTTGAAGCTCACATATACCTGCTTATCTCCCATCCACCATTTCTGAGAGCTAAATCATGTCCCAATTACTTGCTTCGCTGGCTTTCATGGAAAGGAATTCAAGAAAAATTTTGAATCTGTTTATTTCTATAGATTCTTGGGAACTGGCTTCCTGGGAGTGTGATGATATTATGCAGATTATTGTATGACACATAATGGCCCAGCGATTCCCAGTTTTTTGCCCTACGTTTAATTGGAACACTTACTTTTAGAGAAACTTCAGTTGAAGCCAAATTCTTTGTAAACTAGGGGAAGCAGAAATAGCAAAGTGAAGGGAGAAGCTAAGAAGTCAAGAGAGAAGACTTGGAAAGACAGAGAAAAGAGTTTGCAAAGTCCTCTGATTCTCCCCAAATGCAAAAATGAAACTTGGCTGATGTACTGTAACTTAAACCATATTGTTTCTGGTGAGTATAATGCTATATAAATTTTTAAATCCTGTCATCTTATGGGGCTGACTTGAGAAGTCTGGACAGAATGGGTTTACAGTGTATGTCAGAAAATCAAAATCAAGTGCAAAGGCTTCATTCCAGCTTGTTCTGGGCTGCATCTTATGGAACCAGGACTAAAGCCAGCAATGCAACAACTTCCCTCCACTGTCTGATGCTACCTCATCTATCACTCCTGGTATGTCACTGGCTCTGCTAAAAAAATGAAAATTTTAAAAAATCTGGGAATTATCAACATAAGAAAATGATCATATGCAGCAATCTACTTCCAGTGACTTCTTGTTTCCAAAAGGACACGACCTGAGATGCGGATTCAGTCACCAGAGCACTCTGCTCTGAAGCAAGTCCATGCTGTGGCAGGCATCTGGTCTCTTATTCATCTCTCCATACCTGGCACAATAGGGAAGCTTTATAACTGTTTGTGGAATGGAGTGCGATGATATTATGCAGATTATTGTATGACACATAATTAGGGAGAGCCTTCTAATTTGTGAAGCAAGCAATTGCCCATGTGAAGTGATTACCCAATATAACAATTGTTAATTATTCAGCCCTTTGGATTAATTCAATGTTGCCAAAAACATATTGTTTTGATTAATTTGAACCACATGAAATTGCTAACACTTGACCATTTTTGATCTCCCAAATGGCAGTTTCATATGGTTCAATCTAATATTCTAATTATCATATTAGTTGTAAGTTGAACCTTATGCAGTTGCTATTTGCATAGGACAAACACTGTTAACTACCAAAAACATCAGAGAGTTCAACTATCTGCCCATTTAGGTATTATATAATTATTCATCATTATATGGTAAAAACAGCTACCACTCTCTATTGAGTGTGTACTGTGTCCACATACTTTGCTAAGTAGTTTGTATACTTTATTTTATTCAATCTTATGAGGTAAGTTCTAATATTATCCCTCAATTTATGCTGAAAGAGATCTTAGTGATCAACAGGTCCAATCTTTGTTTATTTATTTATTTATTCATTTTTTTCTGAGACAGAGTCTTGCTCTGTCACCCAGGCTGGAGTGCAGTGGTGTGATCTCGGCTCTGCAACCCCTGCCTCCGGGGTTCAAGTGATTCTCCTGCCTCATCCTCCCGAGTAGCTGGGACTACAGGGGTGCGCGACCACGCCTGGCTAATTTTTGTATTTTTAGTAGAGACGGGGTTTAGCCATATTGGCCAGGCTGGTCTCAAACTCCTGACCTCAGGTGATCTGCCCACCTTGGCCTCCTAAAGTGCTGGGATTACAGACATGAGCCACTGCGCCCAGCCAGTGACAGGTCCAATCTTTACATTTGACAGGAGGTAGAGACTCAAAAAAGGTTACATTACAGCTGGCCAACAGATGGGTTCTGGGCTGCCCTTAATTCAAACTAAGAAGTAGGTAAAGCTGTTCCCTGCCCTCCCACCTCCCTTTCCCAGGCCTGTCCTCTTTTTCTGTATTATTTATAAGAACATTAATAGCAGTGACATTTATGGAGCTTTTTCTCAGAGACATGGCATAGTGTAATGTTTAAAAACTTTGGAGCCAGACAGCCTGGACTCAAATCTTGGCCCCTCTACCTCCTCGTGTTTTATTCTCCAAGTCCTGATAATTACATAGCATTTCTCTGGCACTCCCTAGCCTTTCAAAGTACTTCTTTTTTATTTTCTTGTTTCCTTCCTGGTTCAGCTTCCTTTGTGCTCAACCTCTGTCCTCCTTCCATATGGTTTCTCCTTGATGATCTCATCCATTTTGACGGCTTCAACTCTCACCTCCTCGTCATTGACTCCCAGATCTTTATCTTCTCTCCGTCTTCTCTTCCAAGATCCAGGTCTAAATTTTCAGCTGTCTGCCAGACTCTTGTAAATATCACACCAGAAACTTAAAGTCATCATGTCCAGAATCGAATTCATTGCCTCCGGCCATCCTCTTATTACCCAGGCTCAGCCCTCTTGTGTCTCCTGCATCCCCCACTCAGGCAGCTGCTGAGCCTGACAGTTTCACTTCGGCCACCCCTCCTTTATTGCTCCCCTTCTTTTCGTTCCACTTGCCCACTCCAATCCTGCCCTCACTCCCTTCCTCCTGGCCTTTTCCCTCCAGTCGGCCCCTATCCTCATTGCAGGGATGACCTTCCTAGACTTGAACTAGGATTCTGGCTCTCCTACCAGAGAACATTCAGTGGCTTCTGGTTGTTTGTAGAGGAAAGTCCAAATTCTGTTTGGCTCCAACATGCTTCTCCAGTCCTTCCTTCAACTTCTCTACTCCATATATCTGATATGCCACATGTACCGGACTACTCACTCCAATGCTTCCTGCATATCTATCTATGTTTCTACCTTTTGTCTATGTTATTCCCTTTGCTTCATGTTCTTTTCTCCATCTGTCTTTACCCATCTTTCAAGATCCAACTCAAATGCCCCTTTCACATGTCTATCACACCATCATACACTAGGTCCTCAATAAAAATGTGAACACTAAATTGCTCAGTGTGATTTTTAAAACTGATGTCTGCAAAGTAAAGTAATTGAACTGTACTTTTGAGTCAGTGAAAGAACAGACTCCAGACTACCTTTCTCCCTAAGTGTAGTCATCCTTTCGGAAGGGCATTCCTCACTTTCAGGCAGCAATTATTAGAGACAAGCTGGCCTGCCCAGCCTAAATCCTGTATCCTCTTGAAAAGCCTGAGAACATCTCATCCCTCATGAAGAGTCTAAGGTCTTCCTTCCTTTCTTTGCAGAAGCTCCCAGGATTCTTGGGTGGCAACACTTTGACCTTCTTTTTCCTTTGGGCATGCTAAACTCAGCTGTCCTTTGTAAGGGTTCATTACTCAGAGTACTCGGTTATTTCAAACCCCAAACCTGTAGGGAAGAAGGTTTAAAAAAAAAAAAAATACTATCCCTGTGTGTTTGTGGAGAGGAAGGTATATTTGATGAGGGCAGAGAAAGTTTTGAAAGTAATCATGGGCTGCTCTTATGATTACCAACTGAAAACACTGGTGATACTTAGACATGGCTAAAGATAACTTTCCACACTATATTTATATTTGGGCTAAGATCAAACACGAGAAATGAGTTAGAGAGACAAGTAAATATGAGCTGATCATGAAAGGTCATTCATTCTTCATCTAACAGCTAAGAGGCAACATTGAAAAAAAATGCACTTCCTACTGAAGTTTGTCCTTGAACTAACAACCGATTACGGAATTTTAATTTAATATTACAGCATATGTTGTCTTTCTGAATTTAAAAAGCCATGAAGATGCCAAATCTTTTCAAGTTCTGCAGAAGAATAGTGTCACCAAAATAAGGTCATCAGTGGTAGTATTTATAATAAGTTTACAATTTCTGAAAAAATGAAATCAATATATACAATTAATATTGCAAATAAATGTCAAAATGATATACTTCCTGCCATACAAATGAACTCTTGTTTCACACATAAATGTGCTTTGTGGCAATAGTTCAAAATTCTTTTTCTTCAACAGTAAGCAGATTGAATGAAATAAAAAATGATGTGCCAGGACTTAAAGGTACAAATGGTACAAATTTCAAATTATTGATTGCTGACTGTGCTTACAGACATCAAACAATACTTTTTCAGGCAGCTATAATAGTCCACTTCAACAGAGACATGATCTATTACAGGAAAATTGAAAATACGGGGACTATTTGACTGGTCAATGGTCATTTTAAATATTAAGGTTTGGGGGTGGGTTTTTTTTAGGTTATAGAAAATACAATGCAAACTAAATGAAATCTCATTAACTTCAAACCTTTTTTTACCAAGCACCTTTGTTGTAGTTTGAAAAGTACCAAGATGTTCAGCCAGAATATAAACTCACTTTGCATTAGAAGAAGTGCACATTTGGGCAAAATCAATAGTCAATGACATCCCTTAATGGAAAATCCTAGCAGGCCAGAGCAATCACTCTTGAGGGACCAAGACTGTATTTCTGCAGGCAAGAATTTTTCTCGGGGACTAACTTCTGATGTATAGGTGAGACTTGTTCTCTAACAGAGTGTGAATCTGAGCTCTCTCAACCTGCCCACTCCTTCAAAATCATTCTTAGGTAACATCTTCCCACAAGTAAGAGTTGAGTACAGCATCAAAATTAAGTCAGCAATCCTGCATCATTGCACTTGAAGTGCTCCTTCCAACACCAGGAAATAAGAAGCAGATTTGTGTATTAGAAAAGATCCATAGGTCAGAACTTTTCTAGTTGCAAGCGACAGAAACCAAACTCAAACCAGCTCAGGCCAAAAAGACAATTCATTGTAGCAGCTTATCAGAAAGTGCAAATTAGGCTGGATCTAGGGGTTCAGATGATGTCCTCAGGAATGTGTCTGTTTCTTCCCGTCTCTCAGCTGTGCTTCCTCTGTAACAGATTCGTTCCCAAACTGGCTGTAGCCAGTGGAGAACACTTGACAGGTAGGGCTGCTGAGAGCTGGTGCAGATCTGGAGGTAAGTTTTGTCTTCAGGCATTTCCAGCAAGGGTTAACTGGTTTAAAACAATCTCTACAACTGACTTTATGTTTATCTATACACTGGAGTCCAGAACACTCCTTTGGACTCTCTCTCCCAGTAACAGGTACTATCTTCCTATCCCCTTCTTCCTCCCAACACACATGCTCCCAACTCCATCCCCTCCTTGGCCTAGCTCATAGGCTTGCATGGTCCTGCACTTATGATTTCACTAGGCAACTGTCTCTGTCTCTGTCTGTCTGTCTCTTTCCCATGCCCCTCCCAATTTATATCAAATTTCAAGGCATTACACCCACTGGCCATGATTGGGTATCCCTAACTCTGGCCAATCACTGTGCCTGGCAAGGTGGAATATTCTAGTAGGCCTAGAACATGCTCTTCTCCATGGGAAGTAGAGTCTACTTTGATAGAAGCCTCACCAATTACACACACAATTAGGGTAAGGGGAGCAATGCTCAAAAGGAAGTGTTCTACCTTACACAAACAAGAAACAAACTCCACCTCAACTACTGAAACCATTGGGAAGAATCAGGACTTGCTGTTTTATGTGATTTTCCCTGAGTCTAGTTTTCTGGCCTAGCTGAGAGCCATAAAATCAGTTGAAATGAGTCGAATCTGGAAACCCTCGCTAGGAGCTAAATGCGGAAAAGAAGGCTTGTTTCTTCCTCATGCTGTGGCATTAGATCCAACCTCACCGGTAATATGTTGCCCAAACTTGCGTGTGTACCCAGGCTTCAACATGTGGACAGGGCACCCAGCTTTGGGGTAGTGAAGCCGGTGGTTATGGCAGGACATGAGAGGAGGCTTCAGCATGGGGAAAATTCTCTTACCTTGGAATCCGGCTAAGGTAGTGAATATGGCAATTCTGGTACAAACCTCGTCAAATAAAGATGAACTGAGCATCTCTATGTACCAGGCAATATGGGGACATAGTCATGAATTTTTTTAAAAAAATTCCCGGCCAGGCGCGGTGGCTCACACCTGTAATCCCAACACTTTGGGAGGCTGAGGCGGGTGGATCACGAGGTCAGGAGTTCGAGACCATCCTGGCCAACATGGTGAAACACCGTCTCTACTAAAAATACAAAAATTAGCCGGGCATGGTGGTGTGTGCCTGTAATCCCAGCTACTCAGGAGACTGAGGCAGGAGAATCGCTTGAACCTGGGAGGTGGAGGTTGCAGTGACCCAAGATCACGCCACTGTACTCCAGCCTGGGTGACAGGGCGAGACTCCATCTCAAAAAAAAAAAAAAAAATTTCCCTGCCTTCAAGAAATTCACAGATGTAGGGGATCACAGAAAAGCAAATTGCTAACTACAACACAATGTGATTAGTGCTACGAGAATGGTCTAACAAAGTGTTAAAGGAGCAGAGAGAGGAGTGATTCATTCTTCCAGGGGTGGAGGGAATGAACACTGTCAGGACAGTGGGATTGCAGGGCACCAGTGGAAGTTCCCAGAGGACGTGGCATATGACCTGAAGAATGAGAGGGAGTGTGAAAACTTAGAAGCAGGAGAACAGCACTTCAGGCAGAGGAAACAGTAACAAAAAGGAGGGGTGAAAATCAATCCCACATCTTTTTAGTAGTTGCTGGCCAAGTTTCCAAGACCAGGGGGAGGATTGAAGCAATTATTGAGAAAACTCTCTCAATCTTTCCTTTTCTCCTGGCTGTGGAAATTTGGCCACTGCTGCACTTTTGTAAGAGAAAGAGTCTTGATTCCAGAGACCACACAGTATTAAGTGATAGAAAAATTATTTTTTAGACAGAATGGAGAAAAACCACAGCACCTGAATTCCACTGGGAAGACTAGATTTTGTGAGAAAGGAAAACAAAAAGCTTTCTCATCCTTCTCTGTCTTTGTCTCTCTCTCAATTCATTCTTCCCTTTTCCTTTATTTTTTTATGTTAGGGGGGAGTTTGACTTGAGATAGCAAGTTCATTGAGCAAGAACCATATGTATATATGCATTTTCTGCCTTGCAAAAGCTTAGTAAATACTTGTAGTAGGATGATGTAATTATTCAAATATTTTTTCAAGAATATACTAGCATGGGCCAGGTGTGGTGGCTCATGCCTGTAATCCCAGCACTTTGGGAGGCCAAGGCAGGTGGATCACCCGATGTCAGGAGTTCGAGACCAGCCTGGCGAACATGGTGAAACCCCATCTCTATTAAAAACACAAAAATTAGCCAGGTGAGGTGGCATGCACCTGTAATCCCAGCTACTGAGGAGGCTAAGGCAGGCAAATCGCTTGAACACGGGAGGTGGAGGTTGCAGTGACCCGAGATCAGTGCCACTGCATTTCAGCCTGGGTGACAAAGTGAGGCTCTGTCTCAAAAAAAAAAAAAAAAAATGTACACACACGCACACACACACACATCAAAATCAAAATCAAAATGAAGTGCGACTTCAGGAATTGTTCCCCATACTCTCTTCTCCATTATCCTATCTCCCCAAATGTCTGGGAAGCTTGTTAGCATGCAATAAGATTTGAATAAGATTTGAAAATTAAATAACATTAAATTTTTGTCTTGCAAGAAAGAGACTATAAATTTATATGAAACAAGACATTGGTAGAAAGGCATGTAGAAACATGATGGAGGGAGAAATTCCAGCTTAAAGTCCACAAAATGCACTGCAAATGCAGAGATAGCAAATTGAACTCAGTTTGAGTTTCAGCCCTATGATTTCCGAACTGTTTAACTTTGGACAGTCGCTTCACCTCTTTAAATCTCAGTTTTAAAATGGGGATAATGACAGTGCCTACAGCATAGGGTGGTTTGGAGGATTGAAAGGAATAATCATGCAAAAATGATTCATACAGTTCCTGGCCCATAATTTTATCTTAAAATCAGCAGAACAATGGCATGCATGCATACATCTGAGAGATTGCAGATTCCGTTCCAGACCACCACAATAAAGCAAGTTACATTAATGTTTTTTTGGTTTGCCAGTGCGCATAAAACTTACGTTTAGTGGGTGGATCACCTGAGGTCAGGAGGTGAAGACCAGCCTGGCCAACGTGGTGAAACCCCATCTCTACTAAAAATACAAAAACTATCCAGGCATGGTGGCACTTGCCTATAGTCCCAGCTACTTGGGAGGCTGAGGCAGGAGAATAGCTTGAACCCAGGAGGCGGAGGTTGCAGTGAGCCGAGATTGCGCCACTGTACTCCAGCCTGGGTGAGAGAGTGAGACTCTGTCTCAAAAAAAAAAAAAAAAAAAGTTATGTTAATACTATTCTGTAGTCTATTAAGTGTGCAATAGCATTACGTCTAAAAAATGTAAGTACCTTAATTTAAAAATACTTTATTGCTAAAGAAATGCTAACAATTATCAGAGCCTTCAGTGAGTCAAAATCTTTTTCCTGATTGGTCTTTCTCCAACGTTGATGGCCAAAATTTCAAAATTGGAATCAATCCTCTCAAACTCTGCCTCAGCTTGATCAACTAAGTTTATGGAATAGTCTACTACACCTTTTGCTGCCATTTCAACAATGTTCATGGCATTTTTACCAGGAGTAGACTTCATTTCAAGAAACCACTTTCTTTACTCATGCATACGAAGCAACCCTCATCTGTTCAAGTTTTCTCATGAGAGTGCAGCAATTCAGTCCCATCTTCAGGCTTCACTTCTAATTCTACTTCTTTTGCTTTTCCCATAATATCCATAGTAACTCCCTCCACTAAAGTCTTGAACCCCTCCAAGTCATCCATGAATGTTGGAATCAACTTCTTCTAAACTCCTGTTACTGTTGATATTTTGACTCCCCCTATGAATCACAAATGTCCTCAGTGGCATCTAGAATGGTGAATCCTTTCCAGAAGGTTGTTTTTTTCTTTTTTTTATTATTATTATACTTTAAGTTCTAGGGTACATGTGCACAACGTGCAGGTTTGTTACATATGTATACATGTGCCATATTGGTGTGCTGCACCCGTTAACTCGTCATTTATATTAGGTATTTCTCTTAATGCTATCCCTTCCCCTTCCCCCAACCCCACAACAGGCCCCGGTGTGTGATGTCCCCCGCCCTGTGTACAAGTGTTCTCATTGTTCAATTCCCACCTATGAGTGAGAACATGTGGTGTTTGGTTTTCTGTCCTTGCAATAGTTTGCTGAGAATGATGGTTTCCAGCTTCATCCATGTCCCTACAAAGGACATGAACTCATCCTTTTTTTATGGCTGCATAGTATTCCATGGTATATATGTGCCACATTTTCTTAATCCAGTCTATCATTGACACCAAAAGCAATGGCAACGAAAGCCAAAATAGACAAATGGGATCTAATTAAACTAAAGAGCTTCTGCACAGCAAAAGAAACTACCATCAGAGTGAACAGGCAACCTACAGAATGGGAGAAAATTTTTGCAATCTACCCATCTGACAAAGGGCTAATATCCAGAATCTACAAAGAACTTAAACAAATTTACAAGAAAAAAATCAAACAACCCCATCAAAAAGTGGGTGAAGGATATGGACAGACACTTCTCAAAAGAAGACATTTACGCAGCCAACAGACACATAAAAAAATGCTCATCATCACTGGCCATCAGAGAAATGCAAATCAAAACCACAATGGGATACAAACTCACACCAGTTAGAATGGTGATCATTAAAAAGTCAGGAAACAACAGGTGCTGGAGAGGATGTGGAGAAATAGGAACACTTTTACACTGTTGGTGGGACTGTAAACTAGTTCAACCATTGTGGAAAACAGTGTGGCAATTCCTCAAGGATCTAGAACTAGAAATACCATTTTGACCCAGTGATTCCATTACTGGGTGTATACCCAAAGGCTTATAAATCATGCTACTATAAAGACACATGCACACATATGTTTATTGCGGCACTATTCACAATAGCAAAGACTTGGAACCAATCCAGAAGGTTTTCAATGTACTTTGCCCGGATCCATCAGAGGAATCACTCTCTATGGCAGTTATAACTTTATAAAATGTATCTCTCGAGCAGTTAAGACTTGAGAGTCAAAATTACTCCCTGATCTGTGGACTACAGAATAGATGTTCTGTTAACATGAAAACAACATTCATCTCCTTGTACATCTCCATCAAGGCTCTTGGGTAATAAGGTGCATTGAAAATAAGCAGTAATACTTTGAAAAGAATTTTTTTTTTCTGAGGAGTAGATTTCAACATTGGGCTTAAAATATTCAGGCCGGGTGCAGTGGCTCACGCCTGTAATCCCAGCACTTGGGGAGGCTGAGGCGGGCGGATCACGAGGTCAGGAGATCGAGACCATCCTGGATAACACAGTGAAACCCCATCTCTACTAAAGATACAAAAAAATAGCCGGGCGTGGTGGCAGGCGCCTGTAGTCCCAGCTACTTTGGAGGCTGAGGCAGGAGAATGGCATGAACCCGGGAGGCGGAGTTTGCAGTGAGCCAAGATCGCACCACTGCACTCCAGCCTGGGCAACAGACCGAGACTCCGTCTCAAAAAAAAAAAAAAAAATTCAGTAAACCATATTATAAACAGATACGCCATCATCTAGGCTTTGTTTTTCCACTTTAAGAGCACAAGCAGAGTAACTTTAACATAATTCTTAAGGGGCCTAGAATTTTTTGAATGGTAAGTAAGCATTGGCTTCAACTTAAAGTGGCCAGCTGCATTAACAAGAATCAGCCTGTCCTTTGAAGTCTTGAAGTCAAGTATTATCTTTTCCTCCATAGCTATGAAAGTTCTAGATGGCATCTGCTTCCCATATAAGGCTGTTTTGTCTACATTGAAAATCAGTTGATTAATGTAGCCACTTTCATAATTATCTTAGCTAGATCTTCTGGATAACTTGCTGCAGCCTCTCCATCAGCACTTCACCTTGCACTTTTATGTTACGGAGATGGCTTCTTTCCTTAAACCTCATGAACCAAACTCTGCTAGCTTCAAACTATTCTCCTGTAGCTTTCTCACCTGTCAGTCTTCACAGAATTGGAGAGAGTTAGGCCCTTGCCCTGGATTAGACTTTGGCTTAAGGGAATGTTGTGGCTCGTTTGATCTATCCAGACCACTAAAGCTTTCTCTACATCAGCAAAAAAGCCTTTTTTGTTTTTTTTTTGTTTGTTCGTTTTGTTTTGTTTTTTTGCATTCTTATCACTCAAGCGTTCACTGGAGTAGCATTTTTAACTTCCTTCACGAACTTTTCCTTTGCATTCACAACTTAGCTAACTGTTTGGTGCAAGAGATCTGGCTTTTGGCTTAACTTTTGGCTTGCCTTTCTCAAAAATCTTAATCATTTCTAGCTTTCTATTTAAAGTGGGAGATGTGAGATTCCTCCTTTCACTCGAACACTTAGAAGCCATTGTAGGGTTATTAACTGGCCTAATGTTAATATTACTGTGTCTCAAGGAATAGGGAAGCCTGAGGAAAGGAAGAGAGACAGGGGACTAGTTGGTGGTTGGAGCAGTCAGAACATACACAATATCGATAGCTTAAGTTCACTGTTTTATATAGGCATTAGTCATGGTGCCCTCAAACAATTACAATAATAACACCAAAAATTACTGGTCACAGATCACCATAACAGATATAATAATTTAAAAGTTTGATATATTACAAGAATTACCAAAATATGACACAGAGGCATGAATGAAGTGAGCCTGTGGTGTTGGAAAAATGACACCAGTAGAATTGCTTAATGCAGGGTTGCCACAAACCTTCATTTTGTAAAAAGCACAATATCTGGGAAACTCAGTAAAGTGAAGTGCAGTGAAACAACATATGCCTGTACAAAAAATTGTTCCAGCATTGGTACTAACCACAGAGCAGACATTATCTCAAGATCGTAATCGGATACCATTGATCCCATCTTCACCATTTTTGTTCCTTCACCAAAGTGTTGATATTAACATGATTTGGGGACTGTTATTATGACATTGATCCATCTTGGATACCATCCAAGGTCCAAGGAATGACTGCCAGTGCTTTTGACCCTCCTGTTATTTGCAGAGAATAAAAGCGGGGGAGGCACTGGTCTCCCTTCTCTGAAAACCTTGGCCATTTGGCACCACAAGAGTTCGATTGTTAAGAGAAAAGGAAGGAGTCCTAATATGATGTTAACACTTGGTCCAAAAGGCTATGATACAGACCTTTTCCCTACCCCATGGCAGAACTTCTGGTATCTGAAAATATACCTCAGATATAACACATCATCTTATGGGCATTAAGTTTGAGAATTAGCTAATGTTTGACATTGGCCTTGAGTTTTGTATTCTCTTTATAAGTAGAAGGAAGTCTAAACTTCCTGCTGAACTGTAGTGGGGTAACAGTGGTGGTGTCTATAGTTCAAAAATAAGTATGAACATTCCCTTTATGTTGCACATAAGAAGTAAGTACATAATTCAGTGTTGCATGTCCTTAAACTATATTTGCCCATGGGGCTTTTGACTTGGAATTTACTTATTACAAATGAGCTAACATATGAATTTAGGTAGAAACAGGAGTCATGACACTTTTCAGTAAGCTGCCTAGTAAATAAACCTTCTTATACCTTATTTTTATAGCTAATTCTTCCAAAATATTCATAATTTATCTCATTTACTATACAAGGAATAAGGTATGCCTGATTAGAGATATAAAATTAAAATAAATACTTGGAAGGAAGCACTTAGGACCGTACACACTGTGGGCAGAATTCCCCATGACTTTGTTCACATACGTGCCATTTAAATTCACTCTTCGCTGGATATGTACACTAAAGGGATGTGTTGACTATGAGTTACTGAAACATCTGAATGGTTGCAAAATATGGATCCTTCTATTTATCTATCATTCCAAATGAACATTAAGCATAAAGGAAGTTACAGTTTAGAAAAAGTGCAGCATGAAGTTGGAATAATAGAATGGGTCGGGTTATGATTTGCATTCACAATGAAATTTGAGGAAAAATATTTGACTGGAAAATCGTAAAAGATATGTTCAATTTTACAAAATCAAGTAAGGATGACTATGCACAATGGGTAAAACCCATGATTTCTATTCATAGTTAAATACTGGTTTCTTACGTCAATTTTCCATGTGACATTACAATAGTCTTTGGCTATGATTACACTGAGTTCTCATCTTCCTTAAAATCGTGAAACTGAGGGAATTTTCCTAAATGGACAAAGATGCTGTATGTTTTTAGGCTTCTCAGTTCAGAAAAGGCCCATTAAAAAGTGGGGGCTTTTGAGCCTAGGGCCAGTTCTGTCACTTCTGCGTTTGAGCAAATTAGAACCTCAGTTTCCTGATCTGTAAAATACTGACATGCATTCATGGTCTGTCCCTATGATGGCCAACAGTTTAGCAGAACGCTAGCCTAGACCAGAATCCCACATTTTGGAACTTTTGGCCAGAGGGAAGCTAAATGGCCTGTGACCAAGGCCTCAGTAGCAGCCTAAACAGAAATCCAGACCAGGGTTTGAACAACAAATTGTATTTTGCAGAATATCATTGATCCAAACATGGTTAAGGATGCTTCATGAAATAAAGGGCTTTGTGGCCAAATAAATTTGGGAAGATCGTATTAAATGAAACGAATCGAGTTTCTTTATTGCAGGATGTCTCAGAACCTTTAATAAACCAACGTGCATTGTTGAGTCCCCAGGGGGACTAAAGAATGCAGTTTCCCAACTTGTTTTCACATGGAATCACTGTTTTTGTTTTTAAAGAAAATATGAAAATCTTGCCGGGCGCGTTGGCTCACGCTTGTAATCCCAGCACTTTGGGAGGCCGAGGTGGGTGGATCACGAGGTCAGGAGATCGAGACCACGGTGAAACCCCGTCTCTACTAAATACAAAAAAATTAGCTGGGCGTAGTGGCGGGCGCCTGTAGTCCCAGCTACTCGGAGGGGCTGAGGCAGGAGAATGGCGTGAACCCGGGAGGCGGAGCTTGCAGTGAGCCGAGATTGCGCCACTGCATTCCAGCCTGGGCGACAGAGCGAGACTCCATCTCAAAAAAAAAAAAGAAAATACGAAAATCTTGAGGAATATTAGGCGTTCTTTAAGCCACATCTAGGAAAATATTTCTTTATGTAATTTTTCTCAAGTTCAGATATTTTAGCCAGGTACATTTTTCATAACAGGATGGTAAAGAACCACAGTTATTCAATAAAATACTGTTTGGGAAGGGGATTTCTTAGAACTTTACATCCTTCACTGGAAGATCGCGGGGTTGTCTTCATTGATAATGAGTTAATTATGGCTTGTCAGTGATTTAACATTTTTCAAGCCGTAGAGATTGCTGTAGACATAGAACAACATGGAACGTGGAAATTGGACTTAAGTGTGATCTTTTGGGAACCCAGTTGCACAATTTAGAGGTGATAAGAATTTCTTTTCTATGAATTAAAACAAAATTGTTAATTGCAGAGCAGAAGTCAGGTCAGACAGACCTACTGCTCTGGAGAATGTGCTGATTGTGGTTTGTATTTTATTGTAGCTGAAGAGTTTGAGTTGCTTGCTAATGACATCAAGCACCATTACATATATTACTAGTATCCTCAGATGCTGCAGTTCTATTTTGAAACATCTTTATGCTACATTTGTTCAAAGCATTGTCTTTCTGTGAAAAGACTTCACCTGTGCATTAATTTTTCTTTATAAATAAACTATTGATAGTCTAAAAAAGTATTTCCACATATCTCGTTGGAATTTGGAAGATATGCATTTTCTTTGAGTTCTATTTCTTCTGAAAACTAGTTGTTGACAAATACAACTGTCACAGTGATTGTAGGACTGAATGATCCTGTTGATTTTCTAATTTGTTGTTTGAATTGTAATGCCTCAAAATAAGAGCAGCCTCTTTATAATATTTTGTTATCTTATACTGTTTGGAAGATAAATTGTTTTAAGTGGAGTAGTTGCTGAAATTCTTTGTAGAACTGAAGTTTTAAATTCAAGGTCTATATTTGAGAAAATGTAGGTGGCAGGAATTTCTCTTTTTGAGGGAGGTGTTTCTAATCCAGGTAGCATAAAATTCTGGAGTTAAGTCTGATGTAAAAAAGATAAGATAAAGGAGATGAATTTCCAAGTCAAAAAGAGAGCTGGAATGCATATTAAAAAGAGTACAAGGAGTGCAAGTATCTCTGGAAGATACTGATCTCATTTCCTTTGGATATATACCCAGAAGTGGAATTGCTGGATCATATGGTAGTCCTATTTTTAATTTTTTGAGGATCCATCCATGCTGTTTTCCATAATGTCTGCACCGATTTACAATATGTTCTTTGCAATATTATTCACAATATTCAAGACATGAAAACAACCTAAGTGTCCATCAACGGATGAATGGGTAAAGAATATATACAAATGGAATATTATTCAGTCTTAAAAAGGAGGAAATCTTACCATTTGTGTCAATATGCACGAATCTGATGGACATTATGTTAAGTGAAATAAGCGAAAGGTAGAAAAACAAATACCACATGATCTTATATATGGAATCTAAAAAAGTCAAAATCATAAAAACAGAGTAGAATGGTAGTTGCCAGTTGGCTGGACGTTTCAGAAATGGAAGATGATAGTCAAAGGGTACAAAATTTCAGTTGTGCAGGATGAATAAATTCGGGAGATCTAATGTGCAGGACAGTGACTATGGTTAATAACACTGTATTACATACTTAATATTTGCTTTGAGGGTAGATCTTAAGTGTTCAGACCACACATATGCAAAAGATGCCTATGGAAAGTGATGGATATATCAATAAGCTTGATTGTGGTAATCACATCACATTGTCAAATGTGAACACAATTATCAGGTTGTTCACCTTAAATATATACAATGTTTATTTGTCTATAATATGCCAATAAAGTTGGGGAAAAAGAGTGAAGGATTTAGGTTCCGATTCACCATGAAGCCTTGGGGAAATCAGGCAGCCAGCTTTCCGGGTGTCAATTTCTTCATTTATAAAATGAAGAAAATAGACATCAGTAAACTGTGAGATAAAACATTTTTCATTAGAAATTTGGTATAGAAGGAAAGAACAAAATGAAAAAATATGGACTCTAGCAACTATAGAATTCTTTCCACGTGCTAAATGTGAAAAATCAGTAATACTGCTAGGACTCATATTTTCTTTATTCTTTGGTTACCATTTCACATGTAGATTAGCAATGGCTATTGCTTTGGGGGCGGAAAGCATCTGCAAATTTGACTCAATTTTCCACGTAGAATTTTATATGTTGTTATATGCCTAGAATATGGGTTGTTGTTTTTTTTTTGCCATTTCTCATTTGAAAGGCTTTCACTTACTATGCCTATAAGCTATGATATTAAAGCTCAGTGCCAGTAAAGTTTCAGGGAAAAGAGTGAGAAAATTATTTAAAAGGACTACTTTTGGAAAATGGCAGTGTTTTGACAGTTTTTGACAGGCAATTTGGAATAATGCAACCTCTTGGATTACAGCCAACCTCTAAAATGGGCTGTAATTTAGAATGATGGCAGCTTCTATGACCTCTGTATTAGAGAGTCACTGGAATTAAAACAGAAAAAAATTCTCCAAACAGTTGAGGTCTATATTTGAAAACCTGGTTTAAATGTTCTGATACGTAGCCATTTTATTTAATGAAAGAATTTTCTTGCCCTATGTACAACTCCACGTGGTTTTCCTAAAGCTGGGGAAGCTTTTCTGCCTCTTTGTGTGTGGCGAAACTCTTCTCTAATGAGCTGGTTATGGGCATGTTTGCCCCTTCTCGTCACTCGATGAAATTAGACACTTAGGCATAGGTAACTGTATCTTGTCATCCCATAGAGGATGGAAGTCCCAGGCTGCTGCAGCTCCAACTTTCTTTTTCACACAAATGTGCTGTCTCAGGTCTGAGTTTGGTCCTTAAGCCTTCTTTGAAAAATAGGTTTTATTACTCCCCCAATTCTGAGAGTTAAATGCTTTTTAAAGAGTTGTATAATTTAAATATGAGCTCGGTGTGTGGTGTAGGATTTTTAACAGAACCACAATTCTCCAAACATACCAATATTCCAAAATTGCCAGTTGCAGGCCATAAAATATTTACATTACAGAGTAAATAATGTATGTTTAGTAAGAAATGATAAAATATTTACAGTTTTTCTAAAGATATTGTATGGGTTTTTTCCTCTGCCACAGCCATTTTTCTTGAAGTAGGCAAAATAGGCAACTTCAAGGGCTCTGAGAGCGATGGGGAACCATCTACAAAGGAGAAGAATGGTCCAATGCAGTATATGGAAAAGTCTCCATGAGGAAACGAAATGCCAGCTGATCCCAGCTATCAAGATGCATGTTTCATATGGTTGAAGGTCTAGGGAGGCATTAGCAAACAATTTTGGTAACCTTACCATTAAATTGAAGGGTTGCTAGGCTCAGTTCACGTGACGCAGTTATTTGCCAAAGCTGTTCTGTGGGAGTGTTGTAAACCTCAGAGGATGACGGTATGACCTTCCAAGCTTCTAAATAAATGCCTTTTCAAAACCTCCCCTACACATTCACTGACCCTGAACATGATACACAGAATAAAATCACAGTGTCACTAAATCATCCCTGCACCTGTTTGGGAAGGAGCCTGAAAAAGCTCTTAACAAAGGTTTTCAACAGAATCTCCTGGGAGAGTCTTAAACAGAGATTCCCAGGTCCCCCATCCTCCTAAGAAATTCTGATAGGACCCATCTACTGCGGGGCTGGGTAATCTATTTTTGAAAAGCTTTCCAAGTGGTGTTCATCCAAGTTTGGGAACTGTTGCAGGTTGAACAATGGTCTCCAAAGATACCTGTGTTCTAATTCCTGGAACCTGTGAATGGCAAAATACCTTACATGGCAAAAAGGAGGTTCTGGATGTGATTACATGAAGAATCTTGGGATGGAGGGGTTATCCTGGATTATCTGGGTGGGCCCTAAATGTAATCAAAGTGCACAAGAGGGAGGCAGAGAAAGATTTGACTGTGGAAGAAGAAGGCAAAGTGATGATAGATGCAGGATGCTATGAAGTTGACTTTGAAGATGGAGGAAGAGCCCATGAGCCAATGGATATAGGTGGGCTTTAAAGTGGGAAAATGCAAGGAAAAAGATTCTCTTCCAGAGCCTTCAGAAGGAAGCAGCCCTGCTAATACCTTGAGGTCAGCCCAGTGAAACTGATTTTGAACTTCTGACCTTTAGAACTGTAAGAGAATACATGTGTCTTGTTTTAAGCCCCTAAGTGTGTAGTAGTTTGTGACAGCAACAACAGGAAACTAAGACAAAAACCATTTCCAAAAACCAAAAACCATGTCAATTTTAATATCCCTTTATTGCTAAACACAATTCTTCAAGCCAGAACATTAAGGCCCTAGAATTTAACCTGTTCCCAACTGAGGAGGGACACAAAAGCAGCCTTGCCTGCTGGAAATTTTGCTGCCCCTCTTGCCATTTGTGTTGAGCACTTCTCCCAGTGTTACACTCCCTTGGGAATGCCACAGCTACCAGAAAAGGCAAGGCAGCAGCGTGGGACCATGGCCAATAACTGCATCCCTCAAGTTTGAACATCAAGCCACAGAATTCATCATACCCCTCCTGTGTGATCAGCATTCTGCTAGCCACTGTGGGGAATTCGGAGAATCAGAAGAGGCTATTCCCCTCTCTCCTGCTGAGTACTGACATTGCACAGTAATTGCAAACACATAGATTGCATTTCCAGCAATGCCAAAGCTGAGTCTTCCCTGGCTACAAAGGATATTGTCTCATCTTGGGACAGGACAAATACATCATTGCAGTTTAAGGGAAGATGATGATGTCAAAGCATGGGCTTACCCATTACACTCTGACTAAAAGACCTGGAAATGAAATCATTTTACTATAGTTTTAGGCTCTCCATAAGCTGAGGGATGTACTAATGGTGCCTGTATTCCAAGGCAAGGCGGGTGGCATGTATGAGTGGTAGGGGGCTGGGGGTTGGGAATCTCTGTATTTTATCAGCATTTGCTCCTATCAGAACTCCTCATGGTGAAAAAAAGGAAAAAAAAAAAAAGATGGCAGCTGTGTAGAGTTGGGATAGCATCTCGTTTCTATGACAACAGTGTCTGCTCTGTTTCCAAGCTCCATCTGGTATTTTCAGGCCTAACAACGAGGTAGCATGTAAATGCCTAATAGAAGAAAAAGGCAACAATACTGCTTCTTTGGATCAGGCACAAATGAACACAGCAACACCATGCCTTTCCTAGGAAAAATAGTGAATTACTTTGACAGCAACAGGGTATTATGAAGAGAGACCACAAGGTACATAGAACATGCTCAACTCTTATTTTACGGACTAAGCCAGCACAACATGCACACACAATTAAAGTAGCTGTTGGGGCTGACAAGGTTTTTTTTTGTTTTTCCTACAGGCAATCTAACACTACTCTCATGGGATGATTCTTGCCTTCCACCCTTGCTCGCGTTTCCAGTCCTGTTTCGTGGAGTTTTGTGTGTTTTTGGTAATATGGATGCAGCAGCTCTTACCTGCCTCACTGACCTTCCCTTCAGATTTTATCCTTGCTGATTACTGTTCCCTGGTAGCTCTGCAGAATTTATGAGAAGCTAAATTTCAGTTCCTACTCCATGGGCCCTGGCTCACAGAAAAGCATGCTTTTAAAATAGCACAATACAACACAGCAGGTCTCCACCTTCTCATACCCCCACCTTGAACACAAGCTAGTGAAAGCACCTTTTTAAATCTTCCTTAAGAATGTCATCATTACAAAGCTAGTATCTTTACAAAACTATAATTTATCTAAAATACAAAACAATATGACTTTATAGATAGGTTGCCATGCAGTATTTGGGACAAACTTACACTAAAAAATTATTCATTGCATACCTGACATTCAAATTCAACTGGAAATTATATATTTTTATTTGCTGAATCTCAGAAATAATATTTACAGACAGGAATGTAGGCTTTTAAATTCTTTGGATCACTTAGGATTTGATACAGTATATCAAAATGCCAATACACTGAATTCAGTATTGGTTTCTAGCATTTTCTAGTTATTAAAATGAACACTTAAATGTTCATTGTTTAGACCAAAAACTATTATTCATGCCAACTCTTGCATACATTCATTTTCCTTTATTCATTCATTCGACACAAAGTCATTGGGAAATTGCTATTTCCCTGATACTGTTCTAGGGGCTGGGAATCAGTGGTGTGCCCAAGACTGCCTCGTGAAGCTACCATTTGATTGTGGCTCCTGGATTTTATTTCAGGATATTTACTCCCATTACATACACACCACTGTTTGATATACAAAGACCCATCAAATATGATGAGTCTCAGCAGAGAACTCACTGCCCTCCAAGAGCTGATAAACTATGTTAGATTAGCTATCTCCAAACCTCATCAAATCAATCCCATGGGCATTTAATTGCAGAGGACATTCAAATTGTCACTAATTCCTTTGATCATTTTTTTCACATTCTTTTCCTTTAATATTCTAGATTAGGAGACAATTGACTCTGGAAGTTTTAGTGATTACCTAATACAAACTCACTCTCAGTTTCTGGAGTGTTTTCTTGTCCTCCCTGGGATCATTTGGATAGATTCTGGAATCTCTTCTTGTCCTTGCCAGGATCTATATCCTCTATCCTCTTCTCTGGAGTACTGACAGAAGATTGGGACTTACAAGTGATACTTCCATTTCTTCCTCTTTTCTGTCTTGCCCCAACTCTTTTCTCTTTTGAACTATTTCGTCCATTTGGTACTGGTAACTACTAAAGTAGAGGAGGGAATTAAAGGTCTATAGTGTTCCAGAAAGTTCTTGAGACATGGACCTATTTTTAATGTTTTTTCTATATGACTCAGATTCTTTCCTTTCATATTTCACCTTTTGACTGTGACACACTTTTATGAGAATTCTGTGCGGTTTATTGTATATACTCAGATACAATATTTAAAGTATGTAACCACTGTGGTAGACAGAATAATGGTCCCCAAAGATATCTACATCTTAATCCCTGGAACCTGTGAATATGTCACCTTACCTGGCAAGAGGGACTTTGAAGATGTGATTAAATTAAGGATTTTGAGATGGCAAGATTATCCTGGATTATCTGGGTGGGCCCAATGGGATCATTAGGGTCTTTCTAAGAGGGAAGTGGGAGTGTCAGAGCAGCAGAGAGATTTGAGGGTGCTACATTGCTGGCTTAAAGAAGAAGGAAGAGGCCAGGAGCTAAGGGATGTGGGCAGCTTTTACAATCTGGAAAAGGCAAGGAAAGGAATTGCCTCTCAGAGCCTCCAGAAAGACTAGCAGTGGCTTGATTTTAGCTTACGAAGACCTATTTCAGACTTCTGACCTGCATAACTGTGAGATCACACATTTGTATTATTTTAAGTTGGTGATTTGTTACAGCAGCCATAAGACGCTAATACATCTATAGACCTAGGCACTGAGCAGTCAAAACTGACACTGAGCAGAGGCCTTTTTTTAAGCCAGGCATTAGCCAGTTAGATGCCAGACTGTAGGTAGTTCTGCCTGGTGGTGGAGGTAGAACAGCCAGAGTGATAAGGGTTGGTCTTGGAGGACTGGGAAGCAATTATTTGCCAATCTGTGTGGGAGCATTTCAATATATTTACAGGTAGAATGGGTGTACAGTGAATTTCTACTGTGTACACACTTACATACAATGAAATCTGAAAGACATAGAGAGAATTCTGGCAGAAATCTTGAATTTTTCTTCCCTAAGACCCTGATAATGATTCTTAACTGAAGGCAATGATCATCATACATTTCTAGATTCTTTTCTGTGTCCTGTCTGGAGCTTTTCCAGAGAGTGAAGTGAGACGACTCCTTGCTTAAAGGATTTGATTACTAAATTTTTAGTTTTGGGGTTTTTTTTTTTTTTCTAATTTACTATCTGAAATTTCCATCTGTAAGTATTGTTTTTATTTTTTTTCTTTCCTCTCTCCTATTCACTCCCTTTCTTTTACTCTACCTCTCCTATCCCCATTTGAAAACAAGTAAAATAAGGGAGAAAGAGAGTCAATGACTTGTTCTAGGTCACATAGCTAGTTATCAGCCAAATGAGCCCTGGACCCAGGTGGAAACACTCCAGCCAGTCCACTGAGATGTGCAGCCACTCTTCCACCAAGGATGAGCCCCGGACCCAGGTGGACACACTCCAGCCAGTCCACTGAGATGTGCAGCCACTCTTCCACCAAGGATGAGCCCTGGACCCAGGTGGACACACTCCAGCCAGTCCACCGAGATGTGCAGCCACTCTTCCACCAAGGGAGCAGTGCACAGTTGTCATTTTCTTATTCTTAAGAAGAAGCAACCCTTTTAGGGGCCTCCACTACATTTGGATAAATCCAAACTCCTTTTGCCTTCTAGGCCCTGCATGATCTGACCCCTTTGACAACGCTTTCTGTGCTCTAATTCCACTGGCTTACTCTCTGCTCTGCAGATGCCAAGTTCTTCCAGCCTGAGAGACTGTGAAGCCTAAGTGTGTTGTTAACATCATTCACAGCAGGTCTCCTTTCTATGCTGTTATATTCATACCTACACTTACTCCATTTGTATTGAATTAATGAGTGTGAATTAATGAATGTGAGGACATGAGATTTGGGAGGTGCCAGGGGCAGAATGATGTGGTTTGGCTGTGTCCCCACCCAAATATCATCTTGAATTATAGTTCCCACAATCCCCATGCGTCATGGGAGGGACCAGGTAGAGACAATTGAATCATGGGGGTGGTTACTCTCATGTTATTCTTGTGATAGTAAGTGACTTCTCAGTAGGTCTGATGATTTGATAAGGGGCTTTCCCCTAGGCTGGTCACTCGTTCTTCTTCTCCCTGCCACTATATGAAGAAGGACGTGTTTGCTTCCCCTTCCACCACGATTGTAAGTTTCATGAGGCCTTTCTAGTCATGCTGAACTGTGAGTTACTTAAATCTCGTTCCTTTATAAATTACCCAGTCTCAGGTATGTTTTTATTAGCAGCGTGAGAATGAACTAAAAAGCCTTGTTTTCTGTTGCCCCTGCAGGCTCTTTGAGTTCTGAGAGCTCATTTACCTTGTTCATTGTTGTGGCACAGGAGCTGGCACAAGTAGATCTTCAATGAACACTAAATGATGTTTGTGGTCACTCCTCACAGACTCACCCTCAAGCCCTAACACAACTGCCAAAGCATGGAATTCCTAATCCATCTTATAAACCACTGAGACAGGCTGCCAATCAGATGCTGAGACTGAAAAAAAGAAAGAAAGGGTGTCTGGCTGGTTACATTAAACATCACAGCTGGCACTTAAAGGAAGTGGAAACTAGCTTTCTGACATCTGTGGTAAGCAGCTTACATGGTGAAGCAGGAGATTTGAATCCCCTTATCTACTCCTAGATGAGAATATTATGTCTCATTTACAGTTACAGCCTTCTGGACCAAAATATCATATTTTATGAGTAATAATAACTGTAAGTAAGATGAAAGACATCACAAAAGAAAATGAAAGCATTTAAAATACAACAATTACTGAAATAAAATCATCTTTAGGACATTTTTCTGACAAGTTCTCTTAGGTTTTATTAATTTCTTCTAAGAATAACACCATGAATCTTTTTTATGAGTGTTTGGATCCTTCATGCACAATCCTTGCATTTATTCACTTGAGGCTATGGTACAAAACAGTGTGGGATCTCAGCTCATTTCCTTCTTTTTTTTTTCTGTGTTAACATCTTGAAAAAGGAAATGGTAAAGGGTAGATTGTCTAATGGTATAAGAAACCTGTGCATGTACACATTTTGTAAGCAAAATAATGAAATATAACAAGCACAAAATTATAAGATGGTCAAATTTCAAATGATGACATATACATTTATTCAGTAATTCTAGAATTTTGCAAAATTTACTTATATGTCTTCAGATAATTTCAATTCCTTCTACTTTTTATTCATTCCATTTAATTCTTTTCCAGAACTGCTTACTATTAAACTATGAAATAATCAGCTTACTTTCTGTTTAAAATGTTTCTTAGTGAGCTCTTTTATCTAAATGCTAATTAATTATTTCCTTTAAGCTTCTTAAGGGGTTTTCTACATTCTATTAACAGCACACCTGCAATGTCAAATAAAAGATAAGGTTTATGAGCCGTGTAAACTATGATAAAACATTTTGAACTGTCTATGACATCCTGGCGGGAAAATAATGGCAGTGTCTGGTTTTTATAACGCAATACTATTGTATTAAAGCCACTAAAGTCACTGCAAACATTGACAGCATAAAGTAGTTTTATCCTGATAAATGAGCAATTTAGCAAAGTGTTTTAAGAAACAGAATTATGGTTCATTCTGTCTACACACATATGTGTATATGTACATTAAATTTTTTTTAAACTTTCCAGTCACTGTAAATAATTCATAGAAAGTAATAGAAATATTGCAATTTATCCCAAATTTCCAAATAGTTGGTATGACTAATTCACTTAAATTAATAGAAATCTTCATTCATAGAAATTGTGATACACGATTAGACAGAGTAGAATATGTTAACTGTTCGTTTAAGTTTAGATCTACTCAACAACTAAGAGTCAATAATTTAGTGGGTAAGTAATCATGTATTAATTAGGTAGATAAATAATGATTAAATGTCATTACTTATTTAATGACTAGAATAAGTAATGGTAAGAAAACAAACCATTTTAAAATTATCTTTTAATTATTCTTATATAATAATCTCAAACCACTTCATTGTCATGTAAGCTACAACTTGATAACAACTAGATTTTAAGCCCCTTGTCTTATTTATCTTTGTAATGCCAGATTCTTACTTGCTGTACATATCGTATATACCCAATAAATATTTATTGAATAAATAAATTAATTATACACAGTAGAGAATTTTGTTTTCCAAGTTTTGTTTTATTTTTGTTTTCTGGGGCTGACAATCTACTCTCTTGGCTATAGTACCTGAGATAGCCTTCCTGGCCCCCGTGCTGGGCTCTGGGCTCTGACAATGTAAAATCCAAGTTCACCAGGTACACTGCAGATTTTTCTTCCAAATATTTTGATATTTAATGATTCCTAAAGTGAATGGAATTTCTTCATGCAATGTATTTCATGACCCAAAAAAAAAATTGGATTTCTTAATCAGTGATTAAGAATTGACCATTTACCTTCATTTTTACATAGAAGTATAATACTGATGATAAAATGGATGCTTTTAAGCATTTATATCTATATATCATTTTATCATACATGTTTGTATGTATCTATGTATGTATATGTATATATGTATGCATGCATGTGTGTTTCTCAATATCTCTATCTATCTGTCTGTCTAGTAATATTATCATCTCTCTAATCTCCTTAATGGGGAAGGGTCCCTGCAGAAGATAAACTGTTCCAAGCCGCCCTTTACCCTGATTATGATACCGTTTCTTCAAACTCTTTTTTTTTTTTTTTTTTTTTTGAGATGAAGTCTCGCTCTGTGGCCCAGGCTGGAGTGCAGTGGTGCAATCTAGGCTCACTGCAAGCTCCGCCTCCTGGGTTCACGCCATTCTCCTGCCTCAGCCTCCCGAGTAGCTGGGACTACAGGCACCTGCCACCATGCCCGGCTATTTTTTTTTTTTTTTTTTTTTTTTTTTTTTTTGTATTTTTAGTAGAGAAGGGGTTTCACCGTGTTATCCAGGATGGTCTCGATCTCCTGACCTCGTGATCTGCCCGCCTCAGCCTCCCAAAGTGCTGGGATTACAGGCGTGAGCCACCGTGCCCGCCCTCTTCAAACTCTTATAAGAAAGTTCACTATAGGAAACAGACTAAAGAGGAGTTACTTTAATTGAAGTGGTTCAAAGCCACTGGTGAACAAAAAATATCTTTCATTGGAACAGAAAAAATATAGATGGGGGTTCTAGACCTAGCTCTGATATAAACTGCATGTACAACACTGGGGAAATTTATCAACCTCCCTGGCCTTATGTTAACACCTATAAAAGAAAAGGATTGTGCAAGATGTTTTCTACAGTCCCTTAAATCACTAAAAATGCTTTGACCATAACAGAAATAAATCAGTCTTGCTTAAAATTTTGTTTTAAATCATAGCTATCTCCTGCAGCTTATCTTTTCAGGTTGGTTATGGATTGACTTACGTCCACCCAAAAGAAATGTTGAAGTCCTAACTTGAACAGTCCCAGTACATCCAAACATGACCGTATTTGGAAATAGGGTCATTTTCAGATATAATTAGTTAACATGAGGTCATGCTGGATTAGTGTAGGCCCTTTATCCCATATGACTGGGGTCCTTATAAAAAGAGGAGAAGAGGCCAGGCATGGTGGCTCATGCCTGTAATCCCAGCACTCTGGGAGGCCGAGGAAGGCAGATCACAAGGTCAGGAGATCCAGACCATCCTGGCTAACACGGTGAAACCCTGTCTCTACTAAAAATACAAAAAATAAGCCGGGCGTGGTGGCGGGCACCTGTAGTCCCAGCTACTCGGGAGGCTGAGGCAGGAGAATGGCGTGAACCCGGGAGGCGGAGTTTGCAGTGAGCTGAGATCGGGCCACAGCACTCCAGCCTGGGCGATAGAGCGAGACCCCGTCTCAAATAAAAAAAAAAAGAGAGGAGAAGAGAGAAAGAGACAGAGACACACAGGGAGAATTCCAAATGACAACAGACTCTGAGACAGGAGTGACTGTCTATAAGCCAAAGAATGCTAGGGTTGACCAGCAAGCACCAGAAGCTGGGGAGAGGCAAGGAATAGATTCTCCACAAGAGCACCCACAGGGAACCAGCTGAGCTGACACCTTGATTTTAGACTTTCAGTCTCCAGAGCTGTGAGAGAATAAATTTCTGTTCTAAAACACTCAGCTGTGGTACTTTGTTATAGCAGCCTCAGGAAACAAATATAAATATTAGGAAACAAATATAATATTTTGCATATGAATTGCATGTTTAGCTTTATGTATTAGATATATGGTTGGCGGAATAAGCATTTATAACAAGACATAACCCAGTTTCAATTATTTTTCCTTAAATCACATCTTATTTTAATTCATTACAAATACATTGCATTACTAATCCAAATTCTAGAAGTCTGAAATTTATTTAGAAAAAATATTAATTTGTTGGTAATAAGCATTTTTTTGAAAATGTATCTACCTTGAAACAAAACACAGCTACTTAAATAGTCTTATTTTCTTCTGCCTCTAGTATTTAGAGGCAGTAAAGGGAAGTGGTTAAGGCCTTTGCCTTAAGAGACCATCAGGATTCAAGTTCTGATTCTGCTGCTTCCTAGCTACTGTATGTGACCTTAGACAAGTTACTTGGCTATGTCTCCTCAGTCTCCAAAATAATAAAAGCATTAATCTCTTATGGTTGTTGGGTCAATTAAAAGAATTAATACATGTCAAAGTCTCAGATGGTTATTGTCTCATAGCAAGGGCTATAGCCTGAACGTTTGTGTCACCCCCACACCAAATTCATATGCTGAAATCCTAACTCTTAAGGTGATGGTATTTGGGAGTGAGGCTTTTGGAAGGTGATTAGATTGTGAGGGCAGGGACCTCATGATTAGGACTGGTGTCCTTATAAAAGAGACAGCAAAATGCTAGCTAGCTCCTCCTACCATGTGAAAACACAGTAAGACCCTTTCTATGAACAAGGAAATGGGCCCTCACCAGACACTGAATTCGCTGGCACCTTGATCTTGGACTTCATAGACCCCCAGAACTATGAGTAATACATTTCCATTGTTTTTAAGCTATCTAGTTTATGGCATTTTGTTATAGAACCCTGAATGGACTTTGCCAGTGAGCTATTCAACACATGCTACATATTAGTCTCTCCTTTTTTAATTTTTTAAATTACACTTTAAGTTCTGGGATACAAGTGCAGAACGTGCAGGTTTGTTACATAGCTATATACGTGCAATGGTGGTTTGCTGCACCCAATCAACCTGTTAGTCTCTTTCTTTTTAGTGCTTCTAACTTCCTGCCATGAATAGACTGCATAAAACAACTCTGACCCATCACTTACCCAATCACAAACATTATGTAGTCCTCCAACACATATATAAACATGTTAAACATCATCCAACTGTTGACCCCATCCAACATTCTGCTATTTTTCTCCATTACTTTATATTTGCTGAAGTACCACTCTCCTTTAAAACCCAGCTCATATTTTATATCCTACTGATAGTCTTCCTAGATCACCCATGTCAGACTTCTTCTCACTCCCTCTCCTATATTCCCATAGCACAAGGGTGAAGCTCTTAAACACAGCATGCCTTGGAGTTATTTGTGCAAACTATGTCCCATTTGGTAGACTATCACCTCCAGGAGAGTAGGGTCTGTATCTTTTCAACTTTGTATCCCCCATAGGACCCAGCAGAGAATTTTACACTTAGTAGATCCTCAATAAATGGTTGTTAAACTTGGTTGAACCCACATAATTTTTTTCTTTGTGGCAGATGCCCAAAGACAAAACATAAAATAAATGAATGACTTTTCTTATTTCCATTGCAATATACATGCCCCTGGGCTAGTGGGTATTTGCAAGCCTGGTTTAGAACTTAGGGAAGTCATCAATCTAGGAAAGGAGAGGAAATACATTTTAAATCACAAAAGCAATATAGCCTTATATAAGGCCTTCTAGCAAAGCAATTATCAATGGCTCAATAACCCAGGTGCTAGTGTTATTAGGAACAAAAGTCTGAGGGTGAGAGACAGTGAGTGATCTTAACTTTTATATTCCATAGGTATGCAATTCAATGAAACATGTACAGATGGAAGGTTTAGATCTGAGAATCATATCTGTGTATTATAATGCAAATAATTGGCCTTCCTTCTAAAGAACATCTGTTGAAACATCTGAAGGCAGTTGTTTATACGGCTGCCAAAATGCTAAAAAATATAATAATTCTCCAGTGAGGTTAGAAATATCCGGGGGAAGAAAAATACTTTTTTATGTAGCTCTGTTTTATTAAATCTTGTTGTTTTTTCTCTAATATGGCACATAGGAGATGCTCAATAATATCTGTTGAATGAATAGCAGAAACTCATTAAACAGTTGTTGAATGAATCATCTTTTTTTTTTAGACTTATAAGGTACATTTTCAGAAAACTGTATGCCCAAGTTTTACCACATTGTATACCATTTTTATTTGGCATAAATTTAAGTAATGCTGCTCTTGCCCTGAACATTATAAGATGTAATGAGCATGGATATCTATAAGAAAAACTATCTTAACACTGCAGAAAATGTATAAATAAACCTAGATATACAATAGCAGTATTTTTAATTATCTTAATATGTCACTTTTATTATTATGGGACACTTAAACTTTGAGTTGTGAGCTCATATAAATCATATTTGCTTCAAAAAACAAAATAAAATTTAAAATTCCTGCTAACGTGTATAGTTACGATATCTCTAAGAAGATTGTAACTTTGGATTTAAAAGCACCAAAATATTCTGGTATGTGCAGAAGATGACTGCAGAAGATGAAGAAGCCATTTCTCCCCATACCCCCTTTCTTGAATTTCCAGCAGCTCTTTCTTCCATACTCCTGTGTAAGTGAGGCAACTGCACTCCCCAAACGCTGCCCAGATTTTACTCTGCCAAGTTTCAGCACAGAAAGAGCATGTTAAATAATACATGTGAATTTGAGTGCAACTAATAAAATTGGAACGTTAAATAGCAGCATGCTTTTGAAAACCAGCCTCCTTGTGAGGACGTTCCTTGTGCAATTCCATGGGAAATAATTCTGAAGGGAGTGATATTAATTAGTAATATAATTTATCTTCTGGAAGCCCTTTCCTTTGGTGGCCACTGTGGTACAGTTTATAGGCCTCCAAACAAGTGCTCAAAGAAAATGGTTCAAACCACAATTTCAGCTTTGTTTTCATCCTTGAACAGACAAGAGTAAAATTTATTTTGGTATATCTAAATTTTACACGTCTCTCTATGGTGGAGGATTATGAAGTTATAAAAAATATTTATGAAGAGTTTTTAATGAAATGGTAAAATGTCTGAGATGTAATAAGAGGATAAAAGATCAGGATCCAAAATTAAATTCATGGCTTCTGATTCCAGATTTCTTGGTTTCAGTTCTCACTGCCCTATACGAGGTACACAACTATGGCAATATACTTAATTGTTCCGTGCCTCAGTTTTCTGAACTACGCTATGAAGGTGATAGCAAAAATCATCTCAAAAGGATATAGAGTGTTCAAAATAGTGCCTGGCAAATAATCAATAACAAATTATTATTATTACTGATTCACAATAATTTCAAGTTTATAAAGGAAAAATGAAGAATGAGGAGGGTTACCTGGAAGGGAATTGGTAAAATGTTAATATGTACTTCTAAATGACATGATTATGGGCAGTTCTTTTCTGCTTTGTATACTTTTCAGTATTTATTCTTTTAAAATAAACTCAAAGAATTAAGTTTTATGCATCAATGGCTTGATGGAAATTAAGGCGTAAATTTGAAATAGGTTAAAATGTATAACTGATTAGACTGCAGCATTAATGAAATATTAATTAAGCCTATTGTGATGTGACAGAATTAACATTTACCTTATTTTACTTAATTTTAAATACACTCTAACAAATTACTTTTTAAAGTTCAACCAATGTCAATTTTACATTCAGGAATAAAGTCAAATGTTTATCTTACTTAATTTTAAATACATTCTAACAACAAATTACTTGTTAAAGTTCAACCAATGCCAATTTTACATTCAGAAATAAAGTCAAATGTTTATTATAATGTCAATATTTCAACCTACTAAAACTAAAAATATTTTAATTTTTGATTTAAAAAATCCCACGCAAAAGTCCCAAAGGTGCCTTTCATGTTTAAGCTTTAATTAGCAACCACTTTGGTCTCTGACACATATTGTGCAGATATTGAAGTGTTAATATTACTGCAGCTTGATTACAAAAGGCAATGATTAATTTTAAAGCAGACAAAAAAGATATGCCCTGATTACAAAGGAATGATTAAGGTGGAATGTCAGACATTGCACATTTATAGCAGTCTTTGCCATCGTCAAAGGATAAGACTTTGTAAAAGTTTATATTTAGAATCACAGTTACTTTGTACTTTATAATATTCAGTGTTTGCGCCTTGGATATCGGGCATCCCTACTCCAATTGGGCCTAAGACCTTTGGGGTTCACATGCCCAGGGCAAACCTGCCCACCACGGGATGGTCCCAATGAGCCGCCGTAGTTTAAGTTCTCACAGGCAAGGCACGACCTGAAGCACTGGCTCTAGCCGTAGGGAAGGTTTTGGCCGTGGGTTTTGTTGGCACGTACCATTTTGCTGAAAGACAGAGCACCTTGAGGACATTTCCCCTAAAATGAGAGAGGACTGGGATTGAAAGGCTGACTCCAGAAATGGCTGCTGCCCAGATGCCCTCAAAAGCCAAGGCCTTGGCAGCCATTTTTATTTGCCGTCAAAGCGAAAAACAAACCCAGGGAGGGACGGAGGCCTGAGTCAGGGGTTCCGCCAGGGAAAAAGGCAGACCTTGAAACTGCCCTCTTAGGGCGTGAGAAAGAAAAGCCCGGTTTGTAAACCGTAACGGGAAATAAAGGCTGAGGGCAGGAAGGGGCAGCAGCGGCCAGCGTCCCTAGACCCTCAGACCCCTCAGACTCCGTCTGGTGTCGGGCTCCATCTTCTTGCTGGGCTGGCGACAGACAGCTGGAGACGGGTCTATCTGGGAATAGTTCTAGAAGAATCCATCTTCGTTATTCTGCTTTCCAGGATCCTCGGGGTTGGTTATAAAATATTGAAGGGAGAGAAAGGGATCGCAGGAGCCAGGCGCTGAGATGAACTTGGAGTCCCTGTTTCAGCACATCATCTTCACCGAGCATCAGGCGGAGGAGAGTCGCCGTTTGATGCGAGAAGGTCGGGGTATTTCTGTCGTTTGCGTGGGGCCTTTTGTCTTCTGGTGCTGGGTGCTTGGAGCAGAAGGAAATCCCGAAGGCAGTGGTCAGAGCCGTTAGGGGAGCTTGCTTGCCATGCTGAGGGAAAGACAGCTGAAAGGTGGCTTATCAGACGCCACCAAAATGGGGACTTTAGAAAGATTGATGTGTTTAAAGATTTAATTTTTATTACAGTAAGGTCGGAAATAACCAGATGTCGTGAAAAAATTAAGAAAGCAACGGAGAAGCTGAATGAAGAGAAAATCAAGCTGGACTCTAAGGTATTGAAATGTAGAGCATACTAATTATCACTTGAAAAAGCCTGCCTTAACTTGACTTTTGGGGGATATTTCACTGTTTAACCAGTTGTCCTTCAAGTAGGAAGCACATTACTCTGTGCTGGCTGTTTGAGTTCCATGTTGTCTGGTGATGTTTAAAGTTCTGAATCCAGTGACACCTTCAATTCCAATATGAATTTGCCCTAAATAAACTAAGGTAATGAAGAATTCATTGTCCATTTTGTGGGATGGTTAAGGTTTTAAAAGAGCACAATGTCATTAGGGGAATCATTATTCTACTTATTTAATAAGCAGTTGGTGCAGTATATACATTCTGAATGATAATTCGTGTGCTATGTTGATATAACAATTGCATGTAAATTTCAAACAAGCCCCTGCCTTTAGTTTTAAAATTCTCTACCACATTTTAGACATGCCTTGCGTCCGAAGTATACCTTTTCCGTTAGCGTTTCTCTCTTTCCTGCAGCGTTTGTAATGTTCTGTTATTTTAAAAAGAAGCAAGAGAGTCTGATGGCTTCTTGAAGGATGGGTAGAATTTTGAAGAGGCAAATAGAAGGAAGTAGGAGGAGGAAAGCGTTCCAGACAGAAGGAGGAGGCAGATGTGTGCAGTGCATATTGGGAAAGGAATCTAGTCAAAGCAGAGGGCTGATATCTGGGAATAGCAGAAAACCGTTGCAAGTTTCTGATCAGGGAGCAGTAAAAGTGGGTTTAGGTAGCCTAGTATGGTGGCACATGCTTGTAGTTCCAGTTACTCAGGAGGCTAAGGTAAGAAGACAGTTGTTCAGTTTAATGCCAGCCTGGGCAACATAGCGAGACCCTGTCTTTAAAAAAAAAAAAAAGGTAGTTTTAGGAGAATCTTTCTGAGTTCTGATTGGGAAGACGGGAGTAGACAATTAGGAAGCTAAGAATATTATTTAAGTGTGCCACAATGAAGGCCTCGCTATGGGTGGGGACAGAGAGTTATTCAAAAATATTTATTAAGTACCCAGTGATGAACTAAACAAGCACTGTGTAATATGAAGTCTGTTTGAGGAAGTCTGTTTGCTTCAAATATAACTATTTTAACTGATCACTGTGAGGAATTTTCAGTTTTCTTTGGGAATGAAACAATCAGAGAACACTTATCCATCTGGCGAATTTCAGCTTTTCTTTCCAGGTGTTGCTCAAACATCACCAATAAAGCCTTCCCATAGACATCTTGGTAAAATTTTAAAATTAAACAATGATACATAATTGTATTTGTGTTTGTATCCCCCACTATTTTGTGAGCAGCGTATCTGGAATTTTTTTCCTTATCCATCTTTTATTCCCACTGCCTGTTATCTGACAGTATATAGTATACAGTAGTGTGTTGAATGAATTGAGTACTAATAGTTTGATAGATAATAGGGAGAGTCTTTTAAAATAGAATTTGTAACTGTTATTCAGTGAGATCCTTCTTCCTGTTTTGCCTGTGAATAGTAGGTAAACTAGCTGCTACCAGCAATGCTGAAAGCTGGTGGTATGGGCAAAACATTAAGAATGTTATGATGCAACTTTCTTTTTCTTGAAAAGGAATTAAGTCACTTTCAGGATTGATATCTAGAAGCTAATAGAAGTAATGGGCAAAATATGAGCACTTACTGTATGCAGGGACACTGTTCTAAATGCTTCTCCTGTATTAACTCCTTTAATCCTAACAGGGATCTTGTGATGAGATCACATCATTATCCCCTTTTTATGAGTGAGGAAACTGAGAGGTAAATGACTTGTCCACGATGTATAATTCAGAAACAATTAAACTACCATAATGAAAGTAACAATTGAGTAATAACAGCATATTTTATTAAAGCAGATTTCTTAAGCTCACTTTAAACATTTTTCTTCATGACATTCATGTATAATAATATATCTGAAGTTTTGTATCTTGTTTAGGTTAATATTTTTAAAAGCTTGCTTGTACAAGTTTTTGTACAAAATGCATTTTTCCTGGATTGGTGAGGATATTGACCTGATATATTTTTTAATGTTACTCTGTAATATTTTCTGTGTTAGCAAAGTTTTGTTTTGTCTGCAAATGGAAATGTAATTCGTTGATACATACACATACATTAAAAAATATTGATTCAGTTGTTTTTGCTAGAAAGAAGACAGAGAAAAGGCCTACCATTGTTTAGAAACATTTGTTGAAATTACTAATTAATATAGGTTCATAAGCATGCATTTCTTTTTAACTAGCTCATGTATGTGGGTAATAATACAGTTGTATCTTAATAATAAAATTAACATATGAGGGTCACAGTTCATACAATGCTAATTTATAATTGAAATAGTTTGATTTATATTATAGTCAAGATGGTATGTATATGTGCATAAAGATTTTAAAAGTGGAATCACAATTATAATGCAAATGACTAATGGGAAGAACTGAAGAACTAATCCTAAATTGATTTCTTGTTTCTTTTATTCTGAGTTAATTATATGTCTGCCAATAACAATGAAAATATATTTACTTGAATATTTGACTTGGCATTTATTGACCCATTTATCAAACAGTAGAAGCACAAGGAGAAACTATTAATAGAACATAATTTGAATAGAGCAGTGCTTGAGCTATTGTACAGTGATACATTCAGAAAATTTGGGGTCATTTATTTTGGATGTTGATACTGGTCAATAAATGCATTTGGGAAGTACAGGATTCGTTTTTTTTCTTTTATGTAAAACCCGGATAGCATGTAATTAGAACCTGAATGATAGCATTTGCCTTGCAGGGCTCAATGAGTCTTTTAAAATATATGGTTGCAAAAGTCTCAGGTTATATAGTATGAGTACTTTATGAACTG
Source organism: Hylobates moloch (assembly GCF_009828535.3). Classification (NCBI taxonomy): domain Eukaryota; kingdom Metazoa; phylum Chordata; class Mammalia; order Primates; family Hylobatidae; genus Hylobates; species Hylobates moloch. Next base: position 17,130,505 of record NW_026652278.1, on the reverse strand, counting down.
GACAGCTACACTATGCCTGGTTAGGTTTGGTAATATGAAAACAGAAAAATGAGAACATGCCCTGGATTTGCGTTCATGCTTACCAATACACCTAAAACTTCTGATAGTTAAGGAAGAGTTGTATAGTATTGATGACAGGGCAAACCAAAATTAAGGACTGACAGAATATTGGTAGTTTCTTTTAAATGTCTAAAAGATGTTCTTCTATTTTTAAAAATGGCATATAATTAAAATTTTGACATTTAATTTTTATAAATATATTACATAAAACTCGATATAATGCCATATTCCCTTAAGAGGGAGTAAATGGAGGAACATTTGAGGCTATTTTGTGAATATTTTGTTTATTTTTTCTGTTTCCAATTTTACTTGTGTAAACACCATAATAATAAAAGAATATTTCATGAATTTTTAAAGGAAAATTGTATTGAAATAAAAAAGTAACTTAAGATGGCCCCATTTACTTCTTTACCTCAATATGTATGTGTTCTTTTTTTTTTTAATTGGTAAAAGGAAACCTCCAGAACAGCAGGCAAAGTCATATCCTTTAGTACTGTATTAGCTAATTGGAGAAAGAACAAAATCACAAATTATTATCATTTATAGTATTGAAATGGAGTTTTGTAATTGGAGTGCTTTTTTCTTTCTTTACACTTAATCAAAAAAATTTAGATTCTACCAAAATTTAATTTTATAGTTGGCAATTATTCATTCAACAAACATTCATTGAGTAACTGCTAAATCACACTATGAATACTTGGCAAATAAATTATATAACTCCTTCCTTCCTGAATTACAGGATTGACATCAAGCAATTTCAACTATATAAACCTAACTGTAAACTCAAAATTTTTGATGTTCTCATTTAAAGAAAAAATTTGTTTCCATTTTCTGTATGAAATTCTATAAAGAAAGCCTTATCACATTTGTCATGAGTAATTATCCAAAACTTGGAAATAGGCAAAAAAGGTCACTGAGTGTTCTTTGAGTATTGTATTAGACATTGTCCAGTAGCTCACCTTCCTGAGGACAGTCAGGTTTATAGGGGTGTGAACCTTTGTACTGGGCTGTTTTTTTCTTGAATATGCCAATCATTCTTTGACCTCAGGGCCTTTGCACTTGCTGTTTCCTCTGCTTGAAATGCTGATTCCATTAGCTGTTATTCTGTTGTGCACGCTCACTTCATTTAGATCTCTCCCAGTAGAATCATGTGGGACTTTTAGTGCTAACACTAGGACAGCCCCATGCAAATCTTGATGGTTGTTTAGCCTAAGTCTCTGCTCAGTTGTCACCTTAGAGCATTATTCTTAAAGTGTGATCTCTGAGTTCAAAGGGGTCCCCAAGACACTTTCAGGGAGTTTGTAAGGTCAAGCTATTTTTATGATAATACTATACAAAGGTACTATTTGCCATTTCTTTTTGCTAATGCACACATTGACAGTGCAAAAGCAGCAATGAGTAAAACTGTTAGCACCTCAACACAAATCGAGGCAGTGGCACCAAACTGTACTAGTAGTCATCGTATTCTTCACTGCTATGCACTCTCAGTAAGAAAACAAAAACCGCTAGCTTTACTTAATACTTTGAAGTGTCAAAAATATTAATTTTATTGAAACTGATCATTGAGTATATTCATTTTCAATATTGTGTACAATCACATGGGAAGTACACCTAAAGTACTTGTATATTCCGAAGTGCTACAATTGTCTCAAGGCAGAGCATGTGTGCAGTTGTTTGAGATGCAGCATGAGCTAGCTATTCTTTTTCTGAAACACCATTTTTACTTAGATAATTGACAGTCAAGTTGTAGTTATTTAGATTTGGGTGTTTGGCAAAATTTTCTGAAAAATAAATGAACTAAGCCTAAAATGTCAAGGCAAACATCTGACATTCGTATTATTATTTTGCCAATGATAATATGCAAGCTTTCAAACAAAAATTAGACTTTTGGAGGATTCCTATCTATCTTGTCACCGTAAGCTTGGCAGCTTCCTGGTACTTAAAGATTTTTCTGGTGAGTTTGTTAGTGATATTAATGAATATGAATGTTACTTTTGAAGCAGTATGTTTCAAGATGTTTCAGAATGTTACTTTTGAAAGCATATTATGAAATATATCAACATTTGGAGGATCTGCATAATTCAGGGAAGCAGTAAGTAATGCATAAAGTTACAAAACTGTGCATAGATAAAAGGTAGACTCAAAGTGAAATGTAGACCAATGGATTTTATTATAAAATAGAATGAAAAGTTCATTGAAATGGTTTCAGATTCCACATTGCAACTAACCTTTAAGGAGCTACCACATGGTGAATTTTGATATAGTATCAAAGAAGAATATGCACAATCATTTCCATCTGTGCACTCCATATTCTCCAACTGAAAAACATTACAAAAGATTGAGTAGAAGCAGATATGAGAGTCCAGCTGTCTTCTTTTTTAATTTTTTATTTGTTTTTGTTTATTTATTTTTAAGAGACAGAGTCTCACTCTGTCACCCAGATTGGAGCTCAGTGGCACAACAACAGTTCACTGCAATCTCAAACTCCTGGCCTCAAGTGATCCTTCTGCTTCAGCCTCCTGAGTAGCTGGGACTACAGGCCTCTGCCACCCTACCTGGCTAATTTAAAAAACACATTGTTTTCTAAAGACAGGGTCTTGCTATTTTGCCCAGGCTAGTTTTGAACTCCTGGCCTCAAGTGATCCTCCCACTTCCGTCTCTCAAAGTTCTGAAATTACAGGCATCAACCACCAAACCCGGTCTTGGCTGTCTTCCATTAAGCCAGATGTTAATGAGATTTGTAAAAAATCTATATGCAACTCCTTTCTCTAATTTGTTTTTGTTTTGGAAAGTCATTTTTAAATACAAATGTATTTAAAATGCAATTGGATTATATTAAATTAATGTTTAAAAATTTTTCAGTTTTAATTTTGATACAGAAAATATTTCTAGATATAATTCATGAAAACAATCAAACCAAAAGAAATTCTCAATAACTTTTTAGACCATGAAGAGGTCAAAAGACCTAAAAATTTGAGGCCCCCTCTCTGTAGAGGCCCCTCCCTGATCTCTCTATATAAAATATCATTACCATCTCTCCCTATCTCTATGCTGTGTGATAGGTACCACCTCTTGGCATATTTTATATTGATCTGTTTATTATTTGTCTCCCTCCAGTGGAATGTAAGCTCCACAAGGGATAGAAATTAATCTATTTTGTTCATTGCTGTCATTCCCAGCATCTAGAACAGTGCCTGAATAATAGTAGGTATTAAACAGACATTTAGTGAATGAATAAATTAAATTTTTTCTCATAGAATTCTGTTTTCTTTTTTCCTCTGCCTTGAATTCTACTTGTTTGATTTGATGCCTTTCTTACATGGTGGTAGATTTTCTTACTAACTTTAAGATTTTTTATTGATTTTATTTTATTGAACTTATCTTTAGAAGAACTTATCTCTCCTGGCTGTTCGACATATTCCTTTGATAGAAAAGATGTCTCTAAGAAGCAGTTTCACCCCTGCTGCCAGGGCCTCACAGGTTTCCCCTATTAAGGACCAGTTTTTATGTTAAATTCTGAGCTCAGGATTTCTGCACTGTATGGATAAGAGATTTTGAATCTTACACCCATCTATAGAATAGGCTCAGGGTTCAAATTCTCAGGATATGACTCCTTTTCCACTCATGGCTCAATGGGATATAGCTCACTTATACATTGCATCTCTAGGGCAACAGGTGGAGCTTTGTTATCCATCTTTCATAACTGTCATAGATATTTCTCAATTCCTGAGAGTACAATGAGTCCAACCCTGGCTCTCTTTGCCTGTGATTTTTGTTCTTCTGTGGGCATTTAAAGCCTGATCCCTAATGCCTGTATCCTTTCTGAAAGATGCTTCTGTGGGCTTGAATTGTAGCACACCATCCTTACCCTGAGCTGTCTCTTTGTTTCTTGCATGAAGATTTCCCTCTCCTCCTTTTGGCTTAGCTATATAAATGATAAATATTTTAAATGTAGTTAGATTTTATCTAGCATTTCTGTGTTTGGAGTAGAAAGTAAGTCCTTTCTACTTTTGCTTTTACTGCCATATTAACCATAATTCTGCACTATAAAATTCTTCAGTGCCTCATGTTGTCATTCTTGAATTCTTATTTTTTATTTGTTATTTGATGAGTCTGTGTAATTGTTTGTGATTTTGTAGGAGGAATTTGTGAATGATAGATCTTCTAAGCTATTAATATTTGAAATTTCTGTTATCTTCACACTTGCATGGAAACTTGTCTGTACAGAATTATTGAGTCAAACCTTTTTTACAGCATTTTGTGGATCTAGCACTATCATATTCTGAAATTTATTAATGCAGAAGTATTGAAGTCAACCTGGTTTTTAAAAATCCTTTTTTAAGGTAACATGTTAGGTTTTGTTTTCTTCCCTGATTGCTCCTGTGATTTTAAACAATCTGTAATTCCAAATTTGGTACAGATATACCTATTTTTTTTTTCTGGAACAAGGGTGAGCCTTCCATTTTAACCTCAGCTATTATTTCATAGAGTTTGTTTTCAATACACCTATTTCTTATAATTTAGAAGATCTTTATTCTCTTTTCTCTGAATTGAGTCCTCAGAAGTCTGGGAAAACTTTGTATACTTTACATCCCTAATTCTATCTTTTGCAGTATTAGTTTAGTTATTTAATGCTCTCTGAAAATTTAAATCATGTGTTGTCTTCTCTTTTTTAACACTTTAATTTTCTGCCTTTTAAAAAATCTCAGCTTGTTTTGTTTTTATCTTTTTCTGCTATGTCCTTCCTTGCTCTTTTCTAGTGGACATGTCTCTGTTTGCACCCTCTGAGGAACAGTAAGTAATTGATTACAATTTTTTTATGCTGTGCTCTTCACTGTAATCTTTTTATAGTAATTCTCTTTATTTCTTCTGTTAACAGTAGTTTTCATAGGATTCATGTTGTTATTCTGTGAGATTTGTTCAGACTTGCAATTTGCCTATAAATACAATATATAAATAGTTTTTTCTCCTGTTCTCATTTTCTTGAATACTGGAAGAATCAGCTACTTTCTTAGAGCTAAAGCTGGTTGACAAGCTGATGTGAGTACCCCCAGCCCAATTTCTAGTGTTCTTGTAGTATAGCTTTACTTGATGAGATATGATTATTTCTTGCACATGTGCCAAGTTTTCTTATTTGTTGAGGAAGATGTATGTTTTAAAGAATGTGTGACATTTTATAGTTCTTCCATTAAAAGCAGTGCATGAATAAACACTACCTCGGCATCCCTTTGTTTTGTATCCTGACTAAGATGTGTGGTGATAGGTAAGGTAATGTACTGCCACCTGAGTTGTCAAATAACACAGAAGTTATCTTACTTTAAGGTTGCTCCCCAGGAAGAGTCTTTCAGATTAAAAAGTATCATTACAAAATGTTCTTGACCAGTCAGTATTTGTGCTTGCTCGTCTTTCCCTAATCAGATTACTGTCTCACTGAGATGAGCAGCTTTGGAGGAATAGGAGTTTTATTTGAGGAAAAGAGGAAGAATAATTTTGCAGTTTAGGGGTTATTTTGAAAAGAGTTGACTGTGGACTTTGGAACAGGAGGTGAGTTCTGAAAAGGTGAGTGGAAAGATCAAAGGCAACTGGCTACTTAGAGCTGTGCCTGTAATCTGATGCTGATAGGAAGAATTTCTCATGTAGGCTTTGCTGCATATATGGTCTCATGGATTGTTATTGCCTGAATTAATATTTCAAGAAAAGTTGAAAGGCTGTATACCTCAGTTTCCTTTGTTCAGATGAGTTCCACGGTTTCAAATGTAGTCTAATTTCTTCTGGTTAAAAATTCCTCCCAAGAGAGATAGAGGAAGGAAAGGGAGAGATGGGACCACCACAGTGAGCAAATGGATCAGATTATTACTCTAAAATGTTCTTTTTGTTCTGAGCTCCCGCTTCTTCCCGTCTTTACTAAAATTTCTTGCTTATGTTCCTACTGGAAGAGTGGGTTTTATTCCTGGGAAATTCTGAGGACTTCTCCCATTATATTTGGTGAACATGCAGTAGATTGCTTTTCAAAATTAAAAGTTTTATTGTTTTAACTCTTTATAAAAGTAGTGTTTATTTATTGCAAATGATTCCAAAAATAGAAATTGGCAAAAAGCAGAGTGAAAATCACCTATAATTCCACCGCACAGTTAACATTTGCATAGGTTTTCTTTCAAATTTGTTTAAATGGATTTATATTTTTCTTAAATAATTTGCTTTTTTCTATTTGCTGTAACCTAGACATCTGAGTAAATATATATATATATAATAAGCAATTTTAATTGCTGCATAGTATTCCATTAAATGTTATACTATATTTTAACTAATTTCCTATTGATAAGTATTTACTATTGTATTAATAAATTACTATTTCTATCATCATTGCAGTGATAACCGTATACATATATCTTTGTGCACTTATCCTAGCTTTTTAGGGTAAAGCCTTAGAAATCAAATTGCTGTGTCAACGGGTCTGTAATTTTTAAGGCTTTGATTATTTGTAAATTGTCCTCCAGAAAAGTTGTTCCAGTTTTATTCTCAGTTTTACTACTCATACACTGGAAATTAATATGTTTTACAAATATAAAAATGGCATCTTTTTAGTTTTAATTTGAATTTTTTAACTTAGTATTTTTAATTTATATGTATATTTACCTATTTCTGTCCTGTCCTAGGCTTTTCTGATTGGCATCTAGCTTTTTGTTATAGCCATTCTTTCTTTATCATTTGTTGCAAACTTTATTATTTGTATCTTGGCTTTTTATGACATGATTTTCTGGTAAAAGTTTAGAGTTTTGTGTTGCTGGAAGTTTTAATGTTTTAGTTTGTTTCCGAATCCATTCTAGGCTTGGGAAAGCCTGTCCCATTCCAAGATTTTAAACAATATCTTTTTCTAATACTTTCATAGTGGTTTTCTTTTTTAAAATATTTTAAAGAAAAATGACTGTTGTCACCTGAGTAAATGTCACATGTTCCCCACTGATCGGAAACACTGTCTTTATGATACAGTATTATGCATGTGCGTGTGTATATCTATACTTGTATCTGTTTTATATATTCTATACTGTTAATCTATTTGTTTTGGCACCAGTGTACTATTGGCTTAAATATATTAGCTTTAAAATATCTTTGGTCCTCTGGAAGGGTAATTTCTTTTTCAGAATTTTCCTGATTCTTTTCACGGTTTATATTTCTAGATAAATTTGAAAATCATTTTGTCAAATAAAAAAAGAACCAAAATCATTGGGGTTTTCATTAAGATTGCACTAATTTCATGTTGTAATTTATGAAGAATTGATGTCTTTATAACTCTGAGTCACACTTAAGAATATAACATCTTTTTCTGTTTATTCAGATTTTCTTTTATGTTCCTCAGTAGAAGTTTTTCATATAGGTCTCAGATATTTCTTATTTGTGTATTTTGTTTATCTTGATTTTGCTGTCACGAGTGGGATATTTTCCATGCTTTTTTTCTGTTTGTTGTTGGTAACTAGAATAGATTTTGGTATTTATTTTGTTACTAGCTTCTTTACTAAACTCTTTTTTTATTTCTTGACAGTTTCTCTGTATATTTTCTTGGATTAATATATAATAAGGGGGCCAGGTGCGGTGGCTCACATCTGTAATCCCAGCACTTTAAGAGGCCGGCGGGTGGGGTGGATCACCTGAGGTCAGGAGTGCGAGACCAGCCTGGCCAACATGGCGAAACCCTGTCTCTACTAAAAATACAAAAATTAGCCAGGCATGGTGGTGTGCCCCTGTAATCCCAGCTACCCAGGAGGCTGAAGCAGGAGAATTGCTTGAATCCATGGGGCGAAGGTTGCAGTGAACCAAGATTGTGCCACTGCACTCCAGCCTGGGCGACAGAGTAAGACTCCATTTCAACAACAACAAAAATATATGTTTGTATATAATATTTAATATGTATAAATATGTATTATATTTTATATTATATATAATAGTATGTGGCATATATTATATGTGACATTATATATTATATATATTACATATGATACATATGCAATAATAATAAGGCCACTGTGGCTGGAATGGGGCAAGTGAGGAGGTGACTGATAGGAGAGATGGCTGGAGAGGGAGTGAGGGGGTGAAAATCATGTAAAGCCTTATAAGCCATTGTCAGGTGGTTATTTCCTTCCTTGCTAACTATATTAGGATTACTATGTCATAGCAAGTTATTCTTTAAGCATTGCCTCTGTGATTTGGAAAAGTATAAAGATAGATCTTTTTTACAAAAACCTTAATATCTGCTATCAATAAATATTCATTAATGTACCTTAGTATTTAGAATGTCTTTTATCATATAGTCATAATAATGATATATTTTTCCCAATTGTTATGGCTTTAGGAATGTGAAATTTTCTACATAACTCTTAGTTTTTTTAAAATGTAAAATTGGCCTATTATGCTATGGGGCAGATTATTTAATCAGCAAAATGCCAGTTCCTCAAGGCTGAGATTATTTTTAACAACAGCAACCACAACAAAGAAGACCTGTGTACTTTGCTTGCTTGGATCCTAACATTAATTTTAAATCCTCAGTCATTTTCAATTTTTAAGTTCTTCTGGCAGAAAAATACCTAAAGGCACCCAGGCAGCAAGAGTAGTGAAAAGTTACAAATCATGGCTTTGCTGGAAACTGACCTAGTTGACCAGATAAGTCAGCTCACTGGGAAAACTATAAGCTCCATTAAAAAATCAAATATCCCAAGAGGAATAAAACAAGGAAAGGAAAAACAGTCTTTATTGCTGAGAGAAGCAGAATTAACCAGGGAGTTGGCACTACTATAAATTAGAATTTTCCAAAACAGCAGTATTTTCTGACAAAGCTTGGCTATTTGATTCTAGATTTTTTTTTTTTTTTTTTTTTTTTTTTTTGAGACAGAGTTTCACTCTCATCGCCCAGGCTGGAGTGCAATGGCACAATCTTGGCTCACTGCAACCTCTGCCTCCCGGATTCAAGAAATTATTCTGTCTCAGCCTCCTGAGTAGCTGGGATTACGGGTGCCCCCACCGCACCTGGCTGATTTTTGTATTTTTAGTAGAGGGGGGTTTCACCATGTTGGCCAGGCTGGTCTCAAACTCCTGACCAGGTGATCCACCCGTCTCGGCCTCCCAAAGTGCTGGGATTACAGGTGTGAGCCACTGTGCCTGGCCTATCACTTTAAGGCTGTGTGCAAATATATTTTTTCATTTCTAGTAGGAGGACAGATAGAAATGAAAAAGAGAAAATTTTATCACTGCCATTAGGAACTTCCCACCCTTTTTTTCATATTGTCTATATTCTTTTGGGATCTTAGTGGATAACTTAGGACACAGAAGCAATGGATTTTTAAGTTTTTATTTACTATAAAATAAATGGTTCAAGCTACGTAGATATAAAATATTGCCTCAGTTCAAACCTGACTCGGATATATTTAGAAATATTTTTATGTCACACTCTAACATTTTACGTATTGTCTTCCCAACTCTGATCTCCACGCATTACCTTTGTGACAAAAACGAGGTGAGAAGATTTTCTGATGATTATTTATTCATCTTTTGATCCTATCAATACATTCAGGGTTATATTTGGAATATTTACTTAAATTTTACTTGTCAGTAGATTTAGTTTTCAAATGCAGGAACATAAAAAATAAGAAATCAGTTGGGACAACAATAAGAACGAAAGGAACCATCTGAAACATTCTACGAATAGGAGACTGTGAAGAGCTATTTTATTTCTGAAGAGTTAGTAACTTATACTTAACAAAGAGGAACTGGGCAGATTCAAAAGTTTTTGTTTTCTTAGTTCCACTAAAATATGAAGGCAATATATTAATAATAATAGGCCTCATCTAGCTTCTGCAACCTTGATCTATTGATGTCCTTAACAATGTGAAGCAGTATATTATAGGCCTCTATTCTTGTCCTTCCTGACTTTAACTTTCCCAAACTCCTGCCGCTTTCTCTGTCATTCTACTTCTCGTACTTACCAAGACTTTTGTATTAACATTTTTAAACCATAGATCCTATGTAAATTTGAAGATTAATGTACCGTAATCTTTCTGTAGTTATTGACTCTCTGGGACTCTTTAGATCTGGATTAAAAGAGGCAAATATGGAAGTAAATGATAAAGACAGAAGGTAAGACAGAAAGGGAATGAAGAGGAGATAAACTAATAATAATAAAAACAAAGAAGCAGAGAACTGAAAATGGATGATTTACATAAAATTTTAGGGAAGAGGAAAATTATGGATATGCCCTTTTTATAAATCTTTAGAACAGCTGTCTACTTTTTAGTTTTTGGGATATAGATTTCGTTTTTTAGGTAATGGTAAAATATTCTGGTTAAGTGCCAATATGTCACCTAGCTCTTCTTAATATTGGTTATTCTCCCTTTTAAGAAAGAAGACGTGGGCTCAGTGGTAATTTAAGCTCTTAGTCATTGATAGCTGAAAGATAGCACCTTAATTTCTGAGTCCTTAACATAAGGCTTTCCTGAATTTGAATAATAGATTTGCTTAAGTCTCATTTAGAAATTTGTTAGTTTGATAAGTAATATTTTCCTCATTTTTGAGTTTTGGGTTTGACATAGATCTTTTACAACAGATCAGTGGTATACGTGGACTTAAGAATTCATGAATTGCGTTTCTAAAGGGCATAATACTTGAAATACCTAAGTAGATTAAACCCACATTTATCCAGCGCATTATTTGGTCTCTAAAGCATTTTTTGTGGACATTCCTGGGCCATGTCCACAACAGTAACTCAGAGTTAGGTATATACCACGAACACCCTTCTCAGTAAGCTCTGGTGGATCTAGGATTTGGTAATTTCCTTAAATGTTTATTAACCTTATATATTTTCAACTCACTATCACACCTTGAAGTCTCTTTCTGGCTCTAGAATTATTTTTTCATTACTTTGAAATAGGTCTGACATTTCCATGTTAACATCATGATTTAGAAGAAAGAAAGGCAGAAGACCTGGATTTTAGTCCTGGATTTGCCTCTAATTAGTTATATAGCCTTTGTTAAGGTGTTTAACTTCTCTGGACCTCATTTTATTATCATTTACATAATAAGTATTAAATAGTCATGAAATATTTTTTATTCTGAATAAATGTGGTAGATTTCATGATCATACCCTAGTTTCCCCTTGTTATAAATCTCTATATGATTTTATAGATTTGGCCATATGTTTTCTAATTTCTGTCTTCTGAGACAGAAAAATACTAACCACCCTGTTATTCCTTCCCCCAATCTTTAAAATATTATCTCAGTTCCTTTGATTATGTGAATTGTACCTCTCTAATCTTTCTCTATTGATGCCTTTCTTAAAATTGGGTTGATGAAAACAGTACCAAGTACTGAAGATATGGGCAGATGGGCTACAATCTTATATAAATGTAAGATCATATTTTCTGTTTTATTTCAGCTACTTTTTTAATGTCAATATTTCTAGGACGTTTTAGCCATAATATTTCAAACTGTCTCTTAAGCCAACCCTTTTGCCTCTGGACTAGACTATTTCTAAGCTCTTTACACTATTCAGTATCTTCTGGGACAGAGATTTCACAACCTGTCTCTCACCTTGAGGAAGTTCTTATAACTACCATAAATCTTGCTTTCTGCAATTTAAATTGAATTTATATCCTTTTTATTTTCTCCATAGAGATGGGAACAGCCCCAAACTGGAAATGATGCTTTCTTATGAGGGCTAGTACTGAACATAGTAGAAAAATTACAGTATTTCCAGTCCAGCATCATTTTTAGCTTTTATATATTAAAGCTTCCTGACTTCGTTTCAATATTCCTCTCTCAGGAGATGTCATTTTTTAAGGTCCAGTTGCATGTCTAACATTAATGTTTATTATACCTTTTGCTACTTAGAACCAAATGAAGTATTCAAATAAAAAATGAGTTCTCAAAACCCATTTAAGGTCTTTAGCAGATTCGTTTTTTATTTGATATAACTATAATCATGGGACTGGGTTTTTTGCCTCTGCTTTGTAGATTTTATTTTATTATTTTATTAGTCATATTATGTACATGATTTATTCATTCATATATTCCTTATAAACTGTGAAAATAGAAACTTATTATTTAAAAACAAACAGTCTTAAAGCGGATTTCAATGTGTGTATTCAAAAAGCTTTAGTACCTAAGCTAACAATTCTTCTAGGTATTGACAGGAAAAAGAAAGCACATTCTCTGCCCTTGAGGAGCCTATAGTCTTATTGGGGGAAGAGATTATAAAATTGTAACTATAAAGTACTTAAAAAATAATACAAGATGGTGTATATAAAATAAGATGTTTGATGCTAATTTTATTTTGCATTTTAAAGATTAATACAGAATATATTTTATACTAGACAAATCTGTTCTTTTATCTAAGGCACTCTAAAATGTCTAATTAATTGTTTTATTCTGATTTCTGTTTTTGTACTTTGAAGGTTCAACAGTTTTTTGAAAAATCCTTCCTCTTACAGCTTTTGAAAGCTCATGAAAATGCCTTAGAAAAACAGTACAGTGAAATTACAAACCATAGGAATATGCTTCTTCAAACCTTTGTAAGTTTCCAGACACCCAGAAAAATCTATTTCACTAATTATGTAAAAAAGTATTCAAATATACTTAAGTATACTTTTAGAAAATTATCCACGTGCATATTAGCAGGTAGTACTGCTCAGATGCAGGAAAGTATTAAGTGCTATTTAAAACCAATTGGTAGAGTAATACAGTTTGAAAGAAGTGTATGGGCAGGGATGTAATATAGCATTATTTTCAGTTGTAATAAGCACAAAAGAAACAGTGGAACTGATTTGAATTGCTCAAGCATTGAGACCTTGGATAAAATCCTTTTGAAAGGCAGAAAGTTTCACACTTTAGGCGTATTTATGGATGTGGCTAAAAGGATGGATATTGTTCATCTTTTTCTATTAACTCAGAGCCAACAGCCTGAGCAATAGTTTTGAATGACAGGGCCAATTTAGAAATATGACTTGTGATTAATTGACATTTTAAAGAAAATACATCTAAAGATATTAAAAATACATATCTGAAGTCAGAACTAACACACTTGGTGGTTTGAAATGACATGGCCAGTTTGAAAATGTGGCTTAAAATTCATTGACATAGCTTAGAAAAATATGGTAATGTTTATATTCTAGCGTTGTCAAAGAGTTTAGGTTTTTGCATTTTCCACAGTTTTTGGAAATTCTTATTTATCTGCCATGTTGATACTTCATAAAATGTAAACTATTATTTAAAACTGATTTTGAAGTGAATATATAATTTTGCTTTCATCATCCACATTTTAAAAGGTTTTCTTCGCTATCCTCGTTTGTTTGTTTGTTTTCCTGTAAGACAGTAATTCCTTTAAGTGTAAATTTTAATTTTTAAGTTTGGCCATTTAATTACTTTACTCTCCAGTTTTATATTAGAATTATAAAATGTAATATGATTCTGAATTTTAATACACAAATAAACAGATATAATGATGAGTGGTAGAATATCTATCTCAATAATTCTCCCAAAACTTTAAGGTTAAATCTTTCATCTGAAGATAGTTGTTACTATAATAACAGCTTCTGTTTTTTATTAATATTACTGTGAGAAAAAAACATTTTTGCCATAATACCAGGAAGTATCATTATATACTTTCATTGTTAATAATTCCAAATGATTATATTTTAAATAACTAAGGAAAAATATTATTGCAACTAACACTTATATTTTATCTTTTATTTATGTTTTTCAGGAGGCTATAAAGAAACAAATGATAGAGGAGGAAGACAAATTTTTGAAGGAAATTACAGACTTTAATAATGAGTATGAAATAACAAAGAAAAGAGAGCTTTTGATGAAAGAAAATGTCAAGATTGAAATATCTGACTTAGAAAACCAAGCAAACATTTTGAAAAGTGGTATGAATAAATATTATCACCTCATTTGTCTTGCATTAATGAAATTAACTTATTTTGAATGAATGAATTTTCCAAAAATTTAACTTTTTCATGAACAAATTCGGTTATTGCATAGCGATTCTTTTACTTTAATTGAGCTAATGAAGATGTATCTTCTACTGTGAGCAGTTTCAAATGATTTAGAAGTATATGTGACATAAGCATTTGGTCATTCATTTATTTCTGTTATGTGATAGGCACTGTTCTAGGTCTTGAAGATATAACAGTAAAAAGTGGAGGAAGAAAATATGTAAGCAGACATTTACTGCACAGTGTGATGGAAGTTACAGTAGGGATTAGGATTGGTGCCATAATCCTGCAACAATCCAGTGTAAGCTGGGAAATAAGTTTACACAGTGGAGTGGAGAGAGTTTTATTTCAGGAACACTAGTGATAAGGTTTGGGTCTGTGTCCCCACACAAATGTCATGTGAAATTGTAATCCTTTATGTTGGAGGTTGGGCCTGGTGGGAGGTGATTGGCTCTCGGTGCTGATTTCCCCTTTGGTGCTATTCTCATGACATTGAGTGAGTTATCGTTGAGATTTGGTTCTTTAAAAGTATGTAGCACCTCCTGCTTCTCTCTGTTCCTTCTGCTCTGGCCACGTAAGATGTTCCAGCTTCCCCTCTGCCTTCCACCATTATTTTAAGTTTTCTGAGGCCTCCCCAGCCATGCTTCCTCTATAGCTTGCAGAACCATGAGCTAAGTAAATCTCTCTCTTTTTTTTTTTTAATGAATTACCCAGTCTCAGGTAGTTCTTTTTTTTTTTTTTTTTTTTTTTTTTTTTTTGAGGCGGAGTCTCGCTCTGTCCCCCAGGCTGGAGTGCAGTGGCGCAATCTCGGCTCACTGCAAGCTCCGCCTCCCGGGTTCACGCCATTCTCCTGCCTCAGCCTCTCCGAGTAGCTGGGACTACAGGCGCCCGCCACCACGCCTGGCTAATTTTTTGTATTTTTAGTAGAGACGGGGTTTCACCGTGGTCTCGATCTCCTGACCTCGTGATTCACCCGCCTCGGCCTCCCAAAGTGCTGGGATTACAAGCGTGAGCCACCGCGCCCGGCCCAGGTAGTTCTTTATAGTAGTGTAATAATGGACTGATATAACTAGTATGTGGGTTATTGCAGTCTTTGATAAGATCCTGAATTAAAGCAGTTGCCAAATAGGGAAAGTCAAGGATAAATCAGTTTTCAAACTTCAGAGATTCTGTTACAGCATTAGCTTAACGTCCAGTATTTCCTCATCTAAACTAGGTTCAATTGCACATGAGGCTCCTTGGACGTATTTCCTTATGTAACTCCTTGAGTACATGTCCTCTTGATCTGAAGACCTCAGCCAAAGAAACAGTTGCCCTTCACATTCCCAATATACTGTGGTGAGATAGGCATAGGATAATCACTAGTGACACTTCTGTTCAGAAAGTGGAAAAACTGGAGTCATTGTTACATAGCAATTCTGAAATTGAGCCAGGCAAGTATTGGACATTCCTTGATTAGGACTCAGTCATCCTCCTGCCTGGGAATGATTCCCCATGACTCTTGGCACCACTCTCTGTGCTCCTATTTCCCTTCTCTGGTCATTCCTTTTTTTTTTTTTTTTAAATATATATATATAAAAGATAGCTTGTGTTTGCAATTGTCCTTTTCTGCTTGCTTCCATTCTGTAAAAGTTGGGTATCATTCTTTTTTTTTACTGCCTCTGTCCATTTCAGTCCAAGCTCACTGTGTTTATGTAAATACAGTTATCTTAAAAACTTTGTGGGTCCCACGTGAATCCTACTGAGGCTCATTTCATTAGGGAAAAGCCACAACTACAAATCTCTTTGAGATAAGCCCTTTTATACTTTGGCCTTCTACCAAAACTACTGAAACAATATTCTTAAACTTCTTGGCCCTATATGGCTCTATAGTTTGACTGAATGGCCCTATAGTTTGACTGAATGGTTCTCTGAGGGATCACCTTGGATTTTTCTGAGGTCTTAGGAAAGGGTTTTTAATTTACATGCTAGATTTAGTCTTTATGATTTCTTAAGAATATTGGATTTTTTCTTTACCCTCAAGACATTTCTTAGTGGTGAGAATGAAGGCAGGGAGGGCATCTTGTAGTAAGGCTACCAAAGTTGTTTATTTTAATTCCAGAACAACCATTAAGGAAAGAATCCAAAAACAAATAGCTAAAAGGACAATATAGAAATTAAAAAGACAGCCTAAAATATACATTTAATCTGAAAGAAAGTGGGAAAGGGAAAGAGGGGAACAAAAACACAGAGAACAGACAGAAAACTAATAATAAAATGATACAGTTGAATCCATTTGCAATCATGCATCACTTTAATAATGGGGGTATGTTCTGAGAAATGCATTCTTAGTCAGTATCATCGTGTAAACATCATAGATTGTACTTACACAAACCTGGATGGGATAACCTATTACACACCTGGGCTATATGGTATAGCCTATTGCTCCTAGGCTGTAAGCCTGTACACAATGTTACTATACTGAAGACTGTAGGCAGTTGGAACACAATGGCAAGTATTTGTCTACCTAAACATATATAAATCTAGAAAAGGTACAGCAAAAATACAGTATAAATGATTTTTAAAATCTCTATAGGGCACCTTTATAGGGTATTTACCATGAATGGAGCTTGTAGAACTGGAAGTTGCTCTGGGAGAGTCAGTGAGTGAATGGTGTGTGAATGTGGAGGCCTAGAACATTACTGTACACTGCTGTAAACTTTATAAACGCTGTGTATTTAGGCTACACTAAATTTGTAAAAAGAATTTTTCTTCAAAGTAAATTAACTTTCAGCTTACTGTAACTTTTTTACTTTATAAACCTTTTATTATTTTTAACTCTTCTAATAACAGTTTAAAACACATATTGTATGAATATACAAACATTTTTTTCTTTATATCCTTATTCTACAACTTTCTTCTATCTTAGAAATTATTTTTTACTTGAAACTAAAAAAAAAAAAAAGAACCTAAAACACAAACATGCACATTAGGCCTACACAGAGTCAGGATCATCAATATCACTGTCTTCCACCTCTACATCTTATCCCTCTGGAAGGTCTTCAGGGACATGGAGCTATCATCTTCTATGAGAACAATGCCTTTGTATATGAAAATACAAATGACTTACAAAATCAAAACAATTTTAAAAAGAATAAAATTTAAGGATTTATATTCTGTGATTTCAAAATTTACTCAAATTCTATAGTAATCAAGATAATGTGTCACTGCCTTAAAAATAGGCATATAAATAGCTGGAACAGAAGAGAGTCCAGAAATAAAAATGCATTTTGTCAACTGGTTTTCAACAAAGGTGGAAAGGCAGTTCAGTGGGAAAAGGAAAGTATTTTCAATAAGTGGTGCTAGAAGAATTGGACATCCATTGCAAAACAATGATCCTTAACTCTTCACACCATATTATAAATTAACTCAAAATAGGCATACACCTAGACACAAAAGCTAAAATTATGAATTTCCTAGAAGAAAACATAGGAGAAAATCTTTTCCATCTTGGATTAGGCAATGATTTCTTAGATGGGACACAAGAATCATGAACCGTAAAAAGAAAAACAGATTTAAAATAAATTGAAAAGACACTTAAGAAAATTAGAAGACAAACAACAGTCTTGGAGAGAACATTTGCACTAAATATATCTTCCAATGTACTGTTATCCAGAACATAATGAACTCTAACAACTTAAAAAATAAGAAGGGCAAAAAGCCAATTATAAAAGGGAAAAAAGTTGAACTTCACAATAGAGTACTAATGACCAATAAACATGTGAAAAGATCCTCAATATCTTTAGTCATTTGGAAAATAAAAATTAAAACAGCAGTGATATATCCCTGTATATCCACTTAATTAAAGTTAAAAAGACTGATGGTACCAAATGTTGCTGAGAATGTGGAGCATCTGATACTCATATGGTAGTGATGGGAATGTAAAATGAATGGTACAATCACTTTAGAAATTTGTTTTGCAGTTTCTTAACTGCAAAGTAAGTATTTTTACCATACGGCCCAGCCACTCCACAATGAGATACTCCAGAGAAATGAAACCTATATCCTAACGTTTTGGCAGTTTTATTCACAGTAGTCAAAAACTGAACATAACTTAAATATCTGTTAAGAAGTGAATGGTTTCAGAGGCAGAGGTGGGCGGATTACAAGGTCAGGAGTTCGAGACCAGCCTGGCCAACATAGTGAAACCCCCTCTCTACTAAAACTACAAAAAATTAGCCAGGCATGGTGGTGGGCACCTGTAATCCCAGCTACTCAGGAGGCTGAGGCAGGAGAATGGCTTGAACCCGGGAGGCAGAGGTTGCAGTGAGCCAAGATCACGCCATTGCACTCCAGCCTGGGTGACAGAGTGAGACTTCATCTCAAAAAAAAAAAAAAAAAGGAAGTGAATGGTTAAACAAAATTGACATATCTGTGCAATGGAATACATAAAAATGACTAATTCTACTGACACACTACATGGACCTATTTCAAAATAATACAGTGATTAAAAGAAGCTAGACACATGCAAACTAACCTACAGCAATAGCAAGCAGATCAATGGTTGCCTGGGTCAAAATGGATGAACTGTGAAGGGTCACAAAGAATCTTTTGGGGTTGATAGAAATGTACAGTTTCTTGCCTGTGGGCGTTTCATAGGTGTCAGTGACTGTCAAAAGTCATGAAATTGTATGCTGTAAATTAATATACTTTATGTAAATTATTCCTCTATAAAATTAAGAAAAAAAAGTCCCTGATATCACAAATACTATCAGAGCCCTCTAGTTTAGTTCCCTTTTTCTAGAAATATGGATTTATTTTTAAATGATTTGTTTTCAGAGTACCTGATATTGCTGATTTTTTATTCTTTCAGAAAGTCTGTTTCTAGGTATTTCATAACATTTTCATATAAAACTTTAATCTTTTTAATAGCAGGGACTTTATTTTGATTAATGTGCTGGCCCCAGCAGTATGAATGAGATAGTAATAAATTGATGACTGCTTCAAAAGGAGAAGCACAAGATGATATGAGAACATATATAAGTAGACTTAAACTGGACTAGGAAGTTAAGGAAGATTTCCCTGAACAAGTTGCCTTCAGACTGAGGTCTGAAGAATGATGCTGATTAGCCAAGTGAGAGATTTGAGTATAGATGTCAATTAGATAGTTGTAATTTAAGTCAAGAGCTCAGAGATAGTTCTGGGCTAGAGGTATTAAATTTTGGGACTCACCTAGAGAGAGTGTATTGAAAGAAAATGGACAGTACCCTGCAGAACCTCAGGATTTTCAAAAACTTGAGTAAAGAGTCTAAGAAAGCTTCATGAAACATGGGCAGAACACGTTACTGAGTGGAGTTGATGCCACCTAGGGAGAGAGTATTTGAAGGCATGATCAACCCATGTTGATTGCTGCTGAGCTGTCAACTACAATAAGGACTAAGAAGCAGCAATCAGAGGTCATTGGTGGCCTTCAGGAAAGGGAGCAGATTGAGGTAATAAGCAGGGCAAAAGCCAAATTGTAAGGAGCTGAGCAGAAGGAAGAGCAGAAATGGGATACCTATTAATAAAATTCATTACATTAATAGATTACAGTTGGAAAAGCATATGATTGTTTTTAAAAAGGCGATGTAGGGGGAAGGAGGGAAGAATGGTGGAGGAGAGGTGAAAGGAGAGGAAGAAGGAGAGAGAGAGCTTCACTCTGACATCATGATTAACAGTGAAACTAGAAGTATTTCCATAACAGTTAGTAATAAGGGAGGGTATCCGATATCATCACTATTATATAACAGTGTTCTAAAAGTATCAGCCAGTAAAATTAGAAACACAGTAAATATTGGAAAACAAAGGCAAAATTGTCATTAGTTGAAGCTGATACAACTTGATTTCACTGGGTTTTCTATGTTTAGTTGTATCCTCCACCATTCTTCCCTCCCTCCCACTACATCTCCTTTTTTGAGACATTCATATTTCCAACTGTAATCTATTGATGTAATAAATTTTATTTATATATATCCTATCACTAACCTTACTTAGCTGTGCACTCTTAGTCTTCTAATGTATTACTGAATTTTATTTGATAACATCTTTAAGATTTTTGCATCAGTATATGTGAGATTAATCTTTGTGTGTGTATTATGTTGATTTCACAAAAAGCATACTGACGCTTTCTTCTTTCTCTGTTTGGAAAAATGTACATACTATAATTATCTATTCCTTCAGTGTTCAAAAGAATTAACCTATGAAACTGTTTGTGGCAACTCTTCTTGGTGGTAGTGGTGGTGGAGAAAGAAGTTGTTCAAATTTTAAGCAGATATTAAAGCTGTTGACTTCCCAGTGCAGTTTAGCTTCCATTTGTCTTCTTACCTGTCAGTGTTTGCTCTTCCATTCCCACTTCTAATTCGTGCCACCACATCTGTTATTTTCTGGCATTTGACTTTTCTCCTCTTTCTTCCTTCATTCTGACCTTGCCCACTGAACTTTTAGCCCATAACTATGATTAGTCAGCCAGTTTCATTGGATTTTGAATAATCTCCATTTTTAACTTCATAGCTATTTTTATATTTATACTATTTTCTGCTACTCAGTGATTTTTTTCCCACTGCCAGATATTATCTTTGATTTATTATTTTTTAACCACAGGATTGGACCCTATTCTTATGCCTTCAGATTGCCAAAATGTGAACATCAATTTTTTAAAAAGTTATTAATACTGTACTATTGTATTAAGCCTCTTAGGTTATGTTCTGTTTAAATATGGCAAACCAAGCTTTTTAACATGTTTTGCCATCCCTGCAGCATCTAGTGCCTCTCCACCTTCCAGCCTCACCCAGCAGCTTCTTTATGCTAAAGGCATGCTGCCCTCCTTTGTGTTCCTAGATTGTACCCCGCTTCCTCCTGCCTCAGGACCGTTGACTGTGTTCTATTTGGAATACTTTTTTAATCCTTTATCTAGTTTATGGGTCCCCAACCCCTGGGCCAGTACTGGTCCGTGGCCTGTTAGGAAGCAAACCACATAGCAGGAGGTGAGTGGTGGGTGAGTGAGCAAAGCTTCATCTGTATTTACAGCAACTCCCCATCACTCACATTACCACCTGAGCTCTGCCTCCTGTCAGATCAGCAGCAGTTATTAGATTCTCGAGCATAAACCCTCTGGTGAACTGTGCATGTGAGGGATGTAGATTGCATGCTCCTTATGAGAATCTAATGGCTGATGATTTGCCACTGTCTCCCATCACCCCCAGATGGGACGGTCTAGTTGCAGGAAAACAAGCTTAGGGATCCCACTGATTCTACATTATGGTGAGTTGTGTGATTATTTCATTATAGATTACAATGTAATAAAAATAGAAATAAAGTGCACAATAAATGTAATGCAATTAAACCATCCGGAAGCCACCCCTCTCCCTCCCCTGGTCCATGGAAAAATTGTCTTCCACAAAAACAGTCCCTGGTGGCAAAAAAGGTTGGGGACCAGTGATCTAGTTAACTTCGTCATTCTTCTGATCTCAGCTCAAATGTTACCATCCTCAGGAAATCCTTCCGTGATACTCCACCCTCCCAATTCCATATTAGGTCAGCTTTTCTGGTTATATTCTCTCATTGCCCTCTGTGCTTTTTCTTCAAAGCATTGTAATTACACACTTGTGTGATTATTTGATTCCTGTCTGTTTCCTCCACTAAAGTATAAACTTTCACAGAGAGAGGAACTACATTTGCTTACAAATGTATTTCTGAAATGTGCTTAGTTTATTCACTCATTCAGTAATACTTGTGCACTTTTTGTTTATCAGGCATTGTTATAGGACCTGGTGTTACTGTAGTGACCAAGAAAAGAAGAAAAAAATCCCTGCCCTCATGGAGCCTACATTCCAGTATGAGAGAAGGAGGGAGTGGAGAAAAATGAGGGTAGAGAGATAGATAGATAAGGGGTGGGGTTGCAGTGGGGTATGTGGTACAGTTTTACATAGATGTCCAGGGAAAGCCTCATTGACAAGGCGAGTTTTGAATAAGACCTGAAAGAGGTAAGGGAATAAACCAAGTGAATACCTGGGGGAATATCATTTCACAGAGAAGGAATAGCTGATGCGAATCACCTGAAGGGAGATTGTGCCCAATCATTTTTTGAGAAAAAGCAGAGCCTAAGGCATTTAGAGTAAAAGGAGAGGTCATGAGATCAGAGAGGTGACAGGAATCCAGATCTTTTAAAACCTTGTGGGTCATTCTAAAGACTTTTACTGAAGTGAGATCAGAAGCCATTGGAGGACTTAAGCAAAAGAGTGAAGGGTCTCACATTTGAATAGCATTACTTTGACTGCTATTGAGAACACACTTAAGGGAGGTAAAAGCAGAAACGGAAACCTAGAAGACAGTGGCCGTAATCCAGATGAGAGATGATGAGCGGTTGGATCAGGGATGCAGCATAGAAGTGGTAAGTGGTATTCAGGTTCTAAATATGTTTTGAAGGTAGCAAGCAGGATTTCAAGATGGACTTGATGTGGAATATGAGAGAAAGAAGTGTTAAGGTTGACTTTAAGGTTTTTGGCCTGAGAAACTAGAAATGTGGAATAATTGATACTCAATATATCTGTTTGTAAAATGACTGAATATTTATTTTAAACATTTGGTAATTCATAGATAAAACAGCTCATCACTTTTGGCTTCAGAATAATGGTTGTCATAATGTTTTTCTCAAAATGTTCCTCTTACTCATTTCTCCGAGTTGTTGAATTCATTTTTCTTAGATGTGAGATAGGCAATATATGACACTTTTTCTTTGCTTGGCAATATCCTCTAATGATTGGCAATGTACATATGAGGAAGACAATTCACATGTTAAAAGATGTAAATTAATTTTGATTGTCTTAGTTGGTTAATATTCATAACCATAAAAGCTAGCTGTTGATTAGAACATTGTGGGTTTTAGGCCACGGAAGAAATTAAAAAGTGATTACCACATCAATTATACCTAAATAAAGCTGTAAATAAAAATGACAATAAAATAACAGTGAGGCAATAAACAAGTAGGAAAAAAAGTTATCACCACAAACACAGTGTTTATTTTTTTCTGTTCTATAAGCCTCATAAGAAATTGGCATATTTGTTTTATTTTTTTCTTGAAAGGATTAATCTTTAGACTTACCTTCTTCATTTAGCCTAAAGTGTCAGGATTAAGAAAGATATATTTCAGAAATATTTAAATCCAATATTTCTCCATCTTTCTTGCCTAACTTTTACAAAGATTTTCTTGTCATAGAATGTCTGATAAATCAATTAATAATGAATAAAATATTGTATCTTTTTTAATCTGTTGAATATTGTGTTATGGTATCCTGGATTCCCTCTATTAAATATTAGCATGTAGTTATATTTATATTTTAAACTTTTGTTTATTAAGGGAGCAGAAGGATAAACATGAATGTATTTTCTTTTCATTGAATTGTCCACTTTCAGTTACCTACACTAGTGGACAGAAACATTGTGAATAATCAAAAATATTTAAAGTCAATTATATGATTTATTTTAGTTTTGTTCAACATGCTTTCTTGAGCATCTACTGTATATACTACACCAGGCACTGTACAGAAATTGGGATTTAAAGATGAATGAGGCATAGTTCCTGTTTTCAAGGAGCTTGTGATCTAATGTGGAAGAGAGACAAGTAAAAGGATAATTTAAATATTATGTGGAGAACTTTTCTTATCGTCATGAGGAATAATTTTATGGAATTCTCCCTTCTATCACAACTAAAAGACTGGAGAAAATAATATGAAAAACTACTTTGAGATATTGAGGACAAGAGAGTACAGGACCATGATCCCTGAGAGAAGGGAAACAAATGAGGTAAGCCCTAATTGCCCAAGCCTTCTCACTGGATACAGTTTTTGGATAGTAGCACTGGGAGGAGGAACTTAAGCAATGCAAAATGGTCTGAGTTGAGGAAACAAAGATTGGAATTTAGGGAGGCCAAGTTAGCTAGAATTTTCAGGACAATGTACTTGAGAGGACAGATCTACACAGAGAAAAAGCTCCGGAAATCTGGATGGAGATCCTCTTGAGTCTTTGGATGTACTTGAACCTGTGTATACAGACAGGAAACTCCACTGGGCTGAGTAAAGAAAAACTACTGGGGTGCAATAAGGTGGACAATTCCAAGAGCTCATATGGGAATGGAAGACATTCATGTTCCATCTTGTCACAATAGAAATATTTCATTAAACAGAAGAGTTCTGCCTTAATAGAAGGATTAAATTAAATTAAATATTCTTCTAGACCTACCCTAAAAAAATCTTATAAATGAGATTTGAACATGACCCATAAGTAGCTTACCTGCCTGCTAGAACAAACATCAACATCCTTTATGGGAAGACAGCAAAACTCATTTAACAAAATAGTAAACACAATGTCTGGTATACAGTCAAAAATTACTAGACCTGTAAAGAAGCAGCAAATTATAACTCAGAGCAAGGAGGAAATTTGGTCAATAGTAACATACCTAGAAATGATATAGATGATGCAATTAGAAGGGAAAATAATTAAAGCTTTTAGAAATATTCTAAATATACTCAAGGACATGAACATAATGAGGAACTAAATGGAAGATACAAAAATAACCAAAGACGCAGAAGAAATATTTGACAAAATTCAACAACTTTCATGATAAAACCACTCAATAAACTAGGGATAGAAGGGACTTTCCTCAATCTGATAGAGGGCATCTATAGAAAAACCCACAGCTAATGTCATTCTTAATGAAAATGGAATGAATATTTCCCCTCTAAGATCACGAACAAGACAAGGATATTTACTCTTACAACCTCTAATCAACATTTTAGTGGGGGTTTTAGGCAGAGCAATTAGGAAAAAAAAGGAAAAGAAAAAGCATCCATATTGGAAAGGAAGAGGTAAAGCTATCTCTATTCAAAGATAACATGATCTTGTATATAGAAAACCTAAGGAATCTACAGGAAAACTATTAGAGCTAATAAACAAGGCCAGGCACGGTGGCTCACGCCTGTAATCCCAGCACTTTGGGAGGCCGAGGCAGGTGAATCACGAGGTCAGGAGATCGAGACCATCCTGGCTAACATGGTGAAACCCCGTCTCTACTAAAAACACAATTAGCCAGGCGTGGTGGCAGGTGCCTGTAGTCCCAGCTACTCAGGAGACTGAGGCAGGAGAATGGCATGAACCCGGGAGGTGGAGCTTGCAGTAAGCCGAGATTACGCCACTGCACTCCTGCCTGGGTGACAGAGCGAGACTGCATCTCAAAAAAAAAGAATAAATGTGTACATCCACCTCATACCATACACAAAAATTAACTCAAAATGGATCAGACAGCTAAATGTAAGAGCTAAAAATGAAAAACTCTTATAAGAAAATACGGGTGTAACTCTTCATGAGCTTGAGGGAATGGTTTATTTTAGATATGCGCAAGCAATAAAGTATAGATAAATTGGACTTCATCAAAGTTAAAAACTCTTATGTTTCAAAGGATGCTATAAAGGAAGTGAAAAGATGACCACAAAATGGGAGAAAATATTTGCAAATCATATATAAGGGACTTGTATCCAGAATATATTAAAAACTCTTACAACTTAATAAAAAGAAACCCAATTTAAAAATGGACAAAGGAATTAAATAGACATTTCCCAAAAAAGCTACACAAAGCCCCTTCCAGTAGGGGCTTGTCTTCCAGGACAAGATGTGGAGGAGAAAGACAGTGGTATTGATGATCCTGACCTTGTGTAGGCCTAGCCTAATTATATGTGTTTGAGTCTAAATAGGTTAAAAAGAAAAAAAAATTTTATACAACTGAACGATGTATTTTTTTGAGCAACATGAAAAGTTGCTCACATTATTAATTATCAGGGAAAGGCAAATCAAGACCACAATGAGATACCACTAGTGTGGCTATAATAAAGGTGGACAGCAATAGTGTTGGCAAGAATATGGAGAAATTGGAGAAATGTAAAATGATGCAACTGCTTTGGAAACAGTTTGGCCATTTCTCAAAGCATTAAACCTAGAGTTACTATATGATTCAATGATTCCACTTCTAGATATTTAAGAGAATTGCAAACATGTCCACACAAGACCTTGTACAGTTGTGCACCACATAACGGCATTTCAGTCAATGAAAGACCATGCATGACAGTGGTGCAGTAAGATTATAATGGAGCTGAAAATATTCCTATTGCCTAGTGACGTTGTAGCACAACATATTACATGTTTTTGTGATCCCAGTGTAAACAAACCTATTGTGCTGCCAGTCATATAAAAGTATAGCACATACAATTATGTCCAGTACATAATACTTGCTAAAGATAATAAATGACTATGTTACTGGTTTATGTATTACCTATACTTTCTATAATTATTATTTAGAGTATATTCCTCCTACTTATTAAAAAAAAAGCTAACCGTAAAACAGCCTCAGGCAGGTCCTGTAAGAATTATTCTAGAAGGCGTTATTATCACAGAAGATGACAGCTCCGGGCCAGGCATGGTGGCTCACGACTGTAATCCCAGCACTTTGGGAGGCCGAGGCAGGCAGATTGCCTGAGCTCAGGGGTTCCAGACCAGCGTGGGCAACACGGTGAAACCCCGTCTCTACTAAAATACAAAAAATTAGCCAGGCATGGTGGCATGCACCTGTAGTCCCAGCTACTTGGGAGGCTGAGGCAGGAGAATTGCTTGAACCCAGGAGGCGGAGGTTGCAGTGAACTGAGATCATGCCACCGCACTCCAGCCTGGGCAACAGAGTGAGACTCTGTCTCAAAAAAAAATAATAATAATAAATAAAAGAAGATGACAGCTCCATCCAATAATAGATAAGATGACAGCTCCATCCATGTTATTGCCCCTGAGGGCCTTCCAGTAGGGGCTTGTCTTCCAGGACAAGATGATGTGGAGGTGAAAGATAGTGGTATTGATGATCCTGACCTTGTGTAGGCCTAGGCTAATTGTGTGTATTTGTGTCTTTGTTTTTTACAAAAAAGTTTAAGAAGTAAAAAATAATATATTTTACAACTGTACTGTGTATTTGTTTTAAGCTAAGTGTTATTATTACAAGTCAAAAAATGTTTTTAAAAAGTTAATTTAAAAAGTTAAATAAAGTGAAAGTTAATTTATTATCGAAAAAAGAAAAATATTTTTAAAGTAGCGTAGCCTAAGCGTAGTGTTGATAAAGTCTAGAGCAGTGTGCAGTAATGTCGTGGGCCTATGCATTCACTCACCACTCACTCACTGACTCACTCAAAGCAACTTCCAGTACTACAAGCTCCATTCATGTTAAGTATCTTACACAGGTGTATCATTTTTTCTCTTTTATATTGTATTTTTACTGTACCTTTTCTAGGTTTAGATATGCTTAGATACACAAATGCTTATTACTGTGTGCCTACAGTGCTCAATACAGTAACATGCTGTATAGGTTTGTAACCTAGGAGCAATAGGCTATACAGTATAGCCTATGTGTGTAGTAGGCAACCCCATCTTAGTGAGTGTGAGTACACTTGATGATGTTCTCACAACAACATAATCACATAAGGACTTTTTTTCTCAGAACATATCCCTGTTGTCAAACAACACATGGCTGTACATGAATGTTCATAACATTATTCATAGTAGCAAAAAAAGTGGAAACAACCCAAATGTCCATCACGTGGGGAATCCAAAAACAAAATATGGGCATATCTATACAGTGGAATTATATTCAGGCATCAAATAAATCAAACACTGAAACATGCTACAAAATGGGTAGTCCTTTTAATCATTATGCTAAGTGATAGAAGCCAGATGCAAAATACCACATATTGTATGATTCCATTGTTGTGAAATGTCCAGAATAGGCAAATCTGTATAGAGAGAAAGTAGATTAGTGGTTGCCTAGGGCTGGCAGAGCTAGGGGAAATTGGGAGTGACTGCTAACAGGTATGGAGTTTCTTTGGTGGGGGGAGTGAAATGTTCCAAAATTATATAATGGTAATTGGATGCACATATCTGTGAAAATACTAAAGCCCAATGAATTGTATACTTTAAAAGGATGAATTGTGTGGTATGTGAATTATATATCAATAAAAACTTTGTAAAAGGAACCAAAGGGGCTCTAAAAGTTAGGAAATACAATATCTGGGACAGGTGCGGTGGTTCACACCTGTAATCCCAGCACTTTGGGAGGCCGAGGAAGGCAGAACAAGAGGTCAGGAGTTCGAGACCAGCCTGGCCAACATGGTGAAACATGTCTCTACTAAAAATACAAAAATTAGCCAGACATGGTGGCGAGCGCCTGTAATCCCAGCTACTTAGGAGGCTGAGGCAGGAGAATTGCTTGAACCTGGGAGGCAAAGGTTGCAGTGAGCCGAGATGGCGCCACTGCACTCCAGCCTGGGCAACAGAGCAAGGCTCCATCTCGGAAAAAAAGAAAAGAAAAGAAAAAGAAAGAAAGGGGGGAGGAAGAAGAGGAGGGGAGGGAGGAAGGAAGGAAGGACAGAAGGAAGGAGAAGTATGGAAGGAAGGAGAAGTATGGAAGGAAGGAAGGAAGGAAGGAAGGAAGGAAGGAAGGAAGGAGGGAAGGGAAGGGAGGGAGGGAGGGAGGGAGGAAGGAAAGGAAATCTGATATGAAAAATTTCCTGGAAGAGATTAAGAGCAGATCAGAGGCTGCAGAAGAAGAGACCAGTGAATTTAGAGATAACTTAAAAAATTGAAACACAGAGGGAAACAAAAGACTTCAAAAAACTAAAAAGCTCCTCAGAGACATGTGGAACAACATAAAAGAATCTAATAAATATGTAAGTGGAGTTCCAGAAATTATGGCAGAAGAGAAAGAATATTTGAAAATTTAGGAGATGAGTCTTAAAGGATGAATTGGGATTTGTCATGAGAATAAAGGGAGCAAGGGCATTTTAGGTAGAAGAAACAATATTAGCAATATTGTGAAAGCTTGTAGCCATATTATGAGTACTACGCAATGTCATTTTAAATGTGTTTTAATTATAAAGGATAGTTTTCTTATTTGGAACTTTATTTCACTAAGTGATATTACATATTTTGAATTCTCTTTTGGTAGGCTAAATATCTACTAACTTATCTTTTTGTATCCAGCTGGTGATTAATAAGTTCTGGTCAGTTTCTTAAAAAGAGTTACTAGTTGGCCAGGGGAAGCTAGTTGGAGCTTAAAATTAACCATATGCTCCTTAGATTTTTACTACATGAGAAAACGTTAATAATTGCTGACATGTAAGGCAAAGCTTAAATGCTTAAAATAGATTTTTTGCCTTGTTTTTCTATTTCTTTTTAGATTTTTTAGGATTGATTTTTTTTTCTATTTCTGTGAAGAATACCATTGGAATTTTCATGGGGATTGCATTGACTCTGTATATTACTTTGGATAGTACGGATATTTTAACAATGTTAATTCTTCCAATCCATAGACATGGATATCTTTTCACTTATTTGTGTCGTCTTCACTTTCTTTCATCTATGTTTTATAGTTTTTAGTGTACAGGTCTTTTACCTCCTTGGTTAAATTTATTTCTAAGTATTTTATTTTGGATGCTTTTGTATCTGTTTCTAGAAATGAAGTCAATGGAACATGATAGTAGCCAGTTAAATGAACTTCAAAAACAAAAGAGTGAATTAATACAAGAATTATTTGCTCTCCAAAGAAAACTTAAAGGTATTACCTTCATGAGTTAGCTTATTTTGCTGATAAATATAGTTATATACGCATGATAAAGGCATATTATTCTTTTAAAATATATTAACCTGTTGTGATATAGTGCTATTATTGGTATAAAAAAGAAATAGAACACTAATCAGTGTGAGATCTGATATTTTTAATGTCGCAAATTTTTTAAAGATCTTTTTTGTGCATGTAATTGCTATATTAAAGTAGAAAATAAAAATCATTAGTATATAAATTTTATATGCAAGTACCAAAAATTAGAGTATTGTTCTTATGAGTGAATAAAGATAATCTTTGTGTTTAATTTTCAAAAGATTGCAACTTTTTTTATTTATTTAGTTTTTGAAGACGAAGAGAATGAATCCATTTGTACTACCAAATATCTAGAGGCAGAAAAAATAAAAATCAGTGAAAAGCCTCAAAATGATGCAGAATGCTTAAGGTAAGAGTTTCCTATTATGTTTTGGCATAAATCAGGTAACTTTTCAAGTTAAATAGATTTCAGTATAAAGCTAAGTGCATCAATTATTAATTTAAAATTCCAGATGAAGACATTATTTTCTTCTCTGTGTATTCTGACACGTGCTAATAAGGAAACACTTCAGGGGCTAGAAAGTGCTACACATAAGTTCATGATGCGTTGGGTTGATGATTGATAATAGTGAAATTAATTTTATCTTTTCTTGAGACTCAGTATTTTTCACATCCCAAGAGGTAAGACAACTCTCCTTTCTGTTATTCCTAACTTTTGGCGGGAAATGATTGAAATTACTTTTAATCTTTCTAGATTCCAGCGGTGGGAGGAAATCAGTCTGCTATTTTACTTGACATTTGTTACTCTGGTTTTGTTCTTAAAAAGTGAAAATGTATTTTCTGTATGGATTATTTAGATGATTTTTATGCATTTGGATAATGAATGTATGATATTTGAAGTGACATAGTCATAAACACAAGGAGTAAAGACCTCAAGTTTTAAAATTTGACTCTCATTGATTAATAATTTAGTGTTACCTTTGCTGGCCTAATTTTAAAGAAGTTTCTGTACTTTCTAGGTTTCATATAAGAAAAGAAACCTCATTACTGGATCTATGAAGAAACAAATGAAGCCTTCTTTCACATAAATCATATAGGAAATATGTCCACTAGAGCTGAACAAATGCTTCATATTAGCAGTGTATTACCTTAGGCAATAATTTTAGTAGATTGTGAGAAAATATTTGCAATTTGATTTTATATTAAGTTTTATAAGCATAAAATATCAATCTCTTGGGTGATATGTGTGATGCAGAATGAGTTTCGATAATGACAATCTGCTCATTCATATTTTTTTTGCACTTTTAAAAATGGTGCTGCCCACTGGTGTCATTAGAGTTAGTAGTGTGAGGGCTTCCAATCTGAACTCCA
Source organism: Hylobates moloch (assembly GCF_009828535.3). Lineage (NCBI taxonomy): Eukaryota > Metazoa > Chordata > Mammalia > Primates > Hylobatidae > Hylobates > Hylobates moloch. The sequence goes on along the minus strand of NW_026652278.1, from coordinate 17,099,398 downwards.
GTTTTGTAGGTTTATCACTCAGTTATAAAAATGTGCTCTGGGTTAAAATTAAACCCACAAAGTCTGTTAGAGAATGCTTTTTCCTTCACAAATGATGACTTAGGAAATTTGGGTAGAAAAAAAATCAGTGCATATATTTAGTCCATTCATTGCATTTTAGCAGTTATTAAATTAAATGCCAATATTTATCAATTCCTACTTTTCATTCATTGATATGTGTACTTAGTTTCCCAATTAGCATGTTTCATAAGTTTTCCCAGGTGTGAAGAGTGAAGTCAAAGTACTGAGTATAAAGATTTTAGGAAAGAGGACTATCAGTCTTACAATTAATGCAATAACAAGAAGCTAATGGTGTCAAAAAACAGTAAGACATTTATTCAGCTTCATCATGAAGGCCAAAATTAAGTTGACATTGTTATTGAATTTTGAGATAGAATAGTCTTTTTCATCTCTGTGTTTTCATCTCTGGAATTCCATAATAGTTGCATTTCTCTTAATTTCTCAGGTTTGACTTCTAATGGAGTAGATGTTATTTTTATAGCAGGATTTCTCAAACTTGGCTTTGTTGACATTTTAGACCAGATTATTCTTTGTAGTCGGGGGCTGTTCTATGCATCATGGGATGTTTAGTAGTAACCCTGTCCTCTACCCACTACATGCAGTAGCACCCTGCATTCACCAGTTGTGGCAACCAAAAATGTCTCCAGACATTGCAAAATGTCTGCTGGGGGAAGGGGTGGCAAAGTCCCCCCAAGTTGAGAACCAGCTTTATTTTAAGGTTATTATGACTTCTACGTTCATTAACTTTAACCAGTAAGAAAGCAATTACAGAGGAAATGTTTAATATTAATTCATTTCTATGAGCTTATTGTTTCTAGTTTTAGTAATTAGACAACTTTAATACATGTTTTATTTTGCCTATATTGAAATTCTTTTATAACGATTATGGTTCATATTTTAAAGCTTAATATGCCATGTTCAGGTTATTTGTTGGACTCTATCTTGATGTTATCCATTAGTGTAGAGAACCAGTGTTTCACAGTTTAGTGGTCTCTGCTTTAGGTAACCTCTGCATTCACAATGGTTTAATGGTTCACATTCAGAATGATAATAGTCTCTGCTTTAAATAATCTGTCTCTATTTATAAATATCAAGATGTTTGTTTATTTAAAAATTCTGTTTTGAAGAGTGTGTAACTAACACACATTTAAGCAGCTAACTTATAGAATATTGCTATGATTAACACTTAAGCCATAGGTTAGGTTAATTCATCAGAAACCTCCCAAAGAGGTGTGTAATTATGACTGATCTGGTTTTTTCATATAGTGTAGGGAGAACAGAAATAATAAAGATCAGAGTCTTAAGAGGCAGTAAGCATAGTGGTTAAACCCTTTTGAAACCCAGCTCTCCCTCCACTTATGGTTCATCTTTCTTTCAGTCTTTGCATCTTGCACAGTCCAGGGCACATAGTGTTCAATAAATATTTGTTCCAGTAATTGAGTCTACATATAATTGAATTTTCACTACGAAAAGATTAAAGTTCATCTTCATATATTTTCAGTGTTATTTGCAAAGACATGACGTATTCTAACCACTGGGAAGTGCCACTTTGGAATGGATTATTTTCACTCCTATCTTTTTCTTCAATGTGGAAAAAGCTTTACAAGTTTAATCATGCTGACCTCCCCTTAGTCCCTCATTCCCTTATCCTAATGTGGAGAGGAGTGACACAGTCTGATCGGTGAATTTGGAAAGGCAAACTGGGAAATGTGAAGCCCAGCCCCTATCTTTTCCCTGTCTCTTTGGAACATGGCCTGCCTCAGAGAGCCTGTTTTCCCACTCTGCTTCTTCATCTCTTAAGTTTTATCGTTGCCAGACTCCACAAGAGAAAGCCTGTGGGGTCCGCTGCTACCTTTAATGGTGTGAGTTAAGTTAGTCTAATACTGGGGTTTGATATTAGCAAACCCTTGCCTACAGATTTAAGCCACATTCTCCAGTATCTGCTATATCAGTAATAAATGTAACATTTATGCTTGCTTTCTGCCTTTCTTATTTTTTGATTGGGTAGATTTCAGGCAGGAAAGGAGAGTATTATATATTGGGCCTCTGTAAATCTCCAAACCTATTATTATTATTATTTGAGAGAAAGTCTTGCTCTGTATCCCAGAGCAAGGGATTATAGGCATGCACCACCACACCTGACTAATTTTTGTATTTTTAGTAGAGACAGAGTTTCACCATGTTGGCCAGACTGATCTTGAACTCCTGACCTCAAGTGATACACCTGCCTCGGCCTCCCAAAGTGTTAAGATTACAGGCATGAGCCACCGCACCCCGCCACAAACCTATTATTTTTTATTATTACCCAACACCAGGGTTACCAAAATGCACAGTTCTTAATCATGATATTTCTGCTTGTTTAATGCAATAGGAATATTGTTTTAGGAATAAATCTGCATAGGCAACAGCATGAGATTTTCATTCTGAGCACTTAAAGATGGTGTGGCTTTGTTTCAGCACCACAAGACAGGGCAACAACAACAAAAAGAAAAGAAAAGAAGAAAAAGGTAGTATGGTTTGTGAAGAGCATATTTGCAATGTGAACTGCACAAAAGTTAATATACACCTGCTATGAGAGACTCTAAATGCATTAAAGTCATGTAGTAAAGCAGTGCTGTGACCTCTTCAGTGAAAAAGTCATCTAGTTAAGTTGGTCATAGAGGTCACACTGTTGGTCCTTAGACTTGTAAGAAGGCATAAACTCAATATGGTAATAACATGTTTTCAAACTCTTTCAAGGATACATAGATAAATATGTATATTTTCACATGTATATATTTTTTATTATGAGAATAGTTGGGCCAGGTGCGGTGGCTCACGCCTGTAATCCCAGCACTTTGGGAGGCCGAGGGGAGGCAGATCACGAGGTCAGGAGAGTGAGACCATCCTGGCTAACATGGTGAAACCCCGTCTCTACTAAAAACACAAAAAAACTAGCCAGGCTTGGTGGCAGGCACCTGTAGCCCCAGCTACTCGGGAGGCTGAGGCAGGAGAATGGTGTGAACCTGAGAGGCAGAGCTTGCAGTGAGCTGAGATCGCTTTTCATACCCTTGCTCTGACACCCCAAGTGTGACTACTGTTAAAAGTTTGATGTGTATACTGTCAGAATTTATTTCTGTTTGTGTGTGTACACACATGTACATAGGTATGTCTGTGTGTGTTTAGCAAAAATGGGATTATGAATCACACTTACTGGTCTGCAGTTTGCTTGATTATTTATCAAAATGTAGACGTTTTCATTTTAGTTTGTACTAATCTTCATTCTTTTTAATGCTATTATATGGAGATGCCATATTTATATAACCAGTCTCTCATTAATGGATGTACAAGATAGTTTCTAAATATTCATAATTAGACACACTTTTATAAATGTACCCTTAAATACTTGCAAGAGTCTTTCTGTAACATTATTTAGAATAAGCAGCATTTAGTAGAGTAATATGAATTGTTACCCAGGCTCCATTTATAAAATAGTCTACATTATCTTTGCTCTTTGTTTTCAACAGCAGAAAAGCTCAAAGTAGACAAGAGTAACAAGATCTCAGTTCTACAGTGTCCTCAAAATATTAGTCAAATAGTTATGTGTCTGTACCTTACCTATATTATCTCCATCTTTTTTAACATTTATAAAATATGAGAATCCCCATTTAATTCCAGGATTGTTTCTTAGCTCTATATTTTGCTGAATATTTCTGTTGACTCTGCATCTTTTCTGGTAAAACTTCATCATTTATTCACTAACAGAAGTGTCTCTACAGCATTGATTATGTAGCCTTCAAGCTAATACAGATCCCCTGTTTTGTGAATCCTTGGCACATACTATAGTTATTAAAGCTTCAAAGAAAATACAGAGGAAATTTTTATGGTAGACTCTATTGATTATTTTAAAAGTTATATTCTGATATAAATGTAACTTTTCCCCTAAATTGTGAAATAATTTTATTATACAAGCCTTACAAAATATTACCATGATTATTTTCTAAATTCATTGGTATCTTTGATATCATACAGATTTCTTTTTTCATTTTCCTATGTTTATCTTTATAAATCAACCCCTTTTGGTGTGGGTTTGGGAAGATGACAGAAAATATGTGGTAAAAGGAGATGCCTACCCCAACCAATCAGGATTTGGAGTAAGGGAGATGCTAGCAGGACCGCTCCCTCTTCTAGCCCTTTCTCAGCAGATTCCTCTGGTCTAGCCTTACACACCTGTGAAGGCTCTTACCTATCTGCTGGTGGCCTGGACTGAAGGAAAGCAGAATTAGAAAACTGATAATTCTACTATCACACATTCAACTTTCATACCCACTTTCAGAAATAAATTATATATGAAATTGGATTACTGACAGTACTTTAAAAAGAATAATTTTGTGCTTAAATGCCACTAAAATAATTTTATATTAATTAATATAGGGATAGAGAATATGTAAAAAGTCAGTCCATGGAAAAACCAGTGGAAAGTAGAAAGAACTACTTATTAAACCTTTAGTGTGATTAAGAAAACCAAAAAGGACAAGATTAATACATTTAACATATAAGATTTAAAATTTCGGCTGGGCGCAGTGACTCACACCTGTAATCCCAGCACTTTGGGAGGCCGAAGCAGGTAGATCACCTGAGGTCAGGAGTTCGAGACCAGCCTGGCCAACATGGTGAAACCTCGTCTCTACTACAAATACAAAAATTAGCTGGGGGCCGATGCCTGTAATCCCAGCTACTCGGGAGGCTGAGGCAGGAGAATCTCTTGAACCTAGGAGGCATAGTTTGCAATGAGCTGAGATCATACCATTGCACTCCAGCCTGGGCAATAGGAGCAAGACTCGGTCTCAAAAAAAAAAATAATAATAATAATAATAGAAGATTTTAAGTTTCATATGTCAATAAAAGTCATCAAGGTTAAATGGTAAGCTGGAATAAAATTATAGTCATTATGATAAACAAAGAATAACAGCTTGTTAAAAAATCAACTGATAAAAATCCATTAGAAAACATTAAATTAATGGTTCTTTATCCATGCATTTATCAAACATGCATTAAACACCTACTTTGTACCATACAATATGCTAGTTGCTAGGGATACCAAAATGAGTAAGACGATATAATTGAGCTATACTGATTCTCAATGAAATGCAAATTAAAACCACTAAATATTATTTATTATATCAATTTTTGAAAGACCAAATGATCATAATCAAAATTGGCAAGTGTGTGCTGCAGAGATGACTTATACATGGCTGGTGGCAGTATACATGCTTAGATGTATTTGGAATGAAATTTAATACAAACAAATTATTATAAGCATCTTAAAATGTTTATGCCATTTGACCCAATAATTCCATTTATGAGCTCTACATTAAGGAAGACAATGCTAAGTACAGAAGAAGCTTTATGCTCACAAAGGTGTTCATAGTAATGTTATTTATGGTAAAAAAAAATAACAAATGAAATGCCCTACTATTAGAAATGATTATGTTAATTAGTGGTGTAACCACTAGGATTACTACATATTTATCTTAAATAGTACTAATTGGTATGCAATTAATAGTTAACTGGGGGAAATGTATAGAATAGCATTGAGCACACACACAAATACACACACACAAAAGCAAAACCAGGAAGCAAAATTGTATAATCACTTATATGAAAACTAGAGACTGCAATGAAATATATATAAGTTTTAACAGCATTGCATTTGAGCACTAGGACTTTGGGTGAAATCTGTCCTTTCTACTTTAAATAGTAGTGTGTACAATTCTGTAGCTAAAATGAGTATGTTGTTAGTTAAGGGTTTTCTGTGTCTCTGAGAGGTAACTGAAAAAAATTTACAATGATGCAGGAAATTATAAAAATACATGGAACATAAGTTTTTCTAAACTAATTAACAATGTTGGCCTATCATAGTCATTATTTGATGACTCAGAGAAAGGTGACAATAACCAGTGCAAAGTGCCCTTAGTTCAGTGAGTGAGGGAAGTCCTTCTTGACTCCTGTAGGCAATCAGTCTATGCACTGAAGCATGAGATCTACTTACCATTATATTGCTTTGGCTAGCTGCAAATGTATTAATATTCATGCCATTATCATCTGGCCTCTTTTGAAGCTAGCAACAGCAATCTTTTCTTTAAATGCAGATCTAAATTCTACAGCTTGATTATATGCTAAATAGGGAAATACTTCCTATAATTTGCTCCGAATGCCCTCCTTAATTTCAGCAGTCTCTCCTTCTTATTTTTAGATAACTAAAAGGGTGAGTGGTCACCACCTAATTCTGATAGGCATGAGAAGTCATACAGAACCTGTAGTCCATTTGAACTGAAGAGATGGATGAGCACGTGTTGATGGAATGGTGGGAATATCTCTACCATTTTATTTGAAAAATAAATTTATTAAAAAGGTTTATGTATATTTCATAGCAGCATCCATAGTATATTGTAACTCTCAACTTTCCACTTACTCTTTAAAAATATTTATTACAAGGGTTTTTATACATGTGTAAATATCTGATGCTTAAAATTAGTAACTTATCTTCCCTTATTAAGCATTCCTTTAGATTTCTCATTTACTATTAAATTCCTAAAAGTTCAGACAGAACACAGTGAACTTCAATATACATATGTGCTGCATAATGACATTTCAATCAACGGCATATCACATATCTAAGAGTGGTCCCATAAGATTATAAGACTGCACTTTTTATTCCACCTTTTCTATGTGTAGATACACACATACTTACCATTGTGTTTCAGTTGCCTACAGTATTCAGTACAGTAACATGTGGTACAGGTTTGTAACCTATGAGCATCGGCTATACCCTATAGCCTAGGTGTCTGGTGTGCTATCCAATCTAGGTTTGTGTAAGTTCACTTGATAATGTTTATACAATGACAAAATCACCTAACCATGCATTTTTCACAATATATTCCTGTTGTTAAGCGATGTATGACTGAATAGGGTATTTCACCATCCACCCTTATTATAAATATTATGTCTTTAAAATAATATATGTAAACTATATGTAATTTCTAAAGTATTCTAATATAATGAGCACCTATGAACTAAATATGAGCTAAATATGAGCTAAAAATGATCATCCATGAAATAAACTAGAATATTACCAATAACTTGCCTTAGCTATGGCTTCTCTTTTATTCCATACTCCCTTCATTACCCCGGATATCGTTGATGTCCTATATTGTATTTCATTTTCTTGTGCATGTCGTTCTATAATGTGATTCATTTACTTGTGTATATATAATTTTCTTTATTGTACTATATAACTAACTTTAGTTTACAGCATGCATTTATCATCTATCCTATATATACATGCACAATCTATTGGTTATTTGTATTTGTTTTTGAGTTGTGTAAAAATTATATTATACTATCTGGGATTTGTATTTTATTCAATGTTTTTTCTAAGATTTACCCATGTTGGCGAGTGTAGATGTGTGACCATAGCATATTTTTTTCTCTTTTTAATGGACATTTGGTTTGTTTCCAGATTTTTGCTATCACCAGCAGTGCTGCTGTGTACATGCTGGTGCACATATGCAAGAGTTGTTCCAGGATAGATGCCTGTTGTAACTGCTGAGTGTAGGGCATGCAAATGTTGAACTTCACAAGATGAGGACAGACTATTTTCCAGTGTGATTAAGCCAGTTTATATTCTCATTAGCACATTATGAAATTTCCTGTCGATCTCCATCCTCTTCAATGCTTTTTAAAGACTTTTTAGTTTTTGCCAATCTTGTGGACATAAGATGGTATTTCATGGTCTCTAATGGCCTTGTCCTGAGTACGTATGTGGTTGAGCATCTTTTGCATCTGTTTATGACCCATGCATTTTTTCTGTAAAGTAACTCTTATTTTTCTACTAGATTTTTTGAATAATTTGTCTTTTTCCTATTAATTTCCAGAAGTTTTAAATTTTTGCTCTTTCAATAATTGTGAATGTCGTCTGTTAATGAATTAAAAATATCTTCTCCAAGTTTATGGGGTTTTGTTGTTTGCTTTAGGCTGTTCTAGTTGAAGAGTTCCTACTTTTGCCATGGTTGAAATTTTTAATCATTTTTTATAGTTAGCATTTTTGTTTCTTGGTTAACAATATTCTACTGTATATTTCAAAATAGCCACAAGAGAGGATTTTGAATGTTCTCATGATAAAGTAATGATAAAAGTATGAGGTGATGGATATGCAAAGTACCCTGATTTGACTGTTGCACATTGTATACATGTATCAAAACATCACACTGTATCCCAAAAATATGTGCAATTATTATGTCAATTAACAAAATTAGAGGCCAGGTGCGGTGGCTTATGCCTGTAATCCCAGCACTTTGGGAGGCTGACACGAGCAGATCACAAGGTCAGGAGATCGAGACCATCCTGGCTAACATGGTGAAATCCCGTCTCTACTAAAAGTACAAAAAAATTAGCTGGGTGTGGTGACGGGCATCTGTAGTCCCAGCTACTCGGGAGGCTGAGGCAGGAGAATGGTGTGAACCCAGGAGGTAGAGCTTGCAGCCTGGGAGACAGAACGAGACTCCATCTCAAAAAAAAAAAAAAAAAAAAAAAACTTAGAAAATTAACAAACAGGAAATTTATCATTGGTACAGTACTATAATCTAACAGTCCATATTAATATTTCCCCTGTTATCTTAATAGTATTCATTATAGTTACTTTTCTTCTTTTTCACTTCCTTTCTTTCTGTTTCTTGTCTTCTTTCCCTTCCTCCTCTCTCTCTCTTTCTTATACCTAGGAACCAATTGAGGATTACAAATTATGTTTTCTTCTAAGCTCTTTTATTCAAGAACAATTCCTCTCCTTTCATTAAATTGACACTTTTTCTGAGGTGTCAAGGCTAGTTGTTTTGTAGAATGTTCTTCAATTTGTACTTATTTGTTCCTTTGAGATTATATGCAAGTTAAATTGTTTTGGCAAGAATATTATGTAAGTGATATTGTGTCTTTTTCAGAGCATTATATCAGGAGGCACATAATGTCAGTTTGTTTCATTTTTGGTAATGTTAAGTTTGATCCCTTAGTTAAGATTGTGTCTGCCAGTGTTTTCTGGTGAGAAAGTACTATTTTTCCATTGGTAGTACTAAGTAATATATAGGATGACCCTTTGATACCTTGTACATATCCTTTCCCCAGTAACCCTTCTCTCAACCATTTATTGTCCACTAATGATTCCTCCTTGAATCAGTTATTACAATGGTGGCTGCAAAATGGTAATTTCTAATCATGGCATTCTTTGTTTATTAATTGGTAAAATTCTTTTAAAAAGAGGTTTCTTTTTCCCCTCCTTCCCCCACCCTTTTTATTTCTCCTTAAAAAAAAATTCTGTATGTACTCATGCACCTTTTAAAGTTACATGTGTCATAATCCATTACTGTCATTATTATTTTTGATACTCCAATTTTCCCAAATTTGGCCAGAGGCAATCCCTCTGAAATTGATTTCTGTGTGGTTTTTTAAAAATCACTTTCTTTCTGGTGCAAGAAGGTGTTCCAGGCTCTTCTTATACATACCTCCCTCAATCCTGGAACCAATTATTTTTTTCAAGAAGCCCTATTATCTTTGAGTTGGGAATAGTATTTAGAAACTCAGACCACAATACTAGATGTGCTCATTGCTACTGGATGTCATTGCTTCTAAGCACTTTAAGTGGACACAACTAAAATTACCATTTTTAAATGGTAAATTTACACAATCTCCTCCAACTCTAATCCAAAATGACTGGGTTTTTCTTCTCCTCCCTCCGTTCTGTATGCATATCTTCTTTCTAGTTAAAACTCTGGTTCTCAATTATATCAATGTAATTATTAATATCCTAAATCCTACAAATATCACAAAATAATTTTAGAATTACTAGCCATGTACCCCCACTAACAACAAGCCTGCTAAATAAAATATAAGATTTCTCTGTAATTCTTAGTGCCTTACTACACATCCCACTGAGGGTGAATAGACTATTGTGTTCAAAAATCACTTTAATTCTTTTTAATTTTTTCCTATGATTATAAATTTGAAATGCAGTTAGGCTTATTCATTTCCATTTGTGTTTAACTCAAGTGTTCTTTTCGTCTAACTTTAGGGCTCTTTTTCTCAGCTTTATTGATTGAATTTTATTTGATAAATAAGTAAAACATCAACATAATTCAAGAGCAAAAGTATATAAAAAGATACATCCAGAGGCGTTTCATTCCATTCTCTATCCTACTGCATTTTCACTCACTGCTGTAGGTTACCGTTTTCGCTAGTTTTTGATTCATCCTTCCTGTGTTTCTTTTTCCAAAAATAAACAGATATTTAGTTATATATTCTTATATCCCTTTCTCTTTCACCAATGTTAACACGCTGTATATAGTCTTTTGTATCTTTCCATTTTTTATTTAACAATATATCCTGGAATTCATTTTATAATAGTTAAAAGAGATTATCTTCATTTTTATAGCTATATAATACTTCATTGTAATAGATGTACTACAGTTTATGCAACCAGTCTCATATGAATCGACACATTGTTTCCAATATTTTGTGATTACAAATAATGCTGCAATAAATAATCTTGTGTATATGTTGTTTTGTATTTATACAGTATCTTACTGGATATGGAGTGGCAGTGTCAAAGGGAAAATGCAAATGTAGTTTTGTTGGATCTTGCCACATTCTCCTCCATTGAGGTCATACCATTTTGAATTTCCTCTAGCAATGTTTGAGCACAATTTTTTTCCCATAATCTTGCCAGAAGAGTTTGTTGTCAAGTTTTTGAAGTTTTGCCAGTGTGATAGATGAGAAACAATATTCGTGTGTAGTATATTTGCAACTCTTTATTATGAGTGAATTTGAGTGTTTCTTTATGCCTTTAAGGGCTATTTGTAAATTGTTTTTTTAACTACCTCTCTATGACTTTTTCCCATTTTTCTATCAGGGTTTTGGTCTTTTTTTGTCCATGATTAGAAAATTTATTTATATATTATGGAGATTAGTCCTTTATCTGTGACATATGTGGCAAATATTTTCTTATGGTTTGTCATTTATCTTTGAACTTTACTTACGGTGGTTTTTGCTACACAACCTTTTAAACATAATTGAATTTAATACTCTTTTCTTTTATTGCATTTGTGTTTTGAGCAATAGTTTAAAAGTCTTTACCTACACCCAGTTTATCGAATAATTTATTGATGCTTTCACTTTGACCTTGTATGGTTTCATTTTTTACATTTAAATCTTTGATCCATTTTGAGGGTATTCGTGTATATGCTGTGTAATGTAGATCCAACTTTAGCTTTGGCAATCCATTTACATCCATTTGCAAATGACTATCCAGTTTTCTCAACACAATTTAATGAAAAGTCTATGTTGTTTTCCCAGTGGTTTGAGGTGTCATCTCTATTATTTACTAGATTTCCATTTATACTGGACTCTGTCTGTCTTCTACTATATCCCACTGTTCTATTTATATGCCAGTACTGCACTGTTTTAATTATAAAAGAGAAATAGTAGGATTTAGTGGTTGGTAGGGCTAGTCATTCCTCTTTTTTTTTTTTTCTTTCTCAGGGCTTTCCTAAAAAGAAAAACATTAAAGAGCCTTATTTGAATGTTTATTTTTTTCCATATAAACTTTAGGATCAATTTGCCTAGCACCAAGGAAAAAACTTGTATTTTTTTCAGGATCATATTCGATCTGATTTAATGTAGAAATAATTAACATTTTTATGATGTCCTATGAAAGAAAGTCATGTTAGTCATTATCGATGAAAATGAAGGCTATTTTGTATGCTAATTTTATATCTTGTTACCTTACTAAATTATTTTATTATTTGAATTTTTTTATTCATTGATATTTTTGAGTTTTCAGTTATATTGTCATATTACCAGAAAATTAAAATAACTGTCTCTCAAACTCTTATGCCTCTAATTATTTTCTCTAGACTAATTTTAATGACTAGTTCTTCTAACTTAATATTAAAAAGTAATAAAGGTAATGGGCATCCTTAGTCCTGACCTTAAGGAGATTGACTCTAGTGTTTCCCCAGCAATAAGCTGCTTACTTTGGGATTGACGTATGCATTTTTTTATTGGGTAAAAATAATATCTATTAATTCTGATTTTATTGAAAGTTTTTTATATCAGGGATAGGTTTTAATATTTTAAACACCCTTTCAGCACCTCTGAAGATAATCATATTATTTTTCCCTTGGAAATATTAATATGGTCAATTATATTAATGAATTTCTAATATTTAACCATACATTAATTCCTAGAACAAATCCTAATAGATCTTAGTATATTATTTATTAAATGTGGTATTGGATTCTTTTTACTAATATTTGATTTATAATTTTTGCATTAGTATTCATAGACATGTGTATGTGTGTGTATATGTATTCACTATCTTGATCAGGTCTGCTTCAATGTTATGCTTGCTTCAGGAAAAGAAATTCACTGTTTTCCTTATATATTTATACTTTAGATCAATTTTTATAGTTTTTGGATTATCTGGTGTCTCAAAGTATTTTTGCTTTTTGTTCATAATGCAGTTTTTAAAAAACTTCATCAGCAAAACAAAACAAAAACTTCCTTCATTTCAGCTATGGTTATTGGGTGACAAATAGACAAATTTGCAGGGGCTGTAACATTTAAAGACAAGAAGGAATCAAGAAATGGAAATGAAAAGCACTGGAAAGACAAAAAGAACATCATTAAATCAGAAACCACCACTGTCTCTACCCAAAAGATAAGAGAGCCATTGATTTAAACAAACTTCTTCTGCCCTACAGAAGCCATTACTTTCAACTGTGAGGCCTCAGACCTTCTCTCAGTGTTTCCCCACACGGGGAAGGACTTTCACTTTCTGAGAGTCATTTAATCTGTATTTCGTCACCCTTAGGCACCCTTTTTCCTTTCTTCTCTCTACCATAGAATGGTTACTTAACTCTTTCTGCATTGGTGTAGGCTTCAGAGCTGAAGTTAGACGTTTATTTCCCTGCTTACATGTAATTTCAAGTTTTGCAAAATCGTCTATTTCCTTCTTAGCTTGTATACGTAACTTACAGGTGGTTCTATTTGCCTTTCGTATTGAGAGGTCTTTTTTGCATTATTTTTCCTTTTGGAAACTTAAAAATTTTGAATTAAAAATTTTGAATTAAAAAAATTTAATTGTTATTTTATAGGAAATTTGACTTCTGTCATTGCCTTTTTAAAAACTTACATACAGAAAATTTACATTTTAGTATACAGTGAATTGGCAAAATAATCAGTTACGTAACCACCACTGCAATCAAGATAGAGAATACTTTGATGATCCCAGAATGCACCCTCCTGCCTATTTATACTCAGTGCCTGTGTTCCAGCCCCAGCCCCTGATCTGTTTTCCTAGTTTTGCTTTTTCCCATATGTCGTACAAATGGAATAATATGCTATGTATCCTCTTCAGTCTGGGTTTTTAGATTTACCATAGTGCATTTGAGATTATATTTGTTCATTTGTCAGTAATAATGGTAGAGAATTCTACAAAAATAATGAAATACTTTAGAGCACAGATACAAGAAGCTCAGAGAGCCCCAAGCAGCATTAAAGAAGAAAAGCAAACATCTATACACATCATATTTGAACCTCTGAAAAATAAAGATAAAGAGAAAATCAGGAAGGAAGGCAGAAAGAGAAAAGACACAAAGACATTATATACAAAGGAATGAAGATAATAATTATACAAGACTTCTCATCAGAAATCATGCAAACCAGAAGACAAGGGAATGACATCCTAAAGAATGAAAGTAAGAGCTGCCAGCTCAGAATTGTCAGTGAAAAACCCTTTCGCAAATGGAGGCAAATACAGATATTTTTAGACAAACTCAAGTTGATTGAATTTCTTGCAAACGGACTACATTAAAAAAAGGGCTGTATAAGTTTTTCAGAAAGAAGGACTATACCAGATAGAAATTTGGAGCTATGCAAAGAAATAAAAAAACTCCAGAAATGGTTCAAATGGGCCGGGCATGGTGGCTCACACCTATAATCCCAGTACTTTGAGAGGTTGAAGTGCGCAGATAGCTTGAGTCCAGGAGTTTGAGCCCTGGAGTTTGAGACCACCCTGGACAACATAGAGAGACCCCATCTCTACTTAAAAATAAATAAATAAATGAAAGATAATGAAGATAAATATAAAATTAGAAATGAAAATGAAGATAAATATAAAGGCCCCTTTTTCACTTTTAACTGATGTAACAAATAAGTGACAAAAGCAAAAAAGTAGGAATATATTTTAGGTTTATAGCATATGTAAAAACAAAAATGTATGATGATGACTGAACAAAAAAGGGGAGGGAGAAATTGGAAATAAACTGTTTTAAGTTTCTTATCCTGTAAGTGTAGCAAGTGTTATTTCTTTTTTATTTTTTTGAGACAGAGTCTCTCTTTGTTGCCCAGACTGGAGTGCAGTGGCACGATCTTGGCTCACTGCAACCTCCACCTCCGCGTTTCAAGCTATTCTCATGCCTCAGCCACCCAAGTAGCTGAGATTACAGGCATGTGCCACCACACCTGGCTAATTTTTGTATTTTTAATAGAGACGGGTTTTCCCCATGTTGGCCAGGTCGGTCTTGAACTCCTGGCTTCAAGTGATCTGCCCACCTTGGCCTCCCAAAGTGTTGGGATTACAGGCATGAGCCATTGCGGTCTGGCCAAGTAAAGCAGTGTTATATTACTTGAGAGTACACAGTAATAAATTGAAGATGTGTATTAACCCATATGCAAGCATTACAACTTTTAAAAAATACAATAGTCCCCCCGCTTATTTGCAGTTTCTTTCTGCAGTTCCAGTTACCCACATTCACCCATGGTTCCAAAATATTAAATGAAAAATTTCATAAATACACAATTCTAACTTGCACACCATTCTGAGTAGCATGATGAACTCCTGTGTAGTTCTGCCCCATTCTGCCCTGGACATAAATCATCCCTTTGTCCAGTGTATCTGCACTGTATATGCTACCTGCCTGCTAGTCATTTCATAGTCATCTGAGTTATCATATCGACTGTTGTGCTATCACAGTCTTTGTGGTAACCCTTATTACACTTAATGATGGGCCCAAATCAGAGGAGTAGTGATGCTGGCAATTCATATATGCCAAAAAGAAGGTGTAAAGTGCTTCCTGTAAGTGAAAAGATGAAAGTTTTTGACTTAATAAGGAAAGGAAAAAAATTGTATGCTGAGGTTGCTAAGATCTACACTGCAATAAGATATCTTGAGAGAGAGAGAGAGAGAGACTACATTCATATAACTTTTAGTACAATATATTGTCATAATTGTTCTATTTTATTATTAGGTATTGTTGATAATATCTCTGTGCCTAATTTATAAATTAAACTTTATCATAGGTATATATGTAGAGGAAAAATCATAGCATATAGAGAGTTCAGTACTGTCTGCAGTTTTAGGTGTCCACTGAGAGTACTGGAGCATGTAGCCCACATGGATAAAGGGGGACTATAGTAAGTATAAGTAATAAGTCAATAGAGGAGATAAAATGTAATTATAAAAAAAAGTCCAAAAGCATGTAGAGAGGGAAAGAAAAGAGCAAAGCACAGATAGAACAAATAGAAAATGAGTAGAAAAATCATATTTTTAATTTAGCCATATGAATAACGATATTAAATGAAAATGGTCTAAATATGCCAAGTAAAAGACAGATTATTACATTAAAGAGTAAGACACAACTATACAGTTTCCACAAGAAACTCACTTTAAATATAAAGAAGTAGATATGTTAAAAAAAAGAATGGAAAGCAATATCCTGTACTAGCGGTCTGGAAGTTCTAGTTTCTTCATATCCTTATCAACACCTGGTATTGCCTATCTTTCATTTTAGATATTCTGGTGAATGTTTAATGGTATTTCCTTATGCTTTTCTTTGTATTTCCCTGATTCAGAATGAAATTTAATACCATTTCCTATTTTTATTAGCCATTGGACATTTTATTTTGTGAATAGTCTGTAGTTTTGTGAATAGCCTGGGTGTAAGCTATTGCTTCCTGTCTCTGCTTTTACTTTATAATGGCTTTCCTTGTTGGGTGCTTCACGAATTTTTGCTGCAAACTCATTGTTCTCAATCTATGAGAGGCCTGTAGGTCTCAATTTGTTAAGGTTTCCTTTAGAAAAGATTTTCTTTTTATTATTATTATTATACTTTAAGTTCTGGGGTACATGTGGGGAACGTGCAGATTTGTTATATAGGTATACACGTGCCATAGTGGTTTGCTGCACCCATCAACCCATCATCTACATTAGGTGTTTCTCCTAATGCTATCCCTCCCCTTGCCCCCCCACCCCCGACAGGCCCCAGTATGTGATGTTCCCCTCCCTGTGTCCACGTATTCTTATTGTTCAGCTCCCACTTATGAGTGAGAACATGTGGTGTTTGGTTTTCTGTTGTTGTGTTAGTTTGCTGAGAATGATGGTTTCCAGCTTCATCCATGTCCCTGCAAAGAACATGAACTCATCCCATCTGACAAAGGGCTAATATGCAGAATCTACAAAGAAGTTAAGTTTACAAGAAAAAGACAAACAACCCCATCAAAAAGTGGGCCAAGGATATGAACAGACACTTCTCAAAAGAAGACATTTATGCAGCCAACAGATATGAAAAAAAGCTCATTATCACTGGTCATTAGAGAAATGCAAATCAAAACCACAATGAGATACCATCTCACACCAGTTAGAATGGTGATCATTAAAAAGTCAGGAAACAGATGCTGGAGAGGACGTGGAGAAATAGGAACACTTTTACACTGTTAGTGGGATTGTAAATTAGTTCAACCATTGTGGAAGACAGTATGGCGATTCCTCAAAGATCTAGAACTAGAAATACCATTTGACTCAGCAATCCCATTACTGGGTATTATATAGCCAAAGGATTATAAATCATTCTACTATAAAGACACATGCACACATATGTTTACTGCAGCACTGTTCACAATAGCAAAGACTTGGAACCATCAATGATGGGCATTTGGATAAAAATGTGGCACATATACACCATGGAATACTATGCAGCCATAGAGAAGATTTTCTTTTGCATCTGTTGGCATCCAGGAAATGCCACTCATCTTACAACTCCTTCAGCTTCCCCTTGAGGGTCAGGGCTCAACAAAGGTTCAAACTGATCTCCACTTCTCACTTTGTTGCTGGCCCAGGAGTTGCTTAGGTTTGGGAGAGCAATGTTTTTCCTCATATCTCCCCTCAGGGCAGCTTTAATCTCCTAGCTGCCCAATTCCAGGCTCTAGCTTTCTACCTCTTCAGCCACAGCTCCTAGTTTTTGTTTATGTTTTTCTTTTCAGAAAAAAATGTTAGTCATAATGCCAGAAATGGAAGACTTATTTTTACTATTTTCCACATTAAATACAGGCATAAAATAATTTTTAAAAAATTCCTCAAAGTCCATGCTGACTTGGCAATAAATTTCCAGAGCACATTTATAATCATCAAACTTGTATGATATTAGTACAGTTATTGGCTCTTTGTTTAAGGTTATCGTTTCTATTGCCTGTCTGACCTTGCTTTAAAGGGACTAGAATATACCACCCTGAAATTATGCCTCATTGTCATAGGGATTATCTTGGCAATTGATACTCAATAGGTACAGGAAGAATTCTCTACCCTTTTAGGCTTTATCTGCTTAAGAGTAAGGCATGAGAAGGGTGACACACTAATTCCAGGGAGAGAGGAGGTACTGTTATCATTGAAGACAGAGCCAATACCAAGATGAGTACTCATAAATAGATTTTAATAAAAATAGCCCTTATCTTCCATTACTACACCCATATATTTCCATATAGTCCACTGATAAAAAGTCTGATAAAAAAGAAAAACCGAAAATACAAAAAAATTCAGTATAAACATTTAATTGGATTTTTCTAGAATCATTTCAAAGTTAATTTCTTATAGTCATAATTCAGAGGAGACTGCCTTATGTTGGTTCAAGGCCCCTTTGATTGGTTGCTGTGAATCTCCTATTTTTTGGGAAACTGGCCCATTTTCAAGATAGATCACATGGCGCCTAGCTCCAGAAACTCCATTTTGATTTGATCGTTTCAAACGACAGTCTCTCATAAACTTTAACAACTCCAAACCCCCTTTCCTTCATTAAGAGGGTAATAAACCTGAATCTAACCTCTTCAGTTCTAACCAACCTATTCTTTTGTGATTCCCAATGCATGTTAATAAAATTTATGTGTTTTTTCATGTTAAAAAATTCAAAATATTCAAAAAATTAAGGACTTAATTGGGGAAAAGAAACTTAATTGGGGAAAAAAAGATGTTGCTTTCTCACTCCCAAATTAAGATATATTTTAATTATGCATGTATATTATAAAGTTATAGTTTAATTTTAGATCAAGAAGAAAGCTCAAGGGTCATTTTTTTTTTTTGTATACTTAAAAGTTTTCAGGTGAGGTTCAGAGAAGCTAAATGTTTTAACTAAGCTTGTTCAGTTTGCTAGTGGCCAGGACTAAAACAGAGATGTTAAGACATAGTAATATATATTTTTTATCCACCAGCTCATGTTGCTCTTTTAGTTATGATAAAATTATTAAATGTCGGCTGGGCGTGGTGGCTCACGCCTGTAATCCCAGCACTGTGGGAGGTTCAGGCAGGTGGATCACTTGAGATCAGGAGTTCAAGACCAGCCTAGCCAACATGGCGAAACCCCATCTCTACTAAAAATACAAAAATTAGCTGAGTGTGGTGGCAGGTGCCTGTAATCCCAGCTACTTGAGATGCTGAGGCAGGAGAATCGCTTGAACCCAGGAGGCAGAGGTTGCAGTGAGCCAAGATCACACCACTGTACTCCAGCCTGGATGACAGAGCGGGACTCTGTCTCAAAAAACAACAACAAAAATATTAAATGTCTATTAGTCAGTCTACCTTAATTTATGAAAATTTTTACCGCAAAATTTTATATAGTCTTTATGGAATTATAGATAATTAAAATATGCAAATTATTCAGTCTTAACTTTAAATTCTGACTATAGAAGCTACAAACTTGTCCCTCTCTGTGCAGTAATACGATTACAGTTTATTATTAAACTAATAGGTGATATTTTCTTTTAAAATAGACTTAAAAAAGAATTAGAACTTTATAAGGAAGATGACATGGAAAGTGTTTATGAAGCTCTCCAAACAGAAATAGAATTTTTGGAGTTGGTAAGTTATCACTAATTGTTTAACTTTTGTTCAGCATTATTTTACCTACTGGTAAGAATGGTTTTACTGGTGTACAAATCACTGAACTAGTGTTTAATCCCGCTGCAAAAAACAAAAAAGCAATAATGAAGATAACTAGAAACAGGATATAAATCTATGAAGTGTTTTGAGTTCCTGGAGAGTTAGGTGCTACACAAAGCAAATTATATTCAAAGAGAATATGTATGATTTCAAACTAAGTTAAAAAAAAAAACTTTAGATCTGACCTCATAACATTTCCTTGACTGAAACTGTTATTAGAGGATTACTGCACTGAAGGAAATTTAACTATCATAATGCCTTAAAAGCTTTTCGTTTTTGATAGGCATAAATTATACTTTTATTATATTTGATCCTAAAACTTTCTTATTGCATATTTGTATGATCTCAAAAACCTTGAATTCAGTTATCGGAAACGTATTTTCAGATTGTGTAGGAGCACTTTAAATTGCTTTAACCCCTTACTTTGGTTGTTTATAAAATGAACACAGTATTTGCCATACTCTATTTTAGTGAAAGACATGAATAGCTTTAAACTCTCTTAAAATGTAGTTTTAATTTGATACATTGCATATTGTTTCATGTTTATTTTATGTAAACATTTTCTTGTTCAAAAAGGTTTCAATATGTTTGAATTTATATTTTTTATAAAAAATATAATTAAGAAATGCCCAGAATTTATTGTCATATTAAATTTAGGTACATTTTATGTAATTATTTTATTAAGAATTTATTTTTCCTCATGAGTAATTACTATGTTTTCTTTTCAGACACTAGCACAGAAAGATCTTCAGGAAAGCAAATAACTTACAGAGAATTGATCAGGCATCTGAGATTCAATCAGAATATCTGAGAATCAAATCTTTGTGATAGATGTATGAATGGTACTCGTTACAACAGATCCTTGTGGGAAATATGGGGTTTAAAATATTCAAATTGTTAGTATCTAGAAATGATGTATTAGCCCTTTAAGCTAATTTTTGTCTTGTTACTCAAACTTTAAGAGTTCTTCTGTGGTTTGATTTTGTTTCTAAAGGAAGGAAAAGGAGAAGAAGTAGACACCATGCTCCTAGGCTTCTTATATGCCCCTGAACCTCAAGCTGTCCTATTCTTTCTAATCTATATGATATGGTTTGGATCTGTGTCCACGCCCAAATCTCATGTTGAATTGTGATCCCCACTGTTGGAGGTAGGTCCTGATAGGAGGGGATCGGATCATGGGGGTGGGTTTCTCATGAATAGCTTAGCACCATTCTTCTTGGTACTGTCCTTCAGTTCCCCTGAGAGCTAGTCGTTTATTAGTGTATAGCACTTCTCCACTTTGCTCCTGCTGCCACCGTATGCGATGTCTCACTCCCCCTTTGCCTTCAGTCATGATTGGAAACTTCCTGAGGCCTCCCTAGAAGCAGAAGTCACTATGCTTCCTGTACAGCCTGCGGAACCATGGGACAATTAAACCTGTGTTCTTTATAAATTACCCAGTCTCAGGTATTTCTTCATAGCAATGCGAGAATGGACTGATACACTTTACTTTTCATTTTTTGTTGTAGTTTACCTTGGGTCCAATGAAACACACATAGGAAGAAACATTCAGTTTATTGGCCCAGTTGTGTTGGTGCCACTTCCACTAACAAAGGTGCTTGCTTTCATTTTAATTATTCTCTAATCATAAAATGTCTGTTGACAGAGTTCCTCTGAGGACCTTCATCTGTAAAAGTTTTCCTACTTTTCACTGTGTGTCCATGAAGTCTGGGACACCTGAAGCCATTTTCTGGTTAATGCCAATGTTGGTTATAATGAAACAAATTATCCATGGGGATATGAATCCCCGGTGGATTATGAGGTACATGATCTCCTTAACAGCCATCAGGATTCATTTTCTCTGGTGGCCTGAAACACTGCAACTGAAAACAGTGTAGTTAGGATTGGATCATACTTAGTATTGCTACCAAATTTCCAACATCACCTATCTTTCTGCTGTTACCGTTTCTGACTAGACAGAAAGTCTATTGTCTAAAAGTGTATTGACTGATATAAGAATAGCTATTCCTGAAGTCATTATATGAAAAAGATACTTGCACACGAATGTTTATAGCAGCACAATTTGCAATTGCAAAAACATGGAACCAGCCCAAATGCCCATCAGTCAACAAGTGGATAAAAAACTGTGGAATATATATATGATGGAATACTACTCAGCCTAAAAAGGAATGAATTAATGCCATTCATAGTGACCTGGGTGAGATTGGAGAATATTATTCTAAGTGAAGTAACTCAGGAATGGAAAACCAAACATTGTATGTTCTCGCTCATAAGTGGGAGCTAAGCTATGAGGATGCAAAGGCATAAGAGTGACACAGTGGACTTTGGGGACTCAGGGGGAAAGGGTAGGAAGGGGGTGAGGGATAAAAGACTACAAATTGGGTGCGGTGTATACTGTTTAGGTGATGGGTGCACCAAAATCTCACAAACCACCACTAAAGAACTTACTCATGTAACCAAACACCACCTGTTCCCCAATAACCTATGGAAATTAAAAACAAATCACAAATAAAACACAAATAAAAGTGTATTGCAACAATTCAACAAGGCCCTAGATTGGAGCAGGTTAGGGAGAGGAAGAAAACTTACTTGGGGATATATTTCAAAATACTGAGGCCTAATGTTAGAACCATGCTTTCTTTTGTAGTTGTAGTTGAATTCATTTATCTATTAATGTTAAGGTAGAGTACTTAGGTTTATCTAAATCTCAGAGCAGAGCCTAAGCAAGTCTTATTTCAGAGCAAGTCTTATTTAGACATAGCTTTTTTTGTATATGTTAACACCCTTATTTTTCAGAAATTAGCAAAGTTTAAACACTCTCCTTCAGGATATATAGCAATTGCCATGTGTTTAAATAATTTGCAATTTTCAAAAGTAATTTCTAATTTTTTAAATATTTAAATTAGTAATCAATTATTCTTGCTTAGGAAGAAAAAATGAATGGTGGCAGAGAATTGCAATATATTTTATATGCAAATACAGAGCGGGAAATGGTTATCGGGATTTGTCATGACCTCAGTTCTGTCTTATTTTAGTCTATTTGTCTACCCGCATTCTAAGTCCTGTGAATCTCTTTTGTTATATATATTTAATATGCAGAATTTACACATAAAGCTTTTTTCACTTACCAGTAATTTTTGCTCATTATTGGTTTTGTAGCTAAAATATTAATGTGAACTAGAGATCGGACACCTATTTGAATTACTAACACAATGGCATATATGCAGAATAAACTGCTACCGATAAAACTTTTCTTTCTCATGTGTGTCATATAGAATATCTAGATTAAATATTCAGTAACAGAATCAGTATTCAAATAAACTGAATTTGAGAATAAAACTGAAGGTTCGGTACTTTTATTATTTTAAAATGCTTAAAATGCATAATTTAAGATTTAAACTCATTCTCATATAATCAAATAATTATTTTAGCACTGCATGATAGAGTAATAGAAAGCAGTATCCATGTGATACCAATCAAAATAACAGAACGATTGGAATCAATGTAATTAAAGGAACAAGTTATCTGAAACAAAGGAAATACAGCAATCAATAGAAATCACAGTGTGTGAAACTAAACTGTACAGCAAGATAAAATATTAGCAGTAGATTAAGTCTGTTTTTAGGGTTTTTTTTTAAAGAATTAGTAAGTCATAAAACTCATAAGTAAGAAAATTAACTGAATTTATCTGGGTAAAAATATGTCTCAGACTGAATTCAGTTACTCTGGAAGTAAGACTTTGGCTATACAGAAAGGCAATTTTTAAACGAATGTCCATTCATTAAGTAAGTTCATTAAATTTTCCGTATACTTAGTTATGATTAAAACACAAACTAACCCAAAATAACACTGATACTGCTCTGAGGTTTGTGGCTTGCCACCATAGTTCTTTAATGTAACTCAAGTTCTTTGAGAAGCAACTTTCTCTCAGTACTCCACTGAGGATAATATTAAAATGTATAGACAGTTTGCTGCGAAATTTTCTGCTGATTAATGGAGCTATTACGCTAGGGGAAAAACAGCAACAAAATCATAGGATGTGGAGCATGACCACTGGCCTAGAAATTCCTTTCTTCCTTCCCTGGCCTAATTATTGAAATGGGAGGAAAAGTAAAGAAAAGCTTTAAGGTATCTACAAACAGAATGATTTCTATTTCTATCATTGTTTTGCCAGTAGTAGTGGTTTCTTTTTTAAAAGAAACAAACAAAAAATTGCCTGCCTGCCTTTTTTTTCTTGGAACTTGAAAAACCATGATGAGATTCCAAAAAGGCTAAGGTAAGGTAGAGGTCATTGTATTATAATGAATTGGAATCTAGAAATGCCTTAAAACAGAGTCAATTGGGATTAGTAATTTTTTTGTAGAATGAAAATTATGCTGTGAAAAAATCCACTGAATCCATTACCAGAAGGGCAAGCAGTAATTTAGCTGGGTAGCTGCAGATGGACAGACAGCATGCACTGGACAGGCCCTGTTCAAAGCTCCTGTGGAGGACAAAGTCCCTTTATATTTTATACCAATCAATCATACATAACTGTGCCACACTATAATGAATAAATCATTTATTTGCAGCCCAGGAAACAGTAGCAGTTCAGTGACATGATTAGAAATAAATATGAGACTATTTTAATGCCGGGTGTATCAGGGTAAGGTGTTCTGTGATTCAAGTATTTATAGTATAAAATTTGAAATTTAAAAGCTGCTTAATGTACTAAAAAATATTTTAACATTTGAAGCGGATCTATTTTAGGTGAACTTTGATGTTTCTTTTTTGACCCCTCTTCTCTCCTTTTGTCATCTGGAAAAACTTTAGTAAAGAAAATGTTTGCCTCTCAGAATCTAGTTCAGAACATTTTCTGTCAAGGGAATTTTTTTCAGGATGTGAACTAAAAATAAAAAATATTTTTTGTCATTAGCCCGAAGCAGGGATTACGTCTTGGGGTTTTGTGGCTCTTTTATCTTAAGACAGTAGATTTTTTTAAAACGTAAGAATGGAAAGGATGAAGTTATCTTTGAAAATATTTGAGGTCGGAATGTATAATCAGTTGCATTTGTGCTTTCTAAACATTATATTTTCAAGTTAAGTAAGTTTTTTCTTGGTTTGCTAATGGTCAAATCATCATAGCAGTAAAGAAGCTTTATTTGTGATTTTACTGACACTTGGCAAAAGACTAATATCAAGACAGCATTGACTACTACATGAGGGAAATCAAGTAATAACTTTCCCCTGCTTTAAAAGGGAGAAACCGGATTTTATCTATTTGTTGCTAATTATACGTAAGGTCACATTTATTAAACATGAGGAAAAACTTTTGCAGGGCAATGCTTATTGTAGAACATATACTTTGATTGGAGGAAAAAAAAAAAAGCCATGACTGATGGTAAAGTGGTCTCCCAGCTGCTGCTATGAAAAGTATCAAGAGCAAAGCTGTCAGAATTGAATGCTGATTTAAACTGCTTTTGATACAGAGTGAATTTGTCTTTAAAAGGCCTCTATGAAATAAACAGCACCAGAATTCAGATGTCTTGGAAAATAAAGAATAGGTGAATATGTGAAATTAATAACAATGTCTGATATAAGTAGCTATTCCAAACAAGGCCCATTGATTGAGTGGGAGAAAATGATTTTATTTTTTTCTTACAACCAGAAGAACTACGCTACCTGAATAATTCTAAGTTAATTATTTTCAGACTTGTAATAAATTGTCATTCTAATTAGTTGGTAAATAAAACCTTGTTAAAATAAAATCCTCTTAATCTCCATTTAATTGATGCAGATACAATTACTAATGATATTTCTGGATATGGCTTTGTGATTACTGAGAGAAAGTATTTTCAAATTTAAGCCATCAGTAAGTGATGTGGCTGTTGAAACAGTTTTTGTAGGCTTTAGACAAAGAAGCTCCTGATTGGGAGTGGGTGACCTGAGAGTAGTCACAGGGTCAGCATAATGTCAGCTCTACAATCTGGAGCCAATTAACGTTAGTAAAATATCAAGATTATATTTATAGAAGTCTTTTTATTCAATAAAATCAGAGCCCTTTATCAAGATTCTAGTTGCAGACCAATAAGATATGCCATTTTTAGAGGGGGGAACTGAGGTTTTGATTGATGATCTGATTTGCGTGAGGTCACCCAGAGCAGAGGGCCTCTTTATTTACAGTTTAATTGCTTGGGTTTCATTTCTACCACAGCTTAAATATACATTGCTTTTGAAAACGTGCTTACAATAAAATCTTACATAACAGGTAAATATTAGAAGATAAGAGAAATTTAAGAATTATTTAAATCACCCTTTGGTACCAGAAAGCATTGATTAATCAGAATCAGCAAATATGAATCTTTAATTAACTAAGAATATCTTTCTATACTCCTTGAGAAGAAAGGGGCAAATTAGAATAAAACAGACTCAAATCAAGTGTTATTGAAAATTCGCCTTCTGGCTATCTCTTGAAAGTAACACCTATTCATCCTGCTTTATTACACTTTCTACAGATGTGTGTGTGTGTGTGTGTGTGTGTGTGTGTTTTCCAGCACTACCCTGTGGTCATTGATATTTAAAGTGATAACCTGAGGAATGGCACCTTTTTACAATATCAAATAATAAAGGTTATATTCATTCTTCAGTACTTGCTAAGGCAGGAATGTGACTAACAGAAAACATCCAGAAAGATAACATGTAAAAGAATCTGATTAACCTGAACTTAGCGCTCTTGCTCATTTCCTTTCTCCTTGTATTCTTCTTTCTATCCATTCTTTCATCCATCTCTCCATCCATCCTGGCTCATGCCTACGTCTCGGAACTCATGCCATACCAGCTGTCCTCCTTGTAGACTCCTCTCCAGCCATACAGATCTTTCTGCCACCCAAATAGGCCCAACTTGTTCTGGTCTTAGGATCATTTCATGAGCTCTGTTCCTTCTGCCTGGATTGCTCCACCCCCTGATCTCTGTATGGCTGTCAGCTTCTGTCACTCAGATGTCAAGTGAAATGTCATCTCCTCAGAGAGGCCTGCCTTTAAACTATCAATGTAAAGTAGTCACGCAGTCACACTATCACATATCCTAGTTATAAATTCTCTTCATACTTCTTATAATTTCTGACATCTTTCTTGTTTTTCTTTTCTACTTATCACCACTAAAACAGAAGTTCCATGAACCCAGGGTATTCTTTATCTTGCACAGCGCTTATCCCTTAGAGCCTGGAACAGTGTGTGGTATATAGGAAGTGTCCAATAAATATGTGTTGAAATATGGTTTGAATTAACTTATTCATTTAACCTATATTTATTGCTTAAGGATTTAAGTATAAATTATTGATTCTCTAGTTAACGAAACTGGATTCATTTATTGTTGTTTATCTTTCTTGGGTGAATTACCCTGTCTTATTTCTTACTCTTTCTGAGCATGTTTACTTAGCTGAAAAATGGTCGTTATGTTTGCTAATTTCAGAGCCTATCTATGTTGAACAACCAATGAAAACACTGGAAATAAACCAGAAGAAGGTAATGATCCCACATCCCATCAGAGAAAAGTTTGTAGGTCTCTCAATGGTCACTTACAGCTTTCTGTTATCAAACTGTTGATTGGCAGATAATGGTTATGAATGCCAACTTTCCACCGCCTGCTAGAATAGGAAGTGAAAATTGTAAGTTACTTGCAAGCTATGAATGTGCATTACAGTACCTTAAAAGTATTATCTCTCCATGGTAATAGAAAATTTTGAAATGTGTTTGCTTCTGTGATTTATTCAGTCTTTCTGGTCTGAAATACAAAGTGTAAGCAATCCTGTTTTTAATTCAGAATCATATTTAGAAAAATATATGAGTGCCATCTGCTGGATTTCTCTGGTATGACATTGAAGAGAATGACAAATCCTTATAAAAATGTGACCCTTCCTTCCTTCCTTCCTTCCTTCCTTTCTCCCTCTCTCCCTCCTTCCCTCCCTTCCTACTTCCTTCCTCCCTCCCTCCCTTTCTTCCTTCTTCATTTGTGTAAATATAAAATTTAAATATTTGTATATAGTTTTCAATTGTTCAAATATATGTACATATATAATTTAAAAATAAGTATTTAATGCTAATTTTCAAATTAATATCACATGCATCCTAGAGAAATATAGTCTAAAGGATCCAAAAATGAGTTTCCTCTTTTGATAATCTTAAAGGAGCTTAATTGGTTTAATCCTTTCCTTTATTTTTGAATAAAAACTATAAGTAATAGACTTTCAGTTTGTTTTTATCTGTTAGTCTTCAGTTTTCAAAGATTCATTCGTAAGTTATTGGTCCATCAAATGAAGTGAAGTCACTCTACTTAGGATCTTGGATAAGTGACTTGCCAATCAGCTTTATCACAAGATATTTGTTCCCTTTAAAACTGTGTTTAAAAATTTCCATCTCTTTATCATTTAACATCTGCAGAATTCATATTGTTTCATGAGTTAAGTGGCTGAATTATTTCCTAGGGCAATTATGTTGATGAAGGGAAACTGGGACTCTCTGTTTACTGTAAGAATTCCTAGTCATTGAATAATTGACAGTACTTCATATGTTCAACATATTGGCAAATCCTGTTGTTTCTACTTTCAAAATAGGTGCAGAATCTGGGACTTATTCTCATCATGTCATGAACCACCACCCTGGGGTAGGCCCTCTGATACTTCCTGTCTTCCTTTTCTGCTTTAATTTTCTTCTTAATACTTATTACTTTCATCTTATTTATCAGTTTTGTCATATTTGCTGTCTATCTTTCAGACTAGCATGTAAGCTTCACGAGGGCAGGGATTTTAGTATCTTGTTCATTGCTTTATCCCTAGTGCCTAGAACAGTGCCTTACACATAGTATGTACTCAAAAAGTTCATTTCTTAAATGAATAGATTATCTTTGAGTGATTTTCCTCTTTCTCAAATAAAATATTTTCAACTATATTAGTAAGAACATACTCTTGGTGCTTCTATGAACTCCATAATGTCCAAATCAGTAAAATCTTTTTATATTTACACTGTTTGATTGTGGTTCGCTATATTTTAAGGTGAAAAATGAGCACCTACTAAACAGGATATCATGATAATTGTGATATGGGACCAAAGGTGACTAAGACTTAGTTCTTGTGCTGTCGGAACTTTCCGTTATTCTTCCTGAAGACTGTTAAGGAATTGCAAAATGACAGAACAATTCAGACACAGGTACTAGATTTATTCTTCAGTGAAGTCAGAGGTGGGATTAGTTTTGTTGCATTTGGCTTCATTTTTCCAAAGGGCATCAGTTAAACTTGGCAGTGATTCTGGAGAAGTTCTGTGTGTTTTCTGACATGTGAACACTATGTATGTATTAGTACATATGTGTTTGTTACTAGAGAGTCCAAATTCAGAATTCCATCCTTGATCTCTCATGCGAGGTACTGTATATAAATCATCTTGTATGTTCATCATTAACCTAAAAGATGGGAATATTGATGACTACTTTATAGCCAAGGAAATAGAGGTTGCAAGGCTAAGTAAACTACCAAGATAATACACTGTCAGTTTCAAAGCAGATTTGAAACTAGGATTGTCTGAACTCAATACTCTCTAACACATGCTATATTTCCCAATTCAGAATACCTAGGGACTGATTTCTCTGGGTTTAGAAATGCAATGAAAGTTCGTTTCTTTTACAGATGTAAAGAAAAGTTTGCTAGGTACCAAGGATGTTCAACCTCCATTCTTCCCAAGTGAAGGCCACTACTTACTCTTTCCTGTCAGGAAGGTGTAAATAATTGGAATGGGAATATCCATTTCTTTCCTATTTTACACACATAGTGCCAAGTGTCTCCTGCTACCACCAGGCAAATTCATCATGCTTCTGTGCCCCGCAGAACTGTTTCAAAATGTGCATTATAGTATTATCCAGCGGCGGTACAATTACTAATCTCCTCTGGATTGTGAACTCTAGGGGGCAAGAATTTTCATTTATCTTTGCATTTCTAATCTATACCAAAATGCCTTGTACATAGCAGGTACCCAATAAATGTAGAAGACTTCATGCATATGATTCACTTACACATCATATATGTAATGAGTTGAATAGGTTTTGTAGACCGGCCTGGAACCTAATTATTTTCAATACCTTTGGTGAGAGGAGGTATATTCTAAGATTTAAATAACCTAACTCCGATTAACTTTTGAAGACCAAGGGCCTGCCTTTATTTATTCCTCAAATGCTTGTTCTGGTGATTTCCACTCCCTTCTTAAATTCAAATTTGCACTCAGTACAGCCATTTGCTATTTGAGATTCACAGTAGCATCTTGATAGTGTTAAAACGGGAAATGGAAATGCTAGTGTGAGAACATTTCAAAAGAAATGGAAGAAGAGTCTAGAAAGAATAGCTGATGACAGATCGCCAGAATTAAATAATACACCCACTAAGGTCAGTGGAAGAAGTTCTTCTTAGGAAAGTATGCTTTGGTTGACTCCATCCTGCAAGTGTAGAAAGAAGCAGACTTGACTAAAATAACACTATGGTGATGTGTGCTAAATGGGTTATATCCTTGTTTAATTCAGTTTTAATTTATGTTTTCTAAAACCTCATTAGATTCAACTGAGAATATGAGACTATACTTATATGAAATAGCAGAAAACTGAATCAGTTTTTGTTGTAAGAAAAAAGTGTGATGACTTTATTTTTATTTGAACTCTTAGTTAAGTGAATAGGCTTAACTATTCACTTAGTCAAGTGAATAGCTTACTTTAAAGAGTAAGATAAGACCAACAATGAATTTATGAATACATACATTTTGCTAAGGGTATTAGTTTCCTATTGCTGTTGTGACCAGTTATCACAAACCTAGTGGCTTAAAACAGCACACATTATCTTACACTTTTGAAGGCTAGAAGTCTGAGGTGAGTCTCACTGGGCTAAAAGCAAGGTGTTCTCAGGGCTGGATTCCTTCTGGAAGCTCTAGGGGAGAATCTGTATCTTGCCTTTCCCAGCTTCTGCAGGCTATGAGCACTCTTTAATGCTCCTTCATGAATTTCCAGAGCTGAGTCTGCTCATGTTTCATCTTTCTGATTCTTTATCTTCTGCCTCCCTCTTCCACTTCTAAGGACCCTTGTGATTATTGAGCCCACCAGGCTAATCCAGGACACTCTCTTCATCTCTAGGTCAGCTGATGAGCAACAGTAATTCCACCTGCAACTTTAATTTCATTGCCGTGCAAGATAACATATTCGTGGTTTTGGAGATTAGGATGTAGACATCTTTGGAAGAGGCATTATTTTGCCTACTACATCAATGAAATATTTGTGTTCTTCAAAATAGGTTAAGCGTCTTCCTAAATTGGGCAGTACATATTGTTAGTTTTCTTAGCAAGTCCTTTTAAATTGACTGGAAAAAATCATTAGTAATTCATGATATTTTACTTTTTATGATTCTCTGGCCCATCTCTGAGCCTGCAATAAAGTTAAAACATGATGTAGTTGAGTGATTTCTCCATTATCATGAGACAAGGGGACTACAGAGACCTATCACAAAGACAAGACACTTTATGGGGTATTTTAAGTTAGTGATGTTCTCTGCCCCCATCTTCTCCTCCTCCACCTTCTAATTGTTAAAATCTCTCTTTTTCTTTCTGAGCTTCTCCCACATTTTTATGATTTATTTTCTTGTTTTTTACTTCCACTCATCTTGTTTATCTGTTTTACAGAATTTCTTCCACTCTTGGATAGCAAGTAAAGCTGTTTCCCTTCTTTTTAAATGTTAAAACATGATGATTACTCCCTAGCTGAGCATCCCCTTTCTGGTTAAAAATCTTTATTCGGAAGTCTCCCTAGAGAACCCAAAACTTCAGAGTGGTCTGTATAAACTAAAGAATATGCACCCTCAAAGTATCATTTGGGAAAATCATCTTGTGGGCTCAAATGTTAAGAATCTGTTTTTATTTTAAAAGATAGGATACTGTGAAATAATACTACTTCTCTGTGTCTCTGATGGGTTTTCTACGGTGTTGATTCCCTCCACAGAAATCCATCTAGTGACTTACCCTACCTCTCTATAGTAAACTTGAATGAATTTGCTCTTATGCAGTATTCACAAACTATTAAATATAATAGTCTTCTGTTTAATGAGTATTTGTTGAAGTTTTCTTCTGACAGATGCTGTATGAGTCACAAATAAGAAGAAGAGGAAGAAGAAGGAGGAGGAGGAGGAGGAAGAAGTGGAGGAAGAGGAGGAAGAAGTGGAGGAGGAGGAGGAAGAAGGAAGAAGGGGAAAGAAGAAGGAGGAGGAGGAAGGAGGAGGAGGGAGGAGGACAAAGGAGGAGGAGAAGAAACGAGGAGGAGAAAGGAGGAGAAGAGAGGAGGAGGAGGAAGGACGAGGAGGAAGGAGAGAGGAGGAGGAAGGAGGGAGGAGGAGGAAGGAGAGTGGAGGAAGAAGGAGGAGGAGGAGAAAGGAGGAATAAGGAGAAGGAGGAGCAGAAGGAGAAGGAAGAAGAAAAGGAGGAGGAGAAGGAGAAGAGAAGGAAGGAGAAAAGGAGGAAGAGGAAAAGGAAGAGGAAGGAGAAGAGAAGGAGGAGGAGAAGAAGAAAGAGAAGGAAGGAGAAAAGGAGGAGGAAAGAAGTTGTCCAAATCTGTAAAAAGCTTAAATTGTATTATGAAATCCTCTTGAGTTTTGCATTCAAAGTTAATATATTTATTTGCCGTTACTTCACCTTATTCAAAATGGTCATATGCTGGCTTTCGAATGACGCAGAGGTACAGTTCTATTCTGGCCCTGCCTTTCCTGTGTGGCCTTGAGCTGGTTACTTAACTCTTTTGGATTTCAGTTTTCTAATTGCTAACAAAATAAATAAAATGACACCCATTTTGTTGGGCTGTAACAGCTGTAGTATAATTCTGAAGGTATCTATATGCTCAGTGAATCCTGATCATTTTAATTATTGTTGGGCAAAGACAGTATGGAATAGATAAAGTACCTTAGCATAGTATTAGCTTTTTAGTGTTGCTCTTTATATACAAAATGAACTTACTAGTTCATTTACTTTGATCTCTTGCTTTGAATCACCAGAATTTCATATACGTGGCTTGTTTCCTAGACCCATGATATACTTGGCTGTGGTGGAGGTGCAATCTCCAGCTGTGAAACAGAGTTTTCTATGCAAACATAATTGTCATATTTTGCCAAGCATAAAACAACTGAACTGACCAGCCCAGAGGAACTTTTGGGAATGGTTCAATTTTCTTTCAAGACAATCCTATTTGTTTTATACTCTCAGATACAATCAGAATCTGGGAACATGGTTTTTTTGAAGCTAGATGCTCTTCTAAATTCTAGTTGAAGGTGGCAGAAATCTTTACCTCAACTCCTTTCCTCAAAGCCCACTACTATGATAGTAAAATTATTTCATTTTAAAGACCTAGAGGGCAAAGAGAAAATGACATAGAGGAGCTGGTAGCAATACAATTTTGAAAGCTGGATAGTAGAGGGATGAGTGGGGAATGACTTAGCAAACTTGAAAAAGTGGATCCCAAATTGGCAGAGGGAAAAAGAAAAAACATTTTGATTTGCCCCATAGAACCCTGAAAACCACAGGAAGTGGCAGTACTAAAACCTCTAGAAGTAAAGATGAAGATGGGATTGAAGACCAAGGGACTGGTTGGATGTACATTTAAGAAGCATTCAGGCTGGGCACAGTGGCTCATGCCTGTAATCCCAGCACTTTGGGAGGCTGAGGCAGGTGGATCACGAGGTCAGGAGTTCAAGACCAGCCTGGCCAAGATGGTAAAACCCCATCTCTACTAAAAATACAAAAAATTAGTTGGGCGTGGTGGCATGCACCTGTAATCCCAGCTACTCCAGAGGCTGAGGCAGAGAATTGCTTAAACCTGGAGGGGCTGAGGTTGCGGTGATCTGAGATGCCGAGATCGCACCACTGCACTCCAGCCTGGGCGACAGAGCAAGACTCTGTCTCAAAAAAATAAAAATAAACGAAACATTCAGATCCTCAGGCCCTATTTCCCACTCCAGCTGGGGAACAGCCTCTTCCTAACCTTGGCAGAAGATTTTATGTTTATTTTCCATTGAATACAAAACAGAAGGTCTCTGGACAGAGAACAGCAGGTACTGCTGAGGATGGGAAGAAAACAGACAAGAAAAATTTATATTCTGAATGTTGTAATCCCAACTCTACTCAGGTCTCATTTTGGGCAATCAAATTTATATCCTCCAGGCCTCTCAAATTAATATCATCTAGGAATAGTTAGAAATGCAAATTTTAGGGCTTTACCCAAGACCTATGGAATCAGAAACTCTGTGGGTAGGGCCCAGCAATCTGTGTTTTAACAAGCCCTTCAGACATACCCTTCTCTGAAGAGGCTCACAAGTTCAAAAGAAAAGACTTAAGAAAAGGGAGTTTTCAATGAAACAGTCTAGCCAGAGTGAAGCCCAGAACTGACAAGTACCATCCATGTGGAACTTTTCACTTAATTTAGCCTCATTCTTAAATAGAAGCAGTCAACATTGACAAGGAATGCCTTTAACATGAAGAAGATCTATCCAAAAAAAAGTGGCGGAGGAGGGAAGCAACTTAGAAGAAAGACATTTTGCAGGGAGATTAAAACTTTAGAAAAAAATCATTGATGTCTTCAGAAAGATAAGAGAAGGTACTTGCCATTATAGGCTGTTAATAAAATATGTTAGT
Organism: Hylobates moloch; assembly: GCF_009828535.3. Taxonomy (NCBI): domain Eukaryota; kingdom Metazoa; phylum Chordata; class Mammalia; order Primates; family Hylobatidae; genus Hylobates; species Hylobates moloch. Next base: position 17,065,374 of record NW_026652278.1, on the reverse strand, counting down.
AGAAGTTTTTTAAAAAATCCATAAAAGACTTAAAAAGAGAAAGTTGAGGGAATCTCCCACAATGTACAGCAAAAAGACAAGAGTAAAAATGGGAGAAAAAGATAAAAGAATTAGCTCATTCTGCCCAATGTTTGAATAATACTAGTTTAGAAAGAGCAGAAAAAGCAGAGAAGACATTTCCAAGAATTAAAGGACAGAGGTTTTTAGATTCAGAGAAACCATTAAGAACCCAGTGGCACTAATGCATTGGCCCTCTGTCCAGGTGACATTGAGAGGTGACAGCGTGCTGGCAGTCCTCACAACCCTCGCTGGCTCTGGGCACCTCCTCTGCCTGGGCTCCCACTTTGGCGGCACTTGAGGAGCCCTTCAGCCCTCAAGTGTGGGAGCACTGCACTGTGGGAGCCCCTTTCTGGGCTGGCCAAGGCTGGAGCCTGCTCCCTCAGCTTGCGGGGAGGTGTGGAGGGAGAGGCGGAGGCAGGAACCCAGGCTGCACGCGTACTTGCAGGCCACCGTGAGTTCCGGGTGGGCGTGGGCTCGGCAGGCCCTGCACTCAGAGCAGCCGGTAGGTCGGCCCGCTGTCCCAGGCAGTGAGGGGCTTAGCACCTGGGCCAGCAGCTGCTGTGCTCAATTTCTCGCTGGGCCTTAGCTGCCTTCCCACGGGGCAGGGCTGGGGACCTGCAGCCTGCCATGCCTGAGCCTCCCCGACCCCCCCCACCGCCCGCCACCACGGGCTCCTGTGCGGCCAGAGACTCCCCGACGAGTGCCGCCCCCTGCTCCACAGCGCCCAGTCCCATCAACCACCAAAGGGCTGAGGAGTGCGGTGCACCGCGCAGGACTGGCAGGCAGCTCCACCTGCGGCCCAGTGCAGGATCTACTAGGTGAAGCCAGCTGGGCTCCTGAGTCTGGTGAGGACTTGGAGAATCTTTATGTCTAGCTAAGCAGGACCAATCAGCACTCTGTATCTAGCTCAAGGTTTGTAAACACACCAATCAGCACCCTGTGTCTAGCTCAGGGTTTGTGAATGCACCAATTGACACTCTGTATCTAGCTACTCTGGTGGGGACTTGGAGAACCTTTGTGTCCACACTCTGTATCTAGCTAATCTAGTGGGGATGTGGAGAACCTTTGTGTCTAGCTCAGGGATTATAAATGCACCAATCAGCACCATGTCAAAACAGACCGCTGGGCTCTCTGTAAAATGGACCAATCAGCAGGATGTGGGTGGGGCCAGATAAGAATCAAAGCAGGCTGCCCCAGCCAGCAGTGGCAACCCGCTGGGGTCCCCTTCCACACTGTGGAAGCTATGTTTTTTTGCTCTTTGCACTAAATCTTGCTGCTGCTCACTCTTTGGGTCCACACTGCTTTTATGAGCTGTAACATTCACCGCGGAGGTCTGCAGCTTCACTCCTGAAGCCAGCGAGACCACTAACCCACCGGGAGGACGAACAACTCCAGAGGCGCCGCCTTAAGAGCTGTAACACTCACCGCGAAGGTCTGCAGCTTCCCTCCTGAGCCAGCGAGACCACGAACCCACCAGAAGGAAGAAACTCCGAACACATCCGAACATCGGAACGAACAAACTCCGGACACGCCGCCTTTAAGAACTGTAACACTCACCGCGAAGGTCTGCAGCTTCACTCTTGAGCCAGCGAGACGAAGAACCCACCAGAAGGAAGAAACTCCAAACACATCCTAACATCAGAACGAACAAACTCCGGACACGCTGCCTTTAAGAACTGTAACACTCACTGCGAGGGTCCACGGCTTCATTCTTGAAGTCAGTGAGACCAAGAACCCACCAATTCCGGACACAACGTCATCACACAATTTTAGAATGTGGAAGATAATGAAATGGGAAAAGTTCCCTTGTCCGCCTTGCTGGGCATGTGATGGGGATGTGACTCGCTTCTTCAGTGCCCCACTGCTCAAACCTCTAGGGGAGCATACAGATAGATGGGCAGGCTGTGGGGCTCTGACTCCATGGCATTGTCTAGGGGTGATTGTTTACAGCTGAAGCCTCAGTGGGCGTGTGTTACAGGTTGCTCTTTTAGTTTAACTGTCCGTAGGTGAATTGTGTTAACTAGCTCAATCAGACCCTCTACCTTGCCACAAGGACAGAGGACTTTCTGTATCCCGGGTTCTTGCCTCGGTGTACTAGAAGAATCGGATCACACCGGGGCTTGGAGAATGAGTGCAAGGTTTTATTGAGTGGGAGTAGCTCTCAGCAGATGGGGGAGCCAGAGGAAGATGGTTTTCCCCTAGAGTCGGGTTGCTCAGGGTCTGGACTCTCTCTGACTGCCCCAGCCAAATTCTGCATTGTTCTGCTGGTCAGTGGCCTGCCGGCGTCTGTCTGTGTGCTCTTCCGTGGGTGCACTCTCCTGGATGTCCTCTCCACGTCCAGCCACTTGTGTCTTCTTCAGAGGATGTGTTCCTTTTCATGTCCAGCCGCTTGAGTGTGTGACTGCTAGGGTCTCGGGGGCTTTTATAGGCACAGGATGGGGGCGTGGCAGGCCAGTGGAGGTCTTGGGAAGTGCAACATTTGGGCAGAAAAACAAAAATGCCTGTCCTCACTTAGGTCCCTGGGCACAGGCCCAGAAGTAGAGCCCTAGCCAGGGACCACGCCCTTCCCTTCCCCCTTCCGTATCATTTAAAGGGACCATGCCCTTCCCAGCACTTCCCTCTGTATCAATAAGACCCTATAAACTTGTGAAAGTAGGTCACCTCTAAAGGATCAGGAATCAGAATAGCTTTGGTCTTCCCAACAGCAGTACCTGGATGAGCAGTCCAACAATTGGTTTACCAATTCACAAGGGAGGTGATGAGTCTCTCCTACATATGGGGCAGATAAGTCCCAGGATCATAGCTTGGCACCAGGCCTAGAGAGCAACCAGTTCAAACAAGAGCAGCCTCAAGGGAGATGTTTTTGACAAGGTAAAATAGCTAGAATACATGATACATTTGAACTATTGAGAGGAATTTTAAACAATTGGGATAGTGTTTTGGTATGAGTCTAAGTACAACGCAAACTAAGGAAATGAAAAAAAGTCAGTAAGAATATCGATTCCAGAGGAAACAAAAAGTTGTGCAAGGAAAGAAAAGTAATCCTAATATTAGGATGGCTCAGCTGCTAATATTTTTGATACCGAACCAGGTTCATCCTTCCTGCGTGCAGTAAGTCAATCACTGTGATGACAGGTTTGCAAAAGAGAAAAGATTTTAATCACAAGCCTGCCGAGTGAGGAGATGGAAGAACAAATTTCAAATCTGCCTCCCTGACAGTAGGGCTTGGGGGAACTTATGGGATAAAGGAGTGGTCTAAAGTATTGGGAAAGGTGGTTAGCAGGTAGGAAAGGCGAGGTAGTCGGGGTTCTGTCAAGTGTAATCTACATGGCTCTTCATGTCTAAAGCACCAAAAGCAATGGCAACAGAAGCCAAAATTGACCAATGGGATCTAATTAAACTAAAGAGCTTCTGCACAGCAAAAGAAACTACCATCAGAGTGAACAGGCAACCTACAGAATGGGAGAAAATTTTTGCAATCTACTCATCTGACAAAGGGCTAATATCCAGAATCTACAATGAACTCAAACAAATTTACAAGAAAAAAACAACCCCATCAAAAAGTGGGTGAAGGATATGAACAGACACTTTTCAAAAGAAGATATTCATGTAGCCAAAAGACACATGAAAAAATGCTCATCATTGCTGGCCATCAGAGAAATGCAAATCAAAACCACAATGAGATACCATCTCACACCAGTTAGAATGGTGATCATTAAAAAGTCAGGAAACAACAGGTGCTAGAGGGGATGTGGAGAAATAGGAACACTTTTACACTGTTGGTGGGACTGTAAACTAGTTCAACCATTGTGGAAGTCAGTGTGGTGATTCCTCAGGGATCTAGAACTAGAAATACCATTTGACCCAGCCATCCCATTACTGGGTATATACCCAGAGGATTATAAAACATGCTGCTATAAAGACACATGAACACGTATGTTTATTGTGGCACTATTCACAATAGCAAAGACTTGGAACCAACCCAAATGTCCAACAATGATAGACTGGATTAAGAAAATGTGGCACATACACACCATGGAATACTATGCAGCCATAAAAAATGATGAGTTCATGTCCTTTGTAGGGACATGGATGAAGCTGGAAACCATCATTCTCAGCAAACTATCGCAAGGACAAAAAACCAAACACCGCATGTTCTCACTCATAGGTGGGAACTGAACAATGAGAACTCATGGACACAGGAAGGGGAACATCACACTCTGGGGCCTGTTGTGGGGTGGGGGGAGGGGGGAGGGATAGCATTAGGAGATATACCTAATGTAAATGACCAGTTAATGGGTGCAGCACACCAACGTGGCACATATATACATATGTAACAAACCTGCACATTGTGCACATGTACCCTAGAACTTAAAGTTTTTTTTTAAAAAAAAGAAATGATGGCATGAGTAAGTCGTCTTACTCATTATAAACTTATAGAAGATTATAAAACTGTTCAAAAAATGACTGGGATACTACAGATGTCAGTTTCTCATTGACTCACATAATTAAGGGTTGCTGATACTATAAATTTTAAAATAATAAAACATTTTAAGCAAAAACAAAAAAAAAAAGAAAAAGTAATTAATGATACTTGTTAAAGATGATAAGGCAGACTTTATTCACGGACTACCATGGCCATAGGTATAGGGACCACTGCAACAAAGTCTTGTACTTAGGGAGACACTAGAATCAACTTTTACTCCAACAAGGACAGGTGGAGATTTATAATGAGGAAGCAGAGTGTGTGTGAGTGGTGGTGGTGGTGAACGGGGGGAGTCAGTCGATGGAAAATTACTGAAAGGAACTATCAGTGACAGGGGTTTCTGGCTGAACAGACTTGATAGGATTATTGCTGAAGACCGGCCAGGGGGCTTAAAGATTGAAGGTGGTCAGATGTCAAAGAGTGGAGATTTTCACTAATTTAATTTAGCAGCATTTTTGCTCAGACTGGATTCATCAAGGACAGAGAGGGGAGCCCAAGGATGGGCTTAGTCAGAAAGGGTTCAGGAGCCTGACTAAAGTCTTAGTCAAAGCAGAGAGTCTTTATCACTCTTTTCCGTACCCTGCCCCACAAATTCCAGCTGCTTCAGCTGCGTGAAATGTGGGTTTCTGCCTTCTCTGCTTAGGAAGCACACCTGTCTCACCTATGGCAGCCTGGGTCTCACTGCTCTGTGCAATGGGAAGAAAACTGACCCAGGATCACCCCACATGGCTTCTGTGTCTTAGGGATCACAGTTCTGCACTTCTCGCCCTCAGTGCTTGAAAACAGTTGCCTCACACGTGTCCATTTCCTTGTCATTTTCAATGTGAGAGGAAGTCCAGTGCCAATTACTCTGTCATGACAGGAAGAATGAATTGTAGAATAATGTAGGATGATTTGACTCTTTAACCTGTAACTTGACCTTAAGCACAGCTGGATCCAAACAAAGGCATCAGACCGGTCTCTTTCTCTACTCCTAGGCTGGTTCTTCTGGCTTAACCTCTAGGCACACTCTGCCCACATAGTGGCAAAGATGGCTACTGGCAGCTGCAGCTTTTCTTGTGTCAGTTTAACCATCCCCCAGGGAAAGAGAGCACCTTTCTTCAATAGTTCTAGCAATTATCTGAACTAGCTTTCATTGGCCTGCCTTGGACTAGGTGCCTATGCCTGAACGATCTCTGGGATTCTGATTGGCCAGGCCAGGCTCAGGGGGAGGGGGCAAGGAATGAGACCAGCTTAATGCAAACCTCGTGCACTAAGGGGAGGCATATTTTTCCAAAAGAAAATGGGAGTGCTATTACCACAAGAAGGAAGAAGGAATGTTGGGCATTACCAGCAAAAGTACTTACCATATTCCAAGCACTCTCAAGGTTTAGTTCAAGGGTCATCTTCTCTATAAAGCCTTTTTGTGTCCTATTCAACTACAGACATCAATAGTCAATCTTTTAATTCAGTTTTAACTTTTACATATATCTATCTTAAAACAAATCACTCGTCTTTTATTATAATCAGTATTTCACCTTTTTGCCTCCTTCAGGCTCCTTGAGGACAAAGAGTATTTTGTTTACATTTGAATTCATTTATTCATTCATTTAGTTAACAAATACTGTCTTGGTTCACTTAATGACAGGGATACATTCTGAGAAACTCACCATTAGGTAATTTCATTTTTGTGCAAACATTATAGAGTGTATTTATGCAAACCTTGATGGTATAGCATCCTACATACCTAGGTTATGTGGTATAGCCTATTGCTTCTAACCTACAAACCTAGGAGCAATGTGTTTATTACTGTACTGAAACTATAGGCAATGATAACACAATGATAAGTATTTGTCTAAACATAGAAAAAGTACATAATATATGGAATAAAAAATATATATTTTTTGAGATGGAGTCTCGCTCTGTCTCCCAGGCTGGAGTGCAGTGGTGCAATCTCAGCTCACTGCAAACTCTGCCTCCCGGGTTCAAGCAATTCTCTGTCCCAGCCTCCCAAGTAGCTAGGATTACTGGTGCTCGCCACCGTGCCCAGCTCATTTTTTTGTATTTTTAATAGAGCCAGAGTTTCACCATCTTGGCCAGGCTGGTGTTGAACTCCTGATCTTGTGATCCACCCACCTCGGCCTCCCAAAGTGCTAGGATTACAGGCATGAGCCACCACGCCTGGCCTGGTATAAAAGATTTTAAAAAGTGTATCTGTATAGGGTACCATGAATGGAGCTTGCAGGACTGGAAGTTGCTCTGGGTGAGTTGGTGAGTGAGTGTGAGTGAATGTGAAGGCCTAGGATATGACTGAACACTGCTATAGACTTTAGAAACATTATACACTTAGACTACACTCAGACTACACTCAATTCATTTAAAAATAGTTTTCTTTCTTCACATAATAAATTAATCTTAGCATACTGTAACATTTTTACTTTATAAACTTTTTAAATTTTTTAAAACTTCTTGACTCTTAAATAACACAGCTTAACTTACAAGTACATTGCACAGCTGTATAAAAATATTTCTTTATATCCTTATTCTGTAAGATTTTCCTATTAAATTTTTTTTTAACTTTTTCTGTTAAAAACTAAGACACAAACACACACATTAGACTAGGCTTACATAGGGTCAGAATCACCAATATCACTTACTTCCACCTCTACATCTTGTCCCACTGTAAGGTCTTCAGGGGCAAAAACATTCACGGAGTTGTCATCGGCTATGATAACAATGACATCTTCTGGAATATCCTCGGAAGGACCTGGCTGGGGCTGTTTTACAGTTAACTTTCATGTATGTATAAGTAGAAGGAGTATACTCTAAAATAAAAATAAAAGTATAGTATAGTAAATATATAAACCAGTAACAGAGATGTTTGTTATCAGTATCAACTACTATGTACTGTACCTAATTGTATGTGCTATACTTTTTTAGGACTGGCAGAGCAGTAGGTTTGTTTACATCAGCATTATCACAAACATGTGAATAACGCTTTGCGCCAAAATGTTATGATGGCCAGGACCTCACTAGGCCATAGAAATTTTTCAGCTCCGTTATGATTATATGAGACCACCATTTCTATGTGGTTCATCATTGACCAAAATGTCTTTATGTAGTGGATGACGGTGTTTATTGAGTGCTTATTATGTACCAGTCATTGTGCTAAGGCTAGAAAGAAGGTAGAGTCCAATATACATACACATTGTCCCTGTACTAACAAGGTTTATTTTTAGTGGGGAAGATAATTTAATAAAGAAGGAATTACAAAGTGTGTGTTGAATGTTTTACATGTTTTAAAAGGGTACTGTGGGATGGAATGATTCCTGAAAGGAGTGGTGTTTAAGCTGACACCTGAGGAATGAGTGAGTTAGCATGATGAAGGAGGACTGGAGGTAAGTGGTGGCTGTTTCCGGAAGAACAAAGGGCCTTTGTGAAACCCTTGAGGCAAGAGATGATACCAAGAGTTTTCAAGGAACTGAATCTCATATAGTGCGGAGACAGTAAATATAGGCCAGACCTTGGAATGCATTATAAACTGTGTAGGCTGTTTGGATTTTACCTTAAGGACAATGAACAAAGGGTTTTGAATAAGGGAATAACACGATCATATTTATATTTGGATTATCCTGGGTACAGTATGGGAAGGAAATGGAAGAGGAGCAAGACTAAAGGCAGGGACACCAGAGGATACTGTAGTAGTAACAAGTGAAAATCGATAGTGGCTTGGACCAAGGTTATGTGGAGAGGATAGGGAGAAAAAGACAGATTTGGGAAAATGTAAGCCCTAGAATTAAGAGAAATTCATGATGGATTGCAAGGAAGAAAGTGGAAGGGAGAAATGCAAGAGACAGAGGAATAAAACATGACTCCTGGGTTTCTAGCTTGAACACTAGATTGCATAGCACTGGATTGCACAGCAGAACCATTTCTTGAGATCGGGTACTGTGAAGCAATGGCAGGTCAAAGGGAAGTGAAGGTGGAGAAGCAGTGAGCTCTAATTTCATTATGATGAATATGAGGTATCTGCAAGATAGACAAATGGAGAAACCTAGAGGTAATTGGATATATGATCTGTCATTCAAGATGAAGCCCTGAGTGGGAAATAAGGATTTTTTTATCCACTTGTAGACATTAGTTAAAGACTTGGATATGAAATGGCCTGGAGAGAATGAAGAAGGCCTATAATGGGCTCCAGAGGAACAACCAAAAACGAAGGGTCAAGTAGAGGAGAAACAGCCAGCAAAGAACTGTGAAGATTGCCCAAAGAGATAAGAAAAAACAGGTGAGCATGACACTGAGGAATTCTGGGAACACAGCTTTTAAGAAGGAAGGACTGGACAAACTTCTTAAAATGCCATCAAGAAACGTGAAGACTAACACATGTCCATACTCCCCAGCACAGAACCTGACTGCATTCATTTATCAATTTGTCAAATGAATCTTTATTAAACATCTTTATTTCTTGTCTATGGTACATTAGTTCTCATCCCGGGAGCACGAGACAATGACTACAAGGCTGACTGGCACCTGTTATACCTGAGTTCCATTGGCTGAGGAGGTTTTGTTCTCAAGGATGGGTCATTATATTGTTCTATGCTGCTTTTCATGAAAAAAGGTATAATGTTTTATTGTGAATTACTTTAAATAAAACAACTTCATTTAGAAGGCTTACATTTAATTGTTTTGTTCACAGAATATAGGACTAAGAAAGAAATAGCTCTCCAGGACTAGGGAGTATAGTGGGAGTGAGGGTCTCATATAAATCAGAAAACTATCAAAAAATGAGGTGGACACCATGGCTCAGGCCTGTAATCCCAGTACATTGGGATGTCAAGGTGGGAGGATTGCTTGAGCCCAGGAGTTCAAGACCAGCCTAGGCAATATGGCAAACCCCATCTCTACAAAGCAATTTAAAAATTAGCTGAGTGTGGTGGCATGCACCTGTAGTCCCAGCTACTGAGGAGACTGAGGTGGCAGGATGGCTTGAACCTAGGAGGTTGAGGATTCATTGAGCCAAGATTGCACCACTGAACTCCAGCCTGGGTGACGGAACAAGACCCTGACTCAAAAAAAAAAAAAAAAAAAAAAAGCATTTTCTTTTCTTTTCCCTAAACAACCTCATAGGTACAGGCAGATGAGCATGCCCAGAGTATCAACCATCTCCTTCATCCACAGGACAGAATTAATAACAATGACTTCAGGCATTGGATGCCCACTAGGGGCTGTACACTGTCAGATATTTTACAAACATTCATCTAATTCTAATACGACAAAAGACATCCAACACCACACAAGGAAAACTGAGAAAATGTATTTGCAACAAGTGATAAATGAAAGGTTAACACTAATAATATAAAGAGAACTTTAAAAACTTAATAAAAACAGGAAATAATAGAAAAAAATGGACAAGGGATATCAATAATTAATAGAAAAAGGTACAAAGGCTAATATTCATATGAAGAGATGTTTAAACTCATTTATAATTTAAAATGCAAATAAAAACAAGATACAGTCTTTCCTATAAATTGGCAAAAATTAAACAGAAGGATTATGCCAGCATTGGTGACATTAGGGCAAGAGGGCACGCTCTTATGTTACAATATTTTGAGAGACTCTTTCAACATTTTAAATCCTTAACTTATAACCTAATAGGTACTACTAGGTGCCAGCATAGGTTGTATGAATGTTTGTGAACAAGAATGTACCATAATTTGTAGTTTTTTAAAAATTGGAAATGGCCTACATATGGAACCAGGAGCATATAATGCAACTATTAAAAATTAAGGGTGGGCACAGTGGCTCATGCCTATAGTCCCACTTACTTGAGAGACTGAAGTGGAAGGATTGTTTGAGCCCAGGAGTTCAAGGCTTCAGTGAGCTATGATCACACCACTGCACTCCACTGTGGATGACAGAGTGAGATCCTGCATTCAAAACAAAACAAGACATTGAGAAGTATCTATTACCAATTTTGGGAGATGTCTGTGATATATTGTTATGTGAAAAAGCAATTTAGAAAATATGTTAACATTTTAAATAACATTTTTAAAAACCTCTAATATGATACAGAAAATTAGCAGGGTGTGGCAGTGGGTGCCTGGAATCCCAGCTGCTTGGGAGGCTGAGGCAGAAGAATGGCGTGAATCTGGGAGGTGGAGCTTGCAGTGAGCCGAGATCGCGCCACTGCACTCCAGCCTGGGCAACAGAGCGAGACTTCGTCCCAAAAAAAAAAAAAAAAAACCTTTAATTTGAAAGTTGTATATGTGTGTATATATATTATATATAGACGGCCAGATAATGATATATCATATTAGTTTTCTATTGCTATTACGACAAATTACTACAAACTTAATAGCTTAGAGCAACACGCATATATTATCTTACAGTTCTACAGGCAGAAGAAAGAAATAGTCCTCACTGGGTTAAAACTCGTGTGCCGGCAAGGCTGTGCTCCTCCTGGAGGCTCCAAGGGAGAATCCATTTCCTGGCCTTTCCCAGCTTCTAGAGGCTGCGTGCATGTCTTGGCTAGTGTCCCATTTCTCCATATGCAAAGCCTGCAATGTTAGGCTGAGTCCTCATGCTCCATCTTTTTGGTTCTGCCTCTTTTGCCTCCCTCTTCTATTTTCAAGGACCCTCGCGATTACACTGAGCCTACGTGGAAACCCAGGATAATCTTGTTATCTCAAGATTAACTGATTAGCAAATTGAATTCCATCTGCAACCTGAGTTCCCCTTGGCCATGTAACAACATATTGATTGGTTCTGGGGATTAGGATGTAGATACCTTTCGGTGGGGAGAGCATTGCGCTTCCTATCACACATATGCACATATCTATATTCGTACAAGTATCCAAAAAAGTCTGGATGTATATATATATTGAACAGTTATTTCCTCTGAGAGGCTGTATTTGAATGTACCTTGAAAAGTTAAATACCATATATGTGTTAAGTATTAATAATTATTCAATATGGATGTAATGTAACTTTGTAAATTAAACTTGTCACTTAGTGGCAGTATATCCACCGAAGAATAATATCAGAGGAATTAAAAACAAATGTGTCTGTTCTGATTTATGACACTGAAGAAAGAAATAGATAAATCTACAATAACAGCTGAAGATTTTAACATCTTCTCTCAGTGATTGACAGAACAAGGAGACAGAAATCAGTGAGGAAATAGATTATTTGATCAACAATTTTAACCAAATTCACCTGGTTAAAAATGTGTAGCACTATGCACCCAGCTACATCAGAGTACACATTAATTTCCAGTGCAGAGAGATTATTCACCAGTATAGAACATTTGATGGGACATAAAGCAAATTGCAATAAGTATCAAAGAACTGTAATCATACAGAGTATGTTCTCTAACCACAATGGTATTGAATTAGAATCAAGTAACAACAAAATATCGATAGAATCCCCCAAATACTTAAACAATACACTTTTAAATAACCCGTGGGTCAAAGAGAAAATCACAAGGGAAATTAGAAAATAATTTTAACTTACTGGCAATGAAAGCACAGCATATTAAAATTTGTGGGCTTCAGTGCTAAGAGCAGTGCTTAAAGGAAAACTTAGAGCTTTAAGTGTTTATATTAGGAAAGAAGAAGGGTACACCTATTATGTACCCACAAATTGTTTTTTAATTTTAAAAATTAAAAAATTATATGATAAAAATGATCATATATGCAAAGCACCCAATGTAGTTCTTGACATATATTTATTATTTAAATAAAACTTCCCTGTTTCACAAAAAAAGAAAAGAAGAAAGGAATAAAATCAATTCTAAGCTACTAATTTAAGAAGCTCAAGAAAGGAGCAAATCTCAAAAGCAGAAGAAAGGAAATAATAAAAATAGTGGAAATCAATGAAATAAAAAATAGACTAACAGAAAAAATCAACAAAATCAAAAGTTTATTTTTGAAAAGATTAACTAAATTGATACATCCACAGCAAGTTTGATTTTAAAAAGAGAAAGGAAACACAATTCACCAATATCTGGAATGAAAAAAATGGACACTGCTATAAATTCTACAGGTATTCAAAGGATAGTCAGTTAATATTATGAATATTTTTATGCCCATCAATTTGGCAACATAAAATGAACAAATTTCTTGAAGAACATAAATGACCAAAACTGATATAATAAGTAATAGAACATCTGAGTAACCACATATCTATTAAGGAAGTTGAATTTTTAATCAGGAACTTACCTACAAAGCAAACTACAGTTCCAGATAGCTTCATTACTGAATTCTACCAAATATTGAAGGAAGAAATAAAACCAATGCTACACAAACTCCTTCATAAAATAGAATAGGAGGGAGCAGGGCTCAGCTTATTTTATGAGGCTAGAATAGCCTTGATACCTAATGAAGATATCACAAGAAAGGCTAATCATAGACCAATATCCTTTATAAATATAACAGAAATCGTCACAACCCCGCAATATACACAAAGGATAATACATCATGACAAAGTGGGGTTTATCCCACAAATGCAAGGTTGATTTAACACTTAAAATCAAACCAAATTCACCACTTAGTAGAATAAAGCAGAAAACTCATATTAGATGCAGAAAAATCACTTGACAATGTTCAATACTCCGTCTTGCTAAAAACCTCTCAAAACCTCTCCAAACAAACTTAGAGAATTCACGAGACAATTCTGAAGGCTGCTCTGCCTGTACCTACACTTCACTCATTTTTAACAAGTTGGTCTTTGAAAAGAATCCCGGAGTTGAACCAGGAGTGTTTTCTGCCGCAAATATGGAAGAATTCCACTTTGAAATACGCAGTGCAGTGTGCAGATGGGCAACAGAAAAATGTTGTGGCCAACTGAAAAATGTTTTCCCCAAGGAACTCAATACCAGAACCATTAAGAGTATTTCTCAGCCATTGCTCTCTACTGGAATTACTTGGGGTGCTTCAATGCTTTGGCAGCAGTTTTTGTTTTTGTTTTTGTTTGTTTGTTTTGTTTTGTTTTCCAGCATTATTTCTCTTTCTCTTTTAAAAATACTTTAAATTGAGGTATATATAACATCCAATACAATGTACAAATCTTAAGTGTCCATTTCAATGAACTTATTATTGTCATGAACTATAGACAACATGAAATTTAGCATTTTAAACCATTTTAACTATATTATTCAGTGGCATTAAATACTTTCACATTGTTGTACAACCATCACCACTACATCTCCAGAACTTCATTTTCTCAAACTGAAACTGTATACCCATTAAACAGTAACTCCTCATTCCCCACTTCCAGCCCATATCAGACACCATTCTACTGTGTCTCTATAAATTTGAGTATTCTAGGTACATCTAAGTGGAATTATATAATATTTGATCTTTTGTGTCGGGCTTATTTAACTTAGCAAAATGTCTCAAGGTTCATCTATGTTGTTTCATGTGTCAGAATTTTCTTTCATTTTAAGGCTGAATAATATTCCACAGAATGTATATACCACATTTTTTAATACATTCATCTGTCAGTGGACACTTGAGTTGCCTCCCCCTTTTCACTACTGTGAATAACGCTGCTCTGAATATGGGGTGTACAGTATTTGTTTGACTCCCTGCTTCCAATTATTTTGCGTATATACCCAGAAGTGAATTACTGGATCATATAGTAATTCTATGTTTAATTTTTTGAGGAACTACCATACTCTTACCCACAGTATAGTAGTTCCTCAAAAGCAGCTGTATACCATTTTATATCCCCACCAACAATGCACAAAAGTTCCAATTTCTCCACATCCTTGCCAACATTTGTTATCTTCTGTTTGTTTGTTGTTGTTGTTGTTGCTGTTTAAATAATGGCCATCCTAATGGATGTGATCAATAGTTTTGGCAAATATCTATATTTGTGAAAGCTACCATCACCCAAAACAAAATACAGAGCATTCCATCACTGCAAAAATCTTCCCCAGCTGGGCACGGTGGCTCACGTCTGTAATCCCAGCACTTTGGGAGGCTGAGGCAGGTGGATCACCTGAAGTCAGGAGTTCGAGAGCAGCCTGACGAAAAAGGTGAAACCCCATCTCTACTAAAAATACAAAAATTAGTTGGGGGTGATGCTAGGTGCCTGTAGTCCCAGCTACTTGGGAGGGTGAGACAGGAGAATTGTTTGAACCCAGGAGGCGGAGGTTGCAGTGAGCTGAGATCGTGCCACTGCACTCCAGCCTGGGCGATGGAGCAAGACTCAGTCTCAAAAAAAAAAAAAAAAAGCTTCCCCATGTTCTTTCCCAGTCAATTATTCACTCCTCTACCCTTGCTCAACAATTGCTCTCCGATTTCTATCACCAAAGATTATTTTCCTGTTCTCGAACTTCATATAAATGAAACCATACATACAAATATGAACTCTTTGACTTCTTTCATTAAATGTAATAGTTTTGAAATTCATCCATGTTGTGTGGGTACTAGTGGTTCACTCTTTTTTACTATTGAGTGGTAAGCTATTACAGAATGTACTGTGATGGATTTATTCATTCTGCTGAGGATAGACACGTGTTGTTTCAAGTTTGGAGCTACTATTCATAAGGCTGCTATGAACATTCTTGTAAAAGTCTTTTTGTGACCATGTTTTCATTTACCTTGG
Source organism: Hylobates moloch (assembly GCF_009828535.3). Classification (NCBI taxonomy): domain Eukaryota; kingdom Metazoa; phylum Chordata; class Mammalia; order Primates; family Hylobatidae; genus Hylobates; species Hylobates moloch. Next base: position 17,050,235 of record NW_026652278.1, on the reverse strand, counting down.
GTAAATACCCAGGAATTGAATTGCTGAGTTATTGCTGATATGCGTATGCTTATTTTATAAGAAACTGCCAAATAATTCTCCAAAGTAGTTGTACTATTTTATAATCCTACCAATAATGCATGAAAGTTCCAGTTACTCCACATTCTTATCAACACTGTCAATCTTTTAATTTTTTTCCCCACCATTCTATCGAGTATGAAATAGTATTATTATTGTGTTCTTGATTTGCATTTTCTTGATGAACTTTGTCATCTTGAGGCTTTGTCTACCTTTTCCTGTACTTACTGGCCAATGATATGGCTTCCTTTACCAAGGGTTTGTTTAAGAATTTTGCCCATTAAAAAAAATCAGGCTTATTTTTAAATTTATAGGACTTCTTTTTATATTCTGAATATACCTACGCCATTTATAGGAGCTATGAATATTTTCCCAGTCTGTAGCTTGTCTTTTTAGTTTCTAAATAACATCTTTTGATGAATAGAAATGTTTAATTTTAATGAAAGCCATTTTATCCAGTGTTTTTTAATGGTTAGTACCTTTTGTGCTCTGTTCAAAAACTATCTACTCCGAAGTTGTTAAGATGTTCTCTTATGTTTTCTTTCTAAAAGGTTTCAGGTTCTGGGCTTTACATTAAGGCTGGGTAATTTATCAAGAAAAGTGGTTTATTTTGGTTCATGTTTCTGCAGGCTGTATTGGAAGCTTACAATCATGGTGGACAGTGAAGGCAGAGCCGGTATGTCACACGGTGAAAGAAGAAGCGAGAGAGACACGGAGGAAGTGCCAGGCTCTTTAAATAAACAGATCTCATGTGAACTCAGAGCGAGAGCTTACTCATTACAATGGGGATGGTACCAAGCCATTCATGAGGGATCTGTCTCCATGACCCCAACACCTCCCAGCAGGCCCCACCTCCAACACTGGAAATCATAATTCAACTTGAGATTTGGAGGGACAAACATCCAAACTATATCAAGGTCTATAATCCATCTCAAATTAATTTTCGTGTATGTAGTAAGAAAGGAGTTTATTATTTTTTTCATGTAAATATCCAATTTTTTAAGCAACTTTTTTTTTTTTTTTTTTTTTTTTTAGAAAGACTTTCCTGCTCTCCATTAGATTGCTTTGGTCAAAAATTAGTCAGCAAAGCTCACTCTCCCAAGTTGAAACAACTTATGGACAAGAAGTTATTGAAATTAAATGGTGGCAGACATGTCAAAGGAATACTGCAGGGATTTGATCACTTTACGAGTCTTGTGATAGATGAATGTGTGGAGATGGCAACTAGTGGTCAACAGACCAAAATTGGAAAGGTAGTAATATGGAAATAGTATCATCATGTTAGAAGCTTTGTGACGAGTATAAACAATGGCTGTTCAGCAGGGAAATCCATGCCCCCTCTCCAAGGGGCCTGTTTTGTTTTTATGTAAAAATTGGGTCATTTACGTTTTCATATTAAACTTTTTGTTAAATATACTTTTGTAATAGTAAAACAAATTAATTAGTCATATCTATTTCCTGCCTCTTTCTTCTGTTCCAGTGATCTCTATGTCTGTCTTTTTTTTGTTTTGTTTTGTTTTTTAGACGGAGTCTCGCTCTTGTCGCCCAGGCTGGAGTACAGTAGCACGATCTTGGCTCACTGCAACCTCCATCTCCTGGGTTCAAGCAATTCTCCTGCCTCAGCCTCCTGAGCATCTGGGATTACAGGCACCCACCATCACACTCTGCTAATTTTTGTACTTTTAGTAGAGACAGAGTTTCGTCATGGCTGGTCTCGAACTTCTGACCTCAGGTGATCTGCCCACCTCGGCCTTCCAAAGTGCTGGGATTACAGGCGTGAGCCACCGCGCCCGGCCTCTATATGTCTATGTTTGTGTCAATACCTTGGTGTTTTGATTACTGTAGCTTTAAGTAGTAAGCCTTGAAATCAGGCAGTGCAATTCTACCAACTCTGCTTATCGTTCAAAACCGTTTTGGCTATTCTGAATCCTTTGCATTTTCATATAAATTTTAGAATCTGCATGTGTATTTCTTCACAAAAAGCCCTGATAGTATTTTAATAGGAGTTTCATTGAGTATAGATTAAGCTAGAGAAAAATCAACATTCAATACTGGACATTCCAATCTATGAACATAATATGTGTCTGCATTTATTTAGGTGTTTTATAATTTTAGTAACATTTTGTACTTTTCACTGTAGAAGTCTTATACATCTTTTTTGTAAGATATTTTCTAAAATATTTTGTGATTTTAGTGACTTTATACTTAGTATCACTTTAAATTTAATTTTATAATTGTTCATTGCTAGCGTATACAAATACATTTAATTTTTAATATTGCTTGTGTACCTTGTGATCTTGCTAAATTCTAGTAGAAATCTAATTCTACTTGATTTTTATGAAGATTCCATAGGATTGTTTTTACATACTCACTGACGTCATCTGTAAATAGTGACAAATTTGAAACTTCTTTTCCAATTTAGATGCCATTTGTTTCTTCTTCTTGCCTAAACGGGCTGGCAAGAACTTCTAGTTCACTGTTGAACACAAGTGGTGAGAGCAAACATCTTTTCCCTGTTCCCGGGGAAAGGATTTAATTAAGTATGATGCTAACTGTAGCTTGTTTTGTAATGCCTTTTACCAAACTGAGGAAGCTCCCATCTATTTCTAGTTAGGTGAAGGTTAGCATTCTAATGATCTGTATCCTTATATATTTTATTCTGTCTTCAAACATCTTCATGTACATTTTTAACAAAAGCTAAAATAAAACAAAACAACCAAGCAAACAAAAACTGCTGCCAAAGCACTGAAGCTCCCCAAGTAATTCCAGAAGTCAGCTAAAGCTGAGAAATACTCTTAATGGTTCTGGTATTATTGAGTTCCTTGGGAAAGAGATTTTTGAGTTGGCCATTTCAGAGCTGTTGCCCACCTGCACATGGTATTGTGTATTTCAGAGTGGATTCCTCAATATTTGTTGCAGAAAACAAGCCTTGTCCCAATCCAGGCTTCTTTTCAAAGACCAACTTGTTAAAAATGAGTGAAGGGTAGGTACAGGCAGACAGCAGCCTTCAGAATGTCTTGTGAATTCTCTAAGTTTGTTTGGAGTTGAAGTAGGAATGAGGCATCATCCCACTTGTCTTTACTGGACAGATTGTGATGCTTAATATGGAACGCATGTGCCCGTGGAGTTACAAGAAAGCTGGTGTCAATGCCAGTCTTCTTCCATGTGATAATCTTTGTTGTCTGCATCATCCTTTGAGCTTGACCATCTACTGGAGTCAATTGCAAGGGCAATTCAGATAACCCGTTAGTTCACTGACTGCAGAATATCAACTGAGAAAACCTGATTCTTTCACTAGGACACAGCATCAGAAACTATTTTATCTAGCGATCTGTCAGTTGCAAGCAAGTATGATTGTGCCATAAAGATCTATTTTGTTGCTGATTGCTCAGAGCCAAAGATAATTATTTTATTTTTCATACTTTTGGATTGCACTCTTGTAGGAAGGTATGGATTACACTGTTGTATCTCTGTTTGCTGTTTTTTAATGTTTTTCCTCATACATCTCTAGAGTTTGGTTCTCTTGCCTCTCCCTTGTCTCCTCTCTTGTTAGGGGGAGGGAGGACACTGGGTTCTGTCCTGAAATCCAGGCCACTAAGGGATATATCCCTGAACTTGGACGTTCTCTTCTGGATCCCTCCTCTCCAGTAAGGCACTGGCATCTGATTCCATGTGAATAAGGCTGAGGTTCTCCTTGCCATTCCTGTCAGAAAGGTCAAGTCCTAGCTACCCAGTCACCCTTTTCTTACTTCCCACCAGGCTCAACCATTCACACTAAACCTCTCACATAGCTTCACTCTGTCCATAAGTCCAAAACGTGTATATCCCTCTCATAGTCCAGAAAGGAGCTTGTAATCGATATAAATTATATAGACACAAATCTACAATTTCTTGACTCTGATACAGACTCAAGGGCTTCTTTTGGGGGTCACATTTTTTGTAGATGACATTGTCCTTTAAGGATAAGTATTTGCTTTCTCAGCACTGATTTCTTAATGTAAAGCAGAAGAAAGTGTGGTTTGTGTTTTTAATGTTCTGGCACGAATTCAGAACTCAGTACCTGCTTGATATTCCGGAAGGCGTCTCTGTGATGGTGAATTTAAAATCATGGAACAATTTTTTTCTAGTGAGCTATAAAATAATTCAGCAGTGGTTCATATTTATTGAACAAAAATGTGGTAAAATCTGAGTAGCTTGTAAGCAGTAAATATGGGTGCTTAGGTTCTTATCTGATGGGTCACTGGTGGCCTCTCAACATGTTCCTGCAGTTTTAGGTTTGGAACCTTTTTGAAGGGAGTTGGTGTAGCCCACTGGGGTTGCCCCACTAGTGTGAGGCCTCATTTGTTTATTACTTTGGTTGGTTTTCAGTTTTTTTCTCCTTATAATTAGAGATACACTTTTCAGCTTTCAAGTAAACTGTGTAACGTCTGAATCCAGATCAAATTAGACTGGCTTCTATGTATAAACTCCTAGTTTCTCAGATTATATTTTAGAAAATTTGTTGACAACTTGTTTATTGAACTTGCATTATTACCAGTTTATTGGATCTGGATTCTTAATAGTATGAGTCACTTCTTTCCCAAGACACTTTTCTAAGCTATCCCCCCTGCCTATGTTGCTGTTGTTCTCTACACCATTTCTAACAATATCAGCTATGGTGTTGATCATTGCAATAGACCACGTGAGGAAGTGTTGACTGTTGACTGACTCTCAAGAACTGCAGTATTCCTAGCTCAGGCATGACCTTTTCTGAGGACTACTGCAATGTCCTCCTACCCTGAAGCCTATTCCTTGTCTAGACCCCTTGAGTAAGATAATTTTATAGTCAAGATCACATGAATATTCACATCCAGTCAGGAACATTATAATATTGCTGAGTCTTCACCCTAATGGCAGATTCATTTAAAGTAGCAGTTCCTGAGAAAATGTACACATTGTACACTTATTTATAGATAAAACTTTAGATACCACAGAGCCAGAGCCAGATTTGGCTCATCTCCTTGTATTCTGATGCATACATTTTCTGCATTCTGCTGACTGTAGGCAACAGCTTTCTGCCAGTGTAATATGGACAAAATTAGTATGAGAATTCTCTTTGTTATTATGATGTGTTAGTTATTGTGTGGTTTCACTGGCTGGGGATATTACTTGGGATGAGTTCAGTCAGATTTTATTGATAATTTCATATCAGACTTTGCCCTGTGTCATCTAAGAAATGGAAAAAAATGAAATGCTGAAAGAGATATACAAGTCTTTAACATAAGCAACACAGCTCTTGGTTCCATTTCTGAAGGAATATGCTCTCAGCAATGCCTGATATTATGGCTGTGATAATCAGTGGTGCTACTCTCAGTGAAATAATGATGATGGAAGGTCTTACTTATTAAAATACACGAGTGGGTTCCGTAAACTGCTCGGAGACCGCCATTTCTTTTGCACAAAGGAAAGTCATCAAGGAAATCCTGGGGCATATACTGATCAACATCAAACTCATCAGTGTGTCCCGAAGTGCTCATTTTAAACCAAAGGATCTGTGTGAGTAGGTCAGGACGAAGGTCAGGAGTACTGAAAATGAGTTTATCTGCCCTTTCTGGCCCAGTTTTCTTTTAAATATGATCCCACCTTCGGCTCTGGAAAACAGATGGAAGATAAGCCTATGCTTCCATGTAGCCCTTCACTGGAGAGAAAACAATCCTAACTTGTTCCAATATATTGACTATCCATATATACAACACAGGAATTCAAAAGGAACAAAATTTCCAAACATTGATCAAAATGGTCCTTGGCATGCAAAATTTTTTTTAGTTCCTAATCTCATGGTATTTCTTTCACCCTATCCTGTAGTCAGTCATACATACCCAACATTTGAGATCTCAATAGATGGATGAAAATTTTAGGGTGATTTTTACTATGTATTTAAAATAATTAGTAACAATGCTTGCTCCTATTTTTTCCTTAGGGGTTACACTGCCGTCCTAGCTGATGAGGTGGTGTCTTTATTTCCCTTCTTAGGGTATTTCTGGCCATTTCTACAAATAGAATCTTAACCATTGGCCTTTCATCATTCATCAATTCCTTCGACACTCTTACTGAGCTCCTTCTCCTCATTCTCATGCACTGTGCTAGGTGCTGGAGGTAACAGGATGAGCAAAACAAGGCCCTGCCCTTGAAGAATTCACAGTGTAATAGGGCAATTAGCCTTGTGCACAACCTTGTTTTCTACTACTTAGGAGCCAACAACTGAGAGGTGACCAGAACACATTATTATTTTTTTAAATAAGTGGAAGAAAATCATTTTCTTTTACAGTAATAGAGTTGAGGAAAGACTGTTCCATTTTAGGTCCACACTTGATTTTGAAGAGTCAGAAGAAGACAATTGGGGAAAGTTATTACAGTTCTATATTTTTAAAATAATGGAATATATTTTCATCATGTATTTCTTAAATGATGGAATCACCTTTGCTTAGCCTTTGGTATTTCATGTTTTACTTATACATTTTATAAATGGCCATAAATGCAAAAGAGGAGAGAATAACTGAATAGTATGGGCTATAAACCCAAACTTTTCATTTGTGAGAATTTGAAACATAATGTAAACATTTGAATCAATTTAAATTCTAACCACTTTCATATATAATTCTTTATTTAAAATAAAAACATATATGTGTAGATTCTTAGATTTATATAGACAGAACAGAAGTTAAGGTAGAGAAAGAGAAGCCCAAAGATTATATGATACAATATTCCTTTTCAAGAAAAATAAAACAGAAAAAGACTTGGCAACAGTAGCTAAGCAACATATTACAGAGCACATTGATTTTGAGAAAAAAAGACCTGTTCATTGTTGTATGACAGACTTAAACATTTTAGAATACTATTATTTAAGATGAGTGTGTTATATATTGATGATACATCACTGTTTTATTCATTTGGTACTTATTTTACCTAAGAGTCTAAGGATATCTTCGAAGTTAATGAAAGGGGAAAAGATCCTATTAGAATAAAAGATCATTTTAAAAGATGTTCAGAAATCAGAAATACCCCTGTTTCTGTAGAGCAGAACATACTAAAAGTGTAAATTTTCGTATTTTTTAGCTTAGATTGACTAAGTCCCTTTGTCTTTACACAATGAACATTTAGATGTCATCATTTTTCATTTTCACACATTAATTGTTTAAAATTAGTTCACTATAAGGCTATCAATTAAGAAAATATATAGTATAAACATTATCCTGGTTTTAGTTGCTTTCTTTTCCCTAGAAATCCTTTAAGCTAGTTTATTTTTAAGACGAGAAATTCCATTACAGTGATTACTCTTCTAAAACAAATTTGCTCTATTTTGTTAAGTAGACTAATGTCTTCCACACATTGATCGTTGTACAAACTACTAAAAGCTTTATTAATCATGTGTTAAATTTGTTAAGGAATTTTAAAAGCTTTTGTACCCTACATATTCACTATTTCATGTGATACTTCAAAAAATGTGAAATTGGTTTGATAGGTACTATTTTCTCCATTTTATGTGTGAAAAAACAATGAGCAGTTCAGTGAGTGGCCTGAGACTCCCCACTGGGGATGTCAGTAATAGAACTGGAAGAGTTGGTCACCCAACCGGTAGAGTAGAACCCTCTGTGCTTCTGAATACAGTAGCCACCCCCTTATCTGCAAGGATACATTCTAAGACCCCCAGTGGATGCCTGAAACCTTGGATAGTACTGAACTTTATACATACTCTGATTTTTCCTATGCAAATACGCCTATGATAGTTTAATCCATAAATTAGGAATAGTACTCTTGTGATGTGGGGTCATTATTAAGTATACTAAAGGTTACTTAAATGCAAGTGCTGTGATACCATGACAGTGGACCTGATCATCTAGATGGCTATTACATGACTAATGGGCAGGCAGCCTAAGCCAAAAAGAAAATATATTGGTTTATGTAACGAGGAAGATCAAGGAAAATTCTGGCTTTAGAAATGTCTGGATTGTGCAGTTTGAATGTTATTATGACCTTTTTCTCTAGTTTTTGGCTTTGCTCTTTTCCTCCAAGTTGGCACCATTTTAAGGTAAATTTTTCCTGTGTGTTGGTGAAAATGACTATAAACAATTCTAGACTTCATTGTACTTTCAGGTAGTGAGTCTTAAGAGAAGAGAGTAGACCTCAAGTGTTTAAACAAAAACCTGAGGAGGATTCTAACTGGCCTGACCTAGGTCATGTGCGCATCCAGAAGTCCCAGATCTGTGGCAAGGCGGCATCCACATAACATCATCTCTATGATAGTGGATGCAGGGTTATGCCACCGACATCTCTACCAGTAGGAAGAGTCTACTGGGAAAATACAAATAAGAAATTCATATTATGCCATCTATAAAAATTTTTGCAAATATTTGAAGTGTTGGGCAATATATAGTATTCCATTCAAAGTGATTGGCATAATTTTAGAAAAGTAAAATTCTATGAAATTATGGAATATTTTAATACAGAGAGTGCATATTGATTGCCTCATAAGGCTAATCTAACTTGCCGATCTGTTCTATCTGTCCTATTGATCTGTAGTGTTTTCTGTTTGTTTTCTTTTGTGTTTGTTTTTTGATGAAGTTTTGCTCTTTCTGGAGCAAACTCCAGGCTGGAGTGCAATGGTGCCATCTCGGCTCACTGCAACCTCCGCCTCCCGGGTTCAAGTGATTCTCCTGCCTCAGCCTCCCAAGCAGCTGGGATTACAGGCGTGCACCACCATGCCTGGCTAATTTTGTATTTTTAGTAGAGATGGGGTTTCACCATGTTGGCCAGGTTGGTCTCCAACTTCTGACCTCAAGTGATCTGCCCACCTTGGCCTTTCAAAGTGTTGAAATTACAGGTGTGAGCCACTGTGCTTGGCCTGTTGCTTTTTTTAATTGAACTATATTTTAGCTTCTTTTAAAAACAAATCGATCTTGACAATACTGAAACTACATTCCTGCATGGAAACTATCAGCCATCTCTTTTACGTGGAGCAGCAGCAGCTGTTCCCTTCGATGGTTCATTTGCTCTCTCGTTAGCCACAAGCACCGTCACTCCCTATTGTCTCTAATGCTGAGGCTGATTTCACTTGCCCCTTGCACTTGTTTCTCCTAGAATAGATAATTGCTTCTGTATACTCATATCTGGATGCAGAAAAAAGAAGCTTGATTCAGGCACAGTGGAAAAGAGCATCTTTGTTTGACGAAATAAAGAATATTCCTCCATGTGTAATATGCAAATAAAAGATGACTGTATTGAAAGAACCACAGTTTAAGAGGCCAGTATGAACTAAACCATAATAATATGTCTAGGATATGCAGAAAATGAGGGAATGAAGAACTTAGACTGAAAAAGGACTGAAATTTCAGCAAGCAATTGTTTTTAACTATGAATGAAATATCTGATGCTAATATAAATTAGGTTCTATATTAAGTGAAAAAATTCCCCAGATATCAAAAGCTTTTACACATAGCAAGTTTATGAAAGAGGATCATAGAATACAGCAGAAATTGTGTGTCTTACACTGAGATAAGCATTTGTAAACTTCAGTCTTACTGGAAATACTGTTGACAAATATATTGAAGTTACTTCTGAATACTTACAGACAAGTCATATGAAAACAATTAAATTGGTTGCAGCATTTCTGTTGCAGATGATGAAAGCACATATATAAATAATATCACCTAGTTAGCAATATGTAATCGGTGACATTGATCAGAATTTTTGTGTCAGAAGGTGAGAGGCCCTAACTGGAACTCAGCAAATGACTTATCTTTGTTGCTAGAAACGTTTTGCAAAATGCAACATAAATTGTTCAAAACCAGTTACAGTGACTCAGCTCCTGCAACAAATAGTGTTAATGTGAAAACCTAAATTCAAGAAGGCTACATTATCCAAGAGACATAGAATTTAGGTCCCCTAATTATGTCATATTCCAGGAAGTGCCTTGTGCCAAAGAATTTAAAAGGCAATGTAGTACGAATGTGTAGTAATTGACAATGTGAACAGAATAAAATCACATGGCTGAAATCCAGATACTCCAGGGCTGCTTTTTATGAATTACATGTATGGTTGCCTGTTGTAGTACATGAACTTCTGTGGCTGAATGCTGTGAGATATTTCTGGACACTTTTATATCATTCAAGAGAAAATCCCTAAGCAATCCCCAACAATGAAAAGTGAATCAAAGTATTTGATTATTTTGGCTGATATTAGAACCTATAGACTTTGAATATTTCCCTGCAAAGTCATTCACAAATAGATGATGCCTTTTGATATGGTTTGGCTGTGTCCCCATCCAAATCTCATCTTGAATTGTAAGCCCCATAATCCCCATGTGTCATGGGAGGGACCCAGTGCAAGGCAATTGGATCATGAGGGTGGTTTCCCCCATGCTGTTCTCATGATAGTGATTGAGTTCTCAGGAGATCTGATGGTTTTACAAGCATCTGGCATTTCCCCTGCTGGCACTCATTCTCTCCCCTGCTGCCCTGTGAAGAGGTGCCTTTTACCGTGATCGTAAGTTTCCTGAGGCTTCCCCAGCCATTTGGAACTGTGAGTCAATTAAACCTCTTTTCTTTGTAAATTACCTACTCTTGGGTGAGAACAGACTAATACACCTTTAGAGAAACTAATTTGGCAAGAAATAACTTGGCCCACTAGCCTACACTACACTCATTTTCCTGAAATGAGAGTCATAGCCTGAACTACATTACCAAAACTGTAGAGATTAAAACAAAATTCCAAAAGGTTTCTCTGACTTTCAGCTTTATGAAAATACACTAACATTGCTTAAGTTTACCTTTCTAGCTTGTTATTGATACTATGAACAAATGGGCTACAAACTGAAGTTTTTAAACTGCAAAGCAATGGCAATGAATAACTAAAAACTAAATACATTGATGTTGAAATTCCAGAGCTGAACATATATCTCTAGATAATGATGATTGTACGAACAGAGTCTATATATGTTAAATAGCATCAATGTTAGTCTACTCTGTTTTTGCACATGAAACTAGGCCAATCAAATTATTGTTCCAAGCTGAATAATTTGTGGTTTAGGTTTCATGGCCTGACAGTGATGTCTAATGATAGATTACAATGACAAGGAGTAACAAATCGTGAAAGGAAACTTCAATAATGAAATACTTCTATTTTTTCAATATTGTTTTTACTTTAAAATTTCAAATATCTCTGTCATATGTTTGTATGTGCTATGTTACATGCTTTTATCATTATTCAAAAAACATACAGTATTTTTAAAAATTTCAATAGCTTTTGGGGTACAAGTGGTTATGAGTTGTATGAATTATATAGTGGTGTATTCTGAGATTTTAGTGCACCTGTCACCTGAGTCGTGTATGTTGTACCCAATATATAGTACTTTTATCCCACACTCCATTCCTACCCTCCCACTTCTGAGTCTCCAAAGTCCATTATATCACTCTGTATGTCTTTGCATATTCATAGCTTAGCTGCCACTTATAAATGAGAACATACAGATCATGAAGTAATTTTGGTTGTTTTCTGGCACTTGACTAAATTGACATCTAATCTGCCTCACTCATTTACATGACTGGCTGGCTTCTGTAGGCATTTGAATGAGTGACCTCTGCCTTTACCTAAGCCTCTATATGGTGCTCTGTCATCCTTTGATGAAAGACTGTATTAAAGAGAATAATCTATATGATTTTTATAAATAGAGAGTCCAAAGAGTAAGAATTTGTCAGAGTGTCTCCAGCACTGTCTAGAGGAAAAATGTACCCAGACCAAGGGCCTCAAGGATATTGTTACTGTGGAGAGAGATGCATTGTCTTTTCCTAGACTGATAACGGTGACCGTAAATATCATTTAACTAGCTGTCCTTGATCAGATGAGACACTCACCAAGCAACAGGAGCATTCCTGATCTGGCCTTAGGAGAGACCATAATTACCAGGCACCAGAGTATCTTGTCTCTTCAGAAGTGAATTTTTTCCTTCTACATTGTTACATTTTCTTTCTGCCTTATGTAGCAGCTTCTTGTCAGTTTGGGTAACTAAATAAGTCACTAGAGACTTATCACTCTTGGGCATCCTGACAAAGTATCTTGACTTCTAAACAATGGACCAGATCTTGCTACTTGTTTATATTTATATTTATAACTCAGTGTTCTAAAAACAGTTAGACCATACCCACTACTGTTCAACTGAAATGAAGTATGAGTATTTGGGAATAATAGTGACAGGCTCCCTTCCTACAATAATTTAGAAATAAAATTACTATCACTTTTACTTTGAAAGTAAAAAAATATTTTTTATGTGAATAAAATAAGTTAACTTAAGCAACGGTGAATACATTTGGAGACATTTGGGGACTCTTTAAAGTGCCATCAAAGTTGCTAGTAGGTAATTCAAGGAAAAGATAGTTTCTACTGATGCATTTTTTTTATTTATTTTAATCTAATCTAGTGGCATTCCATCTTGAAAAATTTACCCAGTAGGCTAACTGAATATTTAACAGACGTCTACATGAGAGTAGATTAGGCCAAGCCTAGAGTGCTCATGCTTTCAACCTCAGCCTGTGGCTGCTAGCGCTTTGATAGGTAAGGCAAAGACAAGGTGGTTAATGGCCATGATAGGCTTTTTCACAATAAATTAATTAATGTGGGTTTACATTCTTCTCAGAGGCACATAGGCATTCTCTGACATGCACCCATTAATATAAGTTATGAGACAAAGTGTTTTAATTATATATCATGCCACATAAGGCTTTATAATTTGTACCAACTCCGTCAATATTGAAGTCAATAAAAGTTGAGTGACTGTGAAATAAGATTCTGAACAATTAATCTTAAGGCTAAAATAGTATGAAGAGTGAATAGAAATTATAGATGTATGTGGCCGGGCGCGGTGGCTCACGCTTGTAATCCCAGCACTTTGGGAGGCCGAGGCGGGCGGATCACGAGGTCGGGAGATCGAGACCACGGTGAAACCCCGAATTACCGGGGGTGGCGGGCCCTGATCCCACTACTCGAGAGGCTGAGGCAGGAGAAGGCTGAACCGGAGGCGGATTTAGACGAGACATGATTATATTGAAAAAAAGTTTGTGTCTGCCTTTTAGAAATAATTTTAAATATACTCTGTTGGCTTTTTCTAACTCATTGAATCCTCAGACATGTTTTAAGCAAATTAATTAAGAGTGTTTGTTCTAAGAACTACTGTTGGGAAATGATAGTTTATAATAGAGATACATTTCTGCAAGAGAAAACAAACAATTAAACTGAGATGTCCATGAACGAGAAAATCATACAGTCCTTTTAAAAAATCCTTACTGTAGTGATAGTCTTAATAAAACCACAAAGCATTTGCTGGAAAGAATTGAATCTTGAAGGTCATGTAGTTTAACTTTCTACCCGATGAATAAATCTCTCTTACGTCATCCCAAATAGTCACACAGCCTCTCCTTGAACATTGCCTATGACATTGGATTTGTTACCTTTCTACTTGGTTCACAAATTTTACCTTCTATCCGGCTTTAGATTTCTTTATTAATATATGCCATACAACTTCTACTAGACTGTAGTCTCCCTGAGGGAGGAATCTATATTTAAATCCCTAAAGCCCTGTTTATAACCAGTGATGTCCCTATGATAATGTTACTGAAATAAACAGTAAGTTCTAGTTTGGGAACATTCTTCCTATTAGAAGATTTCTTTTTAAATTGAGCCCTTTATCTTCTGTCAACTGATCCAATTCCATTCTTAGGAGTCTCTCAGCCCAAGTGTGGGACTTCCTTCTTTGAGGTGAAGCTTACAATCTTTGGCTCCTTGTTATTGCTTCATTATCCCTTTCACAATGTGGAAAAGAGCTGATCTGTTTCTGTCATTTCAAAATAACTGGTATTCATGACACGGCAAGGTCTCAGATTTTACAGGACATAACTCATCCCTTTACTCATCAAGACACACTGATTATTTAGTTAATTTAATTGCAATTCAAGTCAGTCTCTCTTCCTAAAATTGCTTAAGGATAAAGAAAGGAGCTTCTTTCTGGGTGGTTCCAAGAGTCACCACCTGACTATGACGAACACTGAGACAGCACAGGTCACAGGAAATAATCCCACTTTCGGGTAGTTTTATGGTGATGGCATCAGCTTCATTGTGAGGTAGGAAGCCAAAATGGCCAATTTCTTTTTCTCAGAAAAGCTTACTCGAATGTCTATGAAAGATATCCTTAAAATTTAAAGCATAGACTGTTTTACAACCACAAAAGACTATATACCACCAGTTTCGACTTCCTCACTTTGTAGACAAGGGAGTCAAAACTCAGAGTGTTTGTCCGAAGCCAGGCATGGTGGCATGTGCCTGTAGTCTCAGCTACCCAGGAGGCTGAGGTGGAAGGACCTGTGAACAATGTCTGTGATGCCTCATTGGAAAGAGAGAAGCCTGGGCCAGCAATGATGTTTCAGGCAAAAGATGAAGTTCTGAGTGTGGACGTTGACAGTGAGTCTGACAGGAGGGAATGAATGAGGGAGACACCACTGAGGGACGATAAACAGGGCCTGGCTTGATTCATAGAACGAGAGTGGCAGGGACATTAAGGGTATCAAAAATGATGCAAATGTTTCCAGCTCATGACTCAGATAATAGCACTTCTAATAACAGGAACAGGGAAGGCATGAAGAAGAGCTCTTTGGAGTTCAGGAGTTCAGGTCCAGACTGGGCAACATAGTGAGACTCTGTCTGTTAAAGATAAACTTTAAAAAATAGGGTATTGGGCCCGGCGCGGGGGCTTACGCCTGTAATCCCAGCACTTTGGGAGGCCGAGGCGGGCAGATCATGAGGTCAGGAGATCGAGACCATCCTGGCTAACACAGTGAAACCCCGTCTCTACTAAAAATACAAAAAAAATTAGCCGGTCATGGTGGCAGGCACCTGTAGTCCCAGCTACTCGGGAGGCTGAGGCAAGAGAATGGCATGAACCCCAGGGGGCGGAGTCTGCAGTGAGCCGAGATCACGCCACTGCACTCCAGCCTGGGCGACAGCGAGACTCTGTCTCAAAAAAAAAAAGAAAAAAAAAAATAGGGTATTGTCCTAGATCATGGGAGTACTGGAAGTATCAGAAGTGAAGACCAAGACCCCTTATTTCTCTTTATTTCTATCTCCAAAGAGCTCTTTTCTCACACCACTCTCCTCAGATGTCAAATTGGATTGTGTTTTCTATGTCATGTCCTGTCATGTAAAATTTAAATATTAAAATCTGCCAGAGGGAAATAAGTGCTTTTAAAGGTATTTTGTGATTTACCATGTACAGAACTTAAGGATATGTATTAAATAAACCTGAAATAACACGTCATTCTATTTCAGCCCTCTCTAGTGAAAAGAGAAAACCTAGTTGTCTTTGGATTATCCTGTATTAGTCCATTCCCATACTGCTGTAAACAACTACCTGAGACTGGGTAATTAATGAAGAAGCTAGGTTTAGTTGACTC
This sequence comes from Hylobates moloch, assembly GCF_009828535.3. Lineage (NCBI taxonomy): Eukaryota > Metazoa > Chordata > Mammalia > Primates > Hylobatidae > Hylobates > Hylobates moloch. The sequence continues at coordinate 17,034,705 of NW_026652278.1, read as the reverse complement.
ACAGTTCCACAGGCTGTACAGGAAGCATGGCTGGGGAGGCCTCAGGAAACTTAAAATCATGTCAGGAGGACAAAATGGAAACAAGCACATACATCTTCACATGCAACAAGAGAGAGAAAGCAAAGGCGGAAGTGCTACACACTTTAGACAGCTAGATCTCGTGAGAACTCAGTCACTATCAAAGTGAGCAAGGGGGAAATCGGCCCCCATGATCCAATCACCTCCCACCAGGTCCCTCCTCCAACACTCAGGATCATAATTCAACATGAGATTTGAATGGGGACACACAGCTAAAGCATATCATACCCTCAAATCTTCTTTTCTTCAGAAAATTTAAATTCTTTTAAATTGAAGTAGCCATTTTGGAAATACAGAAGCATAAATAAATAATATTGAACTAGGTGATGAGATAATCCAATATTTGGCCTGATTAAAGGTAAATATTTGTTAGTTCCAACATTGGATACTTGGCATTATCTGTTGGGGGAATATTTACTTGTTATATTGGGATATAATAAATTTTAATATATATATTATATACTAGATACATAATAGATAATATATTATTATATATTATAATGCAATGTATATTATATATTTATATATGTCAATATTTTAATATATCAGTGAGAACAATACATATAATCTTTGGAGTTCAGGAAAAGTGAAATAGGCCTGAAGTTAATCTTTTAAAAGCTGCCTAGATATACTAGAAACATGAAGAATGAAATGAATAAAACTCGTAGGATGACTTCTTCCTTCGCCATGAATCGTTGAGGGTTGTAATTATAGAAATTTGGACTCACGGACAAGTACTTTTCTATTTTGAAATGTTTCACCAAATAAATATTAGTTTATTTATTAATATTCATTTAAGTTTCTTTCTTTTTCTCTCTCTTACTTATTTATTTGTTACAGTATTTGTTCAAAAAGTACAAAATGTCCGCATGACAGGCCCCTTACCTGGTACTAAGTAATATAAAGATGAATATGAAGCATCGATTTCCTTAATCTCAAGGAGGCAATCCTCCTTGGAACAGTCCATCATGTGACTGATTATCATGCAATAGCGTCAGAGTGAGACATATGTCTAAAGTGTGGGTCAGCCAAGAGTAAGTGATAATTTCCAATTTAGGGGTTGGGGATGATTTTACAGAGCAGGTAATAAATGAACGCAAGCTTACCTGGTAGGGGATGGGGAGGGAAAGTGTTGCAGAAATAGCACAAGTTAAGTCATGGAGGTATAGGCACAACTAGTTTGTTTGCAGGGCTCTAAGTCAGGGGTCCCCAGCCCTCAGGCCATGGACCGGTAACCTGTCTGTAGACTGTTAGGAACTGGGCTGCATAGCGGGAGGTGGGCAGCAGGTGAGCGAGCGAAGCTTCATCTGTATTTACAGCCGCTCCCCATCGCTTGCATTACTGCCTAAGCTCCGCCTACTGTCAGATCACTGGCTGCATTAGGTTCTCATAGGAGCACAAACCCTATTGTGAACTGCGCGTGTGAGGGATCTAGGTTGCGTGTCCTACAAGAATCTAATGCCAGATGACCTGTCACTGTTTTCCATCACCCCTACATGGACTCTTGTTGCAAGAAAACAAGCTCAGGGCTCCCACTCATTCTAAATTAATATGAGTTGTAGAATTATCTCATTATGTATTACAATGTAATAATAATAGAAATAAAGTATGCCATAAATGTAATGTCCTTGAATCATCCCAAAGCCATCCTCCCACCCCATCCCGTGGAAAAGCTATCTTCCATAAAACTGATCCCTGGTGCCAAAATGGTTGGAGACTGCTGTTCTAAGTGGTTCAGCTTGAAGGGTGCTTAAAGTGAGGAAGTGGTAAAAGAAGCACGTGGGGGCAGTTTGCTAAAGGTCATGCAGGAATGCTAAGGAGTTTAGATTTTATCTCCTAGAAAAATGATCATCAGATCTGTGTTTTAGAAAAAACCTGTACCAACAAGCATACAAATGTACACTCTTGGCTTTCAAGCTTACAGTTTAGTAAAGGGGATAAAAAATAAGTAATATAACGTTTAAGTCATAAAAGATTAAAAATAAACAAAATGCAGTGAGTGTTCAGAAACTAGAGAAATCTTATCTGACTGAGGATGATCAGAAAATTTATTTATGAAAGAGATTGTTCACATTTGAGCTGGGGCTTGAATTTATGAGAGGGGTGTAGATATATAGAGAAAGGTGAGGAAGGACCATCAATGTAGAAGAAACAGCATGCCCAACACTCAGCAGGTGGACAGGAGAAACATGGGTGAAGGGCATGGACTTTACAGCTCAGATGGTAGACCAAGGAGAAGACAAGCAAGTCCTTGATCTAAATTAAGTAATTTGAGCTTTATTCAATAGGGACATTCGAGGAGAGTGTGATCAGAGATGTGATTTCAGATGGTTTACCTGGGAACAATGTCTGCGATGCCTCATTGAGAAGAGAGAAGCCTGGGCCAGCAACGATGTTTCAGGCATAAGAGGAAGATCTGAGTGTGGATGTTGACAGTGAGTCTGACCAGAGGGAATGAATGAGGGAGACACCATTGAAGGAGGATCAACAGGGCCTGGCTCGACTCATGGAATGAGGGAGGCAGGGACCTTAAGGGTGTCAAAGATGATGTGAATGTTTCCAGCTTGTGACTCAAATAATAGCAGTTCTAATAACAGGAACAGGGAAGGCATGAAGAAGAGCTCTTTGGAGAGAAAAGTGTTTCTTAAGATTTGGATAGGATGACTTTATGCTTCAGATAAAGTATCTGAAAGGCCCAGAAGATATTGGCAATGCTGGGCTGGGAGCTTTGGAAAGAGAATGGATTTTGTGATGAATTTTTAAAAGCTATTGTTAACTCCTGTATAGGACATTTGTCAGGCAGAACTACAATGATTGCAGCAAGCATTTATGGATTCACTAGTAACTGATACTCATTAAATACAATTGTTAAAGTGTGGGTCTTTATCTCTCAGAATGATAATCTCTCTAGGGTAAGAATTTCTTTAGATGATATGAGATCAATGAAATCTAATGCTATTTTTTTCTTTCAACAAATATTGACCAACTGCCTGCAATGATAGACCTATTGCTATGTGCTGGGCGCCCAGAGATGAACAAAACCCAGCTTGTCTCAGAATAGTTCGATCTGGGGGAGGAGAGTAAAATGTAAATACCTAACGATTCTATACTATCCTAAGTGTTATAAGAGATTCATTATAAATTGCTGTAAAAACACAGAAAAGGGCGTGGTTTTAAAAAATATCCCATATTATCATTGTAGGTCTTTGTACCTTTTAATTTAAAAATGCTTATTAAGTACCTACTAAGTCCCAGACATTGTGCTTGTCACTTGGGATGCAGATATAAATAACATGCAGTCTTCTGAGAGCTCCTACTGATGAATGTATTAAATGTTATTCATACTTATCTTACAGGTATGGCTGAAAACATTGATTCTTGAAATGTTTCTTGGAAAAAAAAAAACAACCAGTTGTAACTAGTGAAGCTTTTAGAGGGTGATTTCTCCATGGTGTGGGCACTCACAGCGTCTCTGGCACACTGCTTGGTGCTGTTGAATAGTTAATTCTCCAGTTACTGCAGGTCTGCATGCCAGTGTGGACTGGCTGCCATGAATACCAGAAAAGGTTTCCACCAAATAAAGCATCCAGGACTTGGAAGTACTCTTGTTCATAATCTCTTATTTGTCTAATTTTTGCATAATGTAACAAAGTTTGTGTGAAAAGGCTGTGCCTCATAAATCTTTGAAATTTTAATAATATTATAGTGAGAAACAAAAAGTCAGGAAAAACTAAGAAATAAGGTTAGCTATTTGCTATGAGCATTTGAAAATGAGAAACTAACTAAGAATATCTGTAGATTGAATTGCTCATCACTTTAAGTTAACATAGTAGCCAAAATGGCAAGTTTCTACTATTATATTACAGTATATCATGAAGCCTATGTACAATCATGTAAGGTTATATTTAGCTATATGTGAATACCAATTTGCCCATACACCCATTAACATAGTTGAACCATGACAGTACCAAAAAATTAACACATAATATAGTACTTACTATGTAGCAGGTGCTATTCAGACAATAAATAATTCAATCATCTTATTTAGCATATGAGCTAGGAACCATGATCATCCCCATTTTACAGGTAAGGAAAGGAATAGTGAGGCTTACTAGCCCAAGGTCACACTGCTAATAAGCGGCAGAGGCAGAATTTGGACCCAACATTCGGGCTCTGAAGACAATAATGATAACTCCCATATTACACTGCCACACAGGTAAGAGGAAAAGATTAGCTATGTTTGTTATTGAACTCGGAACATCTTATAGCAGGTCTGTTTATATTAATTGGGATGCTTACACACAGAAATGTGTTAGGGAAAAATATTCTGAAAATGCCTAATCCTGGTTTGGAAGAAAATACTACCTTTTAAATGCTTATTATCTAACACTTTGTAACCTTAAAGTAACTTTCAAGAGTGACTCAGTCTGTGCTTAACCAAAATATTACTAATAATGAAACAGCAAAACCTGGGAAGTTTCCATTGCCAATCACAAGATGTAAGGCACACCCCGATAATTTTATTTACTTTGCAGAGCATAAGGTGGAATAACATGTTCTTCTAAACGTAGAGTTTAAACATTGAGTTGCATCATTGTGAAGAAAACCACTTAGTATTTTATAGTGAGGTGACTTTACAAGTAAAGATCTTCAAGAAGATTTTTATGTGATTTAAAAAATCAGCTTCGATGCTTGGAATTTGGATTGTTGCATTCTTGTGCTTTGGCACATCAAGAGGTAAGATTCATAATTTATAACAAGTTCTTTAAAAATAATGAGTATACTTACATCTAAAATGTAATTGACATGAACTTATTCTTTAGAAATTACTATTACCAATTTCATTCTTAAGTAGTTTATTGTTTTTATGAATATGTTTAAAATATTGGCTGCTTATATTTCTTTGTATTTATTTATTTTTTCACTTATCATAAAATTATCAATGGAAAATGCATCATTTAATACTGAATGAGTCTTGTGAACATAAAGAAGCATCTATTTCCAACAATATAAAAGAGTTGCTGGACAGTCTTGTATTGGGCTCCTAGCTCTGCCACTTACTAGTCTTATGGGCTTAGACATTAAAGTCTCAATTTCTTCATTTCTAAGATGGGTACTTAGCAATAAATGAGAAAATATATACAAATTTCCAAATTCTGTAGCTGACTCATAGTAGATACTCAATAATTGAATGAATTAAATAATTATTAATGTCAATTGGAATGTCCATTTTTTTTGCTACTTCAGTCACAGTTTTCTGGAGGGATATTAGTCTCAGTATTCATTGACATGTTTGCTCTTTATACTATAGACTCCTTAGACATTACAGTGTAAGGAGTTAGTGATTTTGGCTACTTTTACCATCCATGTTTAATATTGTGCCTATAAGCAAATACTAAAATTAGTTGATTTATTTTAACCAAACTAGAATCAGATAATTTTAATGTTGAAAGAGATTAACCCTTTTGTTGTAAAGTATCATGTAGTTGGTTGAGATAGTATGGTGGTAAGAAGACAGTCATCACATCTAACATTCAGTTCAACCACCGGTTTGAATTCTGAATCTTCCTGGGTTTTAGTCCTCGTTCTGCTGCTCGGTAGTTGCTTAACTTTCAACAAGTACTTAACCTTTCTAAGCCTCAGTTGATTCATCTGTAGAAACAGGACAGTAACCAAAATAAAATTATAGGGTTGTGCAAATTAAATAAGATGCAAGTTGACCATCTCTAATCCAAACATCTGAAATCTAAACTTCTTCAAAATCTGAAACATTTTGAGCACTAACATGATGCCACAAGCAGAATATTTCACATACAAATACTTGACACAAACTTTGTTTTATGCACAAAATTGTTAAAATACTGTATGAAATTACCTTTAGCCTATGTGTATAAGGTATATATGAAACATAAATGAATTTTGTGTTAAGACTTGGACCCTGTCCCCAAGATATCTTATTGTGTATATGCAAACATTCCAAAACCCGAAATCTGAAACACTTCTGGCCCAAGCGTTTTGGATAAGGGATACTCAACCTGCAATTCATGTAAAATGCCTGGCATGGGATTTGGGACGTGTTATTAGTGAGCAATCAATAAACGTTTGCTCTTATTTACACAGATGAAGAAAACAAGATGCAGAGAGAGATTCATTGTGCAACATCTTGGCACTAGCTGGTGGAATTGGCCAATCTTGACTTTGAGTTCAGTGTCTTTTAGTCCCTGACCTCCAGCTCTTCTCTATTGGATAAAAAATGAAGGAGATAGGACTATCGTTAGTTTTCATATTTCAAGAACTATATTCTATTTTGCATGATTCTCCTGCCCCAGGACAGTCCTAATTGAGTGTTGAAAGCACTTAGACTGGTAAAGGCAGAATTAAGAAATAGGCAGTTTGCCCTGATCTGCTGAGATGATATTTAAAGCCATGACTACAGACAAGATCAGCAAGGGAGTGACTGCAGGTAGAGAAAGAAGATGGAACTACTGAGTCCTAGGACACTTCCTCATTAAGAAATCAGGAAGATGATGGCAAACTAGCAAAGAAGACTGCCGAGAAGTACTCAGTGAAGTGGTAGGAAACCTAGGAGAGTTAGCATCCTAGAAGTCAATTTAAGATGAAAGAAATAACAGCATGTTTGTGTGAGGCTAGGAATGATCCAGTAGAGAGGAGGAAAGTTGGTAAAGCAGGAGAAAGAGAAAGGAGTAATGTTGTGCCTTACCCCTCAGATGGAGTCTTAATAGGATGAAGGTTTGCCTTTGTGAGAAACAAAGACAGTTCATCTCTTGTAAACAGAGTGAAGGCAAAATAGAAGGGCAGGTATCTGCAGGTAGCTGGATAGGCATGCTGGGAGCTTATAAAAGGTCTCTTCTCTTTGTTTCTGGTTTCCTATTGAAATAGGAAACAGGGTCATCAGCCAAGAGGATTGGTGGTCATGAAAATGCTGGAGGTTTGAGAGGCAAGAAGAATGAAATAACCCAGGAGCCTGGGAAAATGAAGGCCTAGGAAAATAGGATACGATGGCTGGGCAGCTTTAGGATCTGCTTTAATTTCATAACCACAAATTAAAAGTGAGATAGTACAGTATGTGATTTCCTCCAGGTGCATTCAGCTGCACAGGTGTAGACAGGAAATAGGTGAAGTGTGGGTTTAACCTGAGTTGTGGTTAAGCCAAGTGAAGCAAGAACAGGAGTGAAGTTCAAGGAGAGTACAGGGGTGTGGTTTTAATTAACTGTAGGATTTACACTGGATAAGAAGGGAATTGAGGACAGAAATGACTGCCTAATAAGAAGTTATTTTAACAAAATACATACTTACGTAAAATTTAGATAATACATATATTTCTCCTACACACCACATATCTATTATACAACTGCCATAAATTTAACAACTGAGTCTACATTCATTTGTATTATTACCTATATCTCATCTATTAAATCTGTAACGGAGTCCATTGCCTTCAATCTTCTGGTACCTACCATTTATGCTAATGACTTCCAAATGTAATATCTCCAGCTAAACTTCTCCTTGGAATCCTAGTCTCATATACACAAGACAGCTCCACTTAGGTATCTAATTCATATAGAATCTACATATCCAAAACTGAACTCTCAATATCTACCCCCAAATCTGTTCATCTCAAAGTTTTCACAATTAATGGCCTTTCAGGTGCTCTGGCCAAAATACCTTGCATCATCCTTGACTTTTCTTTCTGTCATACCTCACTGCCAATCAGTCAGCACAACTCTTTGGATCCTCCTTCAAACTCCATGCAGAACCTGACCATTTGTAACCACCTCCATTGCTACCACCCTAGTCTTAGCCACCATTGAGTCTTATCTAGTTTGTTATAATAGTCTCCTAGCTGGCCTCTTCCTCTGTCTTGCCCAGAAGCTAACCCAAGTCAGTCCATGTCACTTTTCTGCTCAGAGCCCTCCAGTGGCTTCCTATATCACTTCAGAGTAAAAGCCAGTGACCTACCAAGTACTACATGCTTTAGCCCTCTGTTACCTCCTAGCATTAACCCCTGCTACTCATCCACCTACCCCTATTCAAACTCCTGGGGGCCAGATGCATTACAAATGTTAGTTTTTTTTTTATTATTTTAGAAACATGCTATGGTAAACATACTGTCTATAATACATAATTTCCAGAAAAATCTAGGACAGCACCCCATATTTGATCACGTGAATATTTATGTAGTAAAATACGTGACTATGATCCCACATAATTTAATCTCATATTAAATGGGATAAAGACAATAAATAGCTTTAGGTCTGTTATTGCTGCCAAACTAGTTACTGCAAACTGGAAAACAAATAAATGAAGAAACCCAAAAGCAACTATTTTTCCCCAGAGATTTTTAGATTTTGAAATTGCAGAGTAAGACATTGTGGAGCTATGTCTTCTCCCTGTCTCCATTCCCTGGGCCCTAGTCCGGGTGCCTCCTAATTCCTCAGTCACAATAGGCTCTCTGCTTCCGTGCAGAGTCTTGTACTTTCCTTCCCTCTGTCTGGAATGCTGTCCCGCACATCTGCACGTGGTTTGCTCCTCTGCCCCTCGGGTCTTGATGCAAATGCTACCCTGGACACCCTATTTGAACTGCAAACCCCTCCTCACCTAAACACACAAACACCCTCTTCCCTTCCCTGCTTTAGGTTCGTCCCAGCACCTGTCACTGTTTTAACGTAGCCATTTTTAAAAAACTTATTCTTATCTATTGTCTGTCTCTACATCCCCTACTAGATTATATACTCCATGAGGGCTAGAATTGTTTTTTCCAATGCTCAATTCCAGTGCTAATAGCATCTGGCAAATAATAGGCACTCAAACAAACAAATATTTCTTGAATAGATTATCAAACCTACTTTCCAGCTTTTCTGTGTCTTTGGAAAAGCCTGCTCACAGTAAGATAGAGAAGTGACTCCTTTAGAAAGTGGAAATTAGGAAGATATGAACTAATATGCCAATTTACATGATTTCTTAACCAATTAACACTAGCTTCATGTAATGTGCTGTTTTTCAAATGTTTCTTTAAAGAATTCTTAGGCCAAAGGGGAAATAAAGCATTTCAACTAGAGAATATACTAAAATATAATGACTCAAGAACTGAAGAAACTAGAAAAAAATAAGTAAAGGTGAAGAAAGCATTTAAGTCATAAAAATAAAAGTAGAAGTGAATCATACAAACAGGAAAAATAGGATTCAGAAACCCATGTGGCAGTTGCTTAATAAAACTAATGATGCCATGATGGCAAAATTAAATAAAGTGAAATAACCTCAGATGTGGGTGAAGTTAAAATGACTAGACTTTGCGTAAATTTATGGTAAAAGAATTGAAATTCTAGATGAAAATCTTACTCCTTACACCAGAATAAATCCCAGGTGGGTAAACATTCAAAAGTAAAAGATAAAACATTAGAAAGAAGTATGAAAGAAAACAGTGTGTAATTGTTACTAGTCTTGGAGTGGCCAGGCACGGTGGCTCACGCCTGTAATCCCGGCACTTAGGGAGGCCGAGGCGGGCATATCCCCTGAGGCCAGGAGTTCGAGACCAGCTTGGCTAACATGGTGAAACCCTGTTTCTACTAAAAATACAAAAAAAATTAGCCAGGTGTGGAGGTGCACACCTGTAATCCTAGCTACTCGGAAGGCTGAAGCAGGAGAATTGCTTGAACCCGGGAAGCGGAGGTTGCAGTGAGCTGAGATCATGCCATTGCACTCCAGCTTGGGCAACAAGAGCAAAACTCCATCTCAAAAAAAAGACTTGGAGTGAGGAAGACTTTTCTAAACAGAACAAAACCCCAAAGCCACTAAGCAAAAGCCTGATAATTTTGATTGCATAAATGCAAAACTTCTAAATGAAAAAAATAAAGTAAAACAAAAATATAGACAACAAATTTGAGTATATTTTCCAGATATCTGACTAAAAGGAAGCAAATTTCTCTACTCTTTGCAGATTTTTTACAAATAAATAACTAAAAACAAACTTTAGAAAAATACGCATAGGACACAAAGATCTCATCCACAAAAGAGATACAAATGGCCAGAAATGCACAAAAGGATATTCAAAGTTTCTGATAATTAAATAAATGCGAATTAAAATAACAACGGGTTTTCATTGTTGTAGAACACGTAAGGTTGTCATACTGGTGGTACTTATAGAAACTGAAATCTACATACCCTTCCATAGTATGTAGATTGTATTGTTGTTCCCCATATTGACTCTCCATCCTTTTAAGACCATTATACACATTCATCTTTGACTACATGACATAGAAGAGAATATTCTAAGTCTAGACACCTTTAAGAGCCTTTGCATGGTTCCACAGTTGCAGCCTTTTCCTCTGCCCCAAGAGACACGTGCTCAAAACAGAGCCTACTCATTTAGCTTGGATCCTGCAACGCAGAAGACTGGTAAATCAGAGCTAGGCCCAACCTAAAACCACTGCAGCCAAAGGATAACATAAGCAAGAAATAAACCTTAATTTTTGTAGGCCAATGAGATGTGGGGGGCTGTTTATTACCACAACATAACCTAGCAAAAGCTAGGCTATATCTCCCAATTCCACTTAGTGACAGAGTGACCGGCATAAGGGTACAATTATTTTCCTGCCACAAACAGCAATACATTTCACTTAGATCATCACTTTTTCTAAGTCTTCATTTTTTCATTTTTTCATATGTATGACACATAAGGCTAAATCTATTTTTGGTATTTTTTATTAGCAGTAGTAAGACAAAAAGAAAAATCCAGACTGGGCATCATTTGGTAAAGAAGTACTCTTTCTCTCCTTTTGTGACTTTTTTATTACTATAAAGGTAATTCATATTTATTACAGAAAATTTGATAAAAAGTCAGGAAACAACAGGTGCTGGAGAGGATGTGGAGAAATAGGAACACTTTTACACAGTTGGTGGGACTGTAAACTAGTTCAACCATTGTGGAAGTCAGTGTGGTGATTCCTCAGGGATCTAGAATTAGAAATATCATTTGACCCAGCCATCCCATTACTGGATATATACCCAAAGGACTATAAATCATGCTGCTATAAAGACACATGCACACGTATGTTTATTGCGGCACTATTCACAATAGCAAAGACTTGGAACCAACCCAAATGTCCAACAAAGGTAGACTGGATTAAAAAAATGTGGCACATATACACCATGGAATACTATGCAGCCATAAAAAATGATGAGTTCATGTCCTTTGTAGGGACATGGATGAAGCTGGAAACCATCATTCTTAACAAATTATCACAAGGACAAAAAACCAAACACCGCATGTTCTCACTCATAGGTGGGAATTGAACAATGAGAACACATGGACACAGGAAGGGGAACATCACACACTGGGGCCTGTTGTGGGGTCGGGGGAGGGGTGAGGGATAGCATTAGGAGATATACCTAATGTAAACGATGAGTTAATGGGTGCAGCACACCAACATGGTACATGTATACATATGTAACAAACCTGCACGTTGTGCACATGTACCCTAAAACTTAAAGTATAATTTAAAAAAAAAAGAAAAAAAAAACCACTGGGATTTACCATTAATATTTTGGCACACTTTCTTTGAATTTTATTTTTTTCCATTACAGATATTATTACAAATTCTCTATAAACGTTTTTAATGGCTGCATAATATTCCTCAATACCATAATTTTAAAACTGTATCCTTTGTTACTGGCCACTTAAGTTATTGACCCAATTTCAATATATTAATTTTATAGCAAACATTATTTTTACAGAACTATTAATCTTTCAATTTTTTCTTAAGTGGCTTTAATACCTCATAATGTTGCTCACTCTGCTTTATCACATCTATTTTCCTTTAACTTTACACTCTCTGTGAGTATTTCCTTATGGAAAAATGAGCACAGTGGCAGATAACCCTTGTAAGCGATAAACATAGAAAATAAGGACTAGTTATAAAAATCTTCATTTTAAAATCCATAGACTGAATAATGTAGCCGAGGACCTGGAGAAAAAAAAGCAACAGAATGCAAAAAATAAGGGCAACTGGGCATTCATGGGAAAACAGAAGTCTGTTTTAGAAAGCCATGATCCAACTATGATGTCACTGGTTCAAATTAGAAAAAGATCAGAATGGATTCCAGGCAGGAGAAATATTAAGAAGCTGCAATATAATAGGAATATATTGAAGAAGGCACGTGTTCATTCTTCTAGGAAGAGAAAAAAAGGCAACCAGAGAATATAGGAAAACACAAACAGTACAAGAAAGGCATGATCCAAATATGGAGTAAACTATGATGACACTGATCCTGAGTAATTCAAATGTTAGGAAAGACAATTCATTTGACTCATCTCCTTTGAAGAGAATGAGTGTCTGAACAATGGAAGTGCAGAAAAGGAAATGTAATTATAGCATGCGAGTTGACTGAAGCCAAAAATATTTATCTAGTCATAATAATATAAATTCTGTTCATTGATTTTCAACTTTTTGGAGTCAGACTGTAGACAAAACATGGGAGGATTAATTATGCTTATAGAGCAAAGTCTGAATATTATCAATCTTGATAGTATGAAAGCAACATTATGAAGCTGACAGACCTTGAAAGCTGGAAGGGAGGAAGAGAGGGAGAGGCAGTACCACTAAAATTTTCCTCTAAGGAAACTGGGAGTCAAGTTCTAATATGATGTATGGATCAAAAAATAGAAAGTTACTATTTACATTTATAATAGAAGCCAATAAATGAGCCAAAAAAAACCCAAACAAACAAAAAACAAAACAGTGTTATTGAACGCGTTGGAGGAAGAGGTGAGACAAAGTGAAGAGTGGGAGTGCTGGGTTATTGAGCTGTTATCTCTCAGCTTCAAGCCTGCCCTTCTGGCTGAGCTTCGCTGAGGCTGGAACGTGGCCAGTACCATCCTAACAAGTGTGGGATGATATCTCATGAAGGATTTGATTTACATTTCCATAGTGATTCACGATGTTGAGCATCTTTCATGTGGCTGTTGGCCATTTGTATACTTCTTAAGGAAAATATCTGTTCTGGTCTTTGCCTATTTTTAAACTTAGTTATTTGCTTTTTTGCTATTAAGTTGTGTGAGTTCCTTAGGTATTTTTTTACAGAAATAGAGAAAACAATCCTAAAGTTAATGTGGAACTACTGGAACTACAAAAGACTCCAAACAACAAAGCAATCTTAAGAAAGAAGAACAAAGCTGGAAGCAGCACACTTCCTGATTCAAAACTATACTTACTACAAAATTATATTAATCAAGACAGTGTGATACTGACATAAAAACAGACACATAAACAAATAGAACAGAGTAGAGTGTGCAGAAATACACCCATGTGTATATGGTCAACTAGTCTTTCACAAGGGTGCCAAGAATATACAATAAGGAAATGATTGGCTTATTCACCAAACGGTGTTGGGAAAATTGGATATCCACATACAAAAGAATAAAATTGAACCCTTATGCCATATACAAAATTATAAACCCATGTGTATATGGTCAGCTAGTCTTTGACAAGGGTGCCAAGGATATACAATGAGGAAATGATAGGCTTGTTCAACAAATGGTGTTGGGAATGTTGGATATCCACATACAAAAGAATGAAATTGAACCCTTATCTTATGCCATATACAAAATTAACCTGGAATAAATACTTAAATGTAAGACTTGAAATTATAAAACTCCTGTGAGAAAACATAGGAAAAATCTCCTTGTTGCTGGCTTTAGCAATGATTGTTTTGGAATATGACAACAAAAGCACAGGCAACAAAACAAACAAGTGGGATTGCATTAAACGAAAAAGCTTCTGCACAGTAAAGGAACTAGTCCACAAAATGAAAAGGCAACCCTATAGAATAGGAGAAAATATTTTCAAGCCATAAATCCAATAAGAGGTTAATTTCCAAAATTAAAGTCTACTTTAACTCATAGTGAGAAACACAGCCTCTCCCTAAGCCTGGTTCCTCTATTACTGACACTCCACCTTTCTGCTGCAGGAAAAGAAGTTTGCTATGAAAGGTTAGGATGTTTCAAAGATGGTTTACCATGGACCAGGACTTTCTCAACAGAGTTGGTAGGTTTACCCTGGTCTCCAGAGAAGATAAACACTCGTTTCCTGCTCTACACTATACACAATCCCACTGCCTATCAGGTAAGCTAACTTGCAGTCTTCACACATGGATTATTCTAAAATATAAGATTTGCCTATAGATACAGAAGACATAGATATGGTAACCTATTCTGACATGTGCTATTGACTTAAAGGCAAACATTTCTTTTCAGTATTATGAGTCAGATTTTTTTCAATGTTATCTGTTCTATATTATCTGTTCTGATATATCTGATTTAAATATGAAGATTGCTCTTACATTATTTCATAACAGGTAAACTTGATATTATGTTCAGTCAATGTACTAACTGAGAACCTTCCATCTATAAGACTGTGAATAAGCAACAATGCCTATTATCTATTGAATTGAATAAACAGAACAGTCTTGACTTTATTACAGTGGGAGAAATGACATATACAAACAAATACCTTTCTTGCAACACAAGTTATGATCTGTGATGTAAGATGCAATTGAAAGACTGGGAACAAAGTGAAAAAGAGCCCACCTTGAGGTCAGGGATGGAACCAGGTAACATTTTGAGGAGGACATGTATTTGAGGTGTATCCTGCAGGATGGGCAAGGTGCTCACAAGCAGAGATAAGCAGGGTAATGGCAAAGGAAGTGGCATGAACATAAAGGAGAGAAACCACAGGCCCGTCTGATGAATGACGTGTTGGGTTAGTCTGTGGGCAGAGAAGGAGTCTTCAAAAGCAAGGTTAGTTAGAAAAGTAGTTGAGGAACAAATTGTATAGTTCCTTCCTGTGGAGTTTGTACTTCATCCTGTAAGCCATGAGGCCCCATTGAGAGCTTTTCAGAGATGCTTTAGGGCATTTACTCTGGCTGCTGTTGTTCTCTTGTCTGAAGCTGGAAGAGACTAGAGGTGACTATGAGACCATTTAGAACTGTGCTGTCCAACATAGTAGCCACTAGCCACATGTGACTATTAACATTACAATGAAATAAAATTAAAAACTCAATTCATTAGCCACACCAGCCACAGTTCAAGTGCTCAATAGCCACGTGTGGCTAGTGGCTACCGTACTGGACAGTACAGATATAGAATATTTCCATCATCACAGAAAGGTCCATTTGACAATGTTAAATAGAAAGCTATAGTGCAGTTTGGATCACACATGGGAAACAGCCTGAACTGCGGTAATGAAAGTGAGTATGATAATAGAAAATCAACATGATAAACATCATAAACCAGTCTGAGATTTCACATGTAAGTGATTGGGAAAATGATAACCCTCTTATCAGAAAAATTGAGGATGAAAGAGAAGGAGTTAGATTCTGGACAGGTGAGGCTTGAGGAGGCTGTTGGAGATGTTAGTCTAACAGCGAAGCTGCCTGCTCCAGCCCGGAGCTGGATAAAAAGATTCAAAAGTCTTCTGGCTGGAGTTGAAAATTGAAACCCAAAGAGTACATGAAATCTCAGAAGCAGAGAAACGAGAGCAGGACTAGGAGTGGTTGGAGGATCTATATTTAGGAAGCAGGAAAAAAGGGGGGCCAGAGAAGAGCATTTCCAGTCTTTACCTGAATCTGTAACCTCGGGACTTACTTTCCATCAGGCCCATCACATACTGCTGGGCCTTGCCAGCCAAGACAGCGTTCTCCTATGCCTTCCTACCATACAAACATGGTCTGATTTGTAGCTGTCTACTCACCAGACACACATACATATGTACACATTACTCTTTACTGAAATCTGCCAGCCATCTGTAGATAAGTATTTCCCTAAATAATGTTCTTCACACCTTCTCCACTTCCCACCATTTGGAAAGAATCATGTGTAATTAAACCAGATCTGTACCTGAATTTTGCAATGGATAGAAGCCTGATTGTTTGCTGTTAAAGTGTTTTTCAACAACTAAGATAAAGGATAAATCAAGGTATGTACTTAAAACAAGGATTTCCACAGGCCTGACCCATATGCTATATGAGTTTGACCAATTCTGTAGATGTGGCTGTCTCTAGAACAAGGAAAAAAAGTTCTTACTATGGGTATAGAGACGCTTATAAAGAAACATTCCTCAAAAGTTTGAGTGTTATAATTATCAAGAAGTAAAGAGAGGAATATTACTTAGCTTTAAAAAGAAGTGAAATGCCAATACATAATATAACATGGATGACCCTTCAAAACATTTTGCTGATAAGCCAGACACAAAAGGACAAATCATCTATGGTTTCATTTATAGGAGATACCTGGAGCAGGTAATGGAGAGTTCCTGTTTAATGGGGACAGAATTTTAGTTTGGGGTGATGAAACAGTTCTGGAGAAAGATGTAGTGATAGCTGCATGACAATGTGAATGACTTAATGCCACTGAGTTTGCACTTTAAAATGGTTAAAATGTTGATTTTAATGTTTTGTATATTTTAACTTTGTTTGCGTTTTCATTTTTAAAATGTTTGGAAATATGTACAACTTTCATACAGTTTCAGGGTGCTCCAGACACCCGTGGCCACTTCATGTAAACCACTGACTATTTCTAGAGCACTTTGAGAGACTACAATATGATCATGATCAAATTTTGTAATTAAACCTAATGAGGGCAACAGACACTTCTCAAATAAGAAATGTGTCAATTACAGAGCTCCCCTACTCTAAGTATTCACAAGGAGACAGATAAACAGTTTCTTTATTCCTCCTCCTCCTCCTCTTCCTCCTCCTCCTCCTATTCTTCCCGTCTTCTTCATCTTCCTCTTCCACCTTTTTCCGGATAACTTTAGCAGGACCCTTTGCGCCATCAAACTTTACTTTCGACTTATAGTCAGCAACATCCTTCTCATACTTCTTCAGCTTTGCCACCTTAGTGATGTAAGGCTGCTTTTTTGCTGTCATTTAAGTTATTCCACATCTCACCCAGCTTTTTTGCCACGTCTCCAACAGAGATGCCAGGGTTTGTGGATTTGATCTAGGTGCAGAATTCTGAACACAACAGGAAGAATCCAGACGGTGGCCTTTAGGGGGCATTAGGAGCCTTCTTCCTGCCTCCCTTAGCTGGTCCATAATCCTTCATTTCCCGATCATAGCGCACTTTAATCGCCTTTGCCATTTCATCAAATTTAGATTTCTCTTTTCCGGACATTATCTTCCACCTCTCTGAGCAATTCTTGGAAAATTCTGCAAAATTGACAGCGACCTCTGGGTTTTTCTTCTTATGTTCTTCTCTGCACGTCTGCACAAAGAAGGCATAAGCAGACATCTTGCCCTTTGGTTTCTGGGGGTCACCTTTAGCCATCCTGACTGTATTGTTTGCTAGTAGATTAACTTTTTTTTAAGTGAAGAGAATCTATGTTGGATACAAGTATTTGGGGGCACCTTCTCTGCCTTTTAGGATGTTCAGGGCATATTTATCCACTTAGAACTAACTCTATTCCCTGATCTTCACTCTTAGGATTCATCAGGCTCATTGATCCTTTTATCCTTTTATATAAGTGGCCATGCACTTGAATTCTGTGGGGCACGGTCAGTAAAACAGAAGGTGATACAGACAGTGTTTACGTGAAGCTGGGTCCTATTGCCAATGAAGAGAAAATTGGAAAACGAAGTACTTCCCTAAATAATGTTCTTCACACCTTCCCCACTTCCCTCCATCTGGAAAGAATCATGTGTAATTAAACCAGATATGTATCTGAATTTTGTAATGGATGGAAGCCTATTGTTTGCTGTTAAAGTGTTTTTCTAACAACTGTGGTACAGGATGAGTCAAGGTGTGTAATTAAAATAAGGATTTCCACAGGCCTGACTCATATGCTATATGAATTGGACTCATTTATAAACAAATCAGAAATTAACTCTACACAGCCAACATACTCTCTTCTCCAAGTGAGGAATTGTCAAAGGTAAATGTGCTGTGGTATAATAAACTTGGCCTTCTGGAAGTCACAGGTCTTTACAGTTACCTTTCTGTAAGAATAAAACCAACCTACTTCCCCCATGAATCCATGACACCTTAACCTAGAGTGACTTATACAGTCACTGGTGGTGATGGACATGTTGCACACTTCCGGTAGTTTCTGTGTCTGCAGCTTTAGTCAAGAATAGAACATACCTAACTGGTAACTATTTTTTACTTGCCAGAGATGATATCACCGGAAATGTAGTCATCAGAGTGTATTGATCGCGTACCTATTATGCTTCATGTCTACTCAGTCAAAGACTGCTAAAAGGCCTAGATAAACCTTGATACTTTAATTCACCCTTCCTCTCGATAACCTGTTCTGTACAATATTGACATCATTTCCTGGTTTCTATCCTTGTGGCAGCAGAATCTAAGCTGTCTTCTTTTGATCCCATGATACTGTATGGAGTTGCCCACGTTTATGTTGAAAAGCTACTTTAGAGGGTTGTGCCAGAGTGAATGTGAAGTGAACGAAGGTGTTTTCTCTACCTGTTCTACTTGATTAAACTCCTCAGTGATCTCAGACAAGATCACCCATATCAGCATACCTGGATGGAAAACAGATGGCAGATGGCAGGGAGACATGTGCAATGTATGATGTGAATAAACTCCTTTTCACACTAGCATGACAACAGATGCTCAGACCCCACAATGCCTGTCAGAATGCCACTTGGAGGTTTCTCAAACTATTCTCAGGTTCAGAAAAGAATAAACAAATTTTTTCGGACTAAATTCCCTCCAAAAGTTTTTTCAGATGTAGAAACGGGACTATAGTAGGTGTTTGAGGCACTCCAGCTGGGCCTAAGAGCGTTGAAATGAGTGAGCATCTGGATTATCTTAGAGACATAGATGGAATCATGTTTTTGTACTTGGATTGGATTATTTAGCAGAAAAATGCTTCCTAGAAGGCCTGAAGACAATTGATTTTATTGCCCATTTCAGCAAATCCCACATCTGGTTTGGGCCCTGTCAGCAGAGAACACTGTAATCAGA
This sequence comes from Hylobates moloch, assembly GCF_009828535.3. Classification (NCBI taxonomy): domain Eukaryota; kingdom Metazoa; phylum Chordata; class Mammalia; order Primates; family Hylobatidae; genus Hylobates; species Hylobates moloch. The sequence goes on along the minus strand of NW_026652278.1, from coordinate 17,015,627 downwards.
ACATCACTTGAGAGCCCAGTGGCTAAGCACCTAACTTCAAAGGCCATGTGGGTTTGAACCCTGGCTCCAGGATTCATTAGCTGCAGTACTTTTTGGCAAGTTACTTGGCCCCTCAGAGTCCCCTTTTCTAATTTTTAAAATTAGTACCTACCTCACAGTGTTGTGAGAGTTAAATGAGCTACTCTATAAAGTGCTTAGAACAATGTCTGGCAAATAGACAGATAGGAGTGTTAGCTATTATAATTACTGAGCAAGCCAACTTATGACTCATAACCATTAGCTTACAATCTTGGAGACACTTTACCTAGCCAGCAAATTGTATGATTAATTGCATTACTATTAAACACAGGTAGCCAGAAATAGGCTGTTTGTTTGAATTTCATAAATATCTAAGTATGTTGCTTCCAGGTTATAGGATTCACCACTGTCAGACTTGCTATTTGCTGATTTAAGTATTCATTTTTTCCAACAGAATTGCTTATACTTATGCCTTTTATTGTTTTAAATAACAAAATCACTTAAATTTATAGTCTCCTAAAGTTTTTGAGAGTTTTGTTATTAAGGCAATCCAACAAAATACAAGAAATACAAAAGAAATATTTGACATAATCATATAAAATTATCTCCAATATGCTGGTGTATTTCATGTGATGAGATTCTAACCTCAATTCCTTACTTATAAAGTGGGGTGGACAACCTCCATTTTTGCCATGTTTTTGGCATGCTTCTAGGCATGTTTTAATTCTCATGAATTACACTGATCACTGAGAAATATATTATACAAAAATAAGATTTACTGAAATTATGATTTAAACTTCCCAACACTGTCTTGCAAATATTACTTTAAAAATCAAATATTTTTTCTTTCCTTGTGTTGAATTTGTATACTGCATTTTATAATGCATTAGCTTTTTGAGCTAGATGTGGTGGCTCGTGCCTATCATCCCAGCGACTTGGGAGGCTGAGGTAGGAAGATCACTTGAGGCCAGGAGTTCAAGATCACCCTAGGCAACATAGTGAGACCCTGTCTGTAAAAAATTGTTTAAAATTAGCCATGTGTGGTGTCATGGGTCTGTAATCCAACTACTCAGGAGGCTGAGGCGGCCAGATGGCTTGAGCCCAGGAGTTTGCAACTGCAGTGCGTTATGATGGAGTCATTGCATTTCAGCCTGGGCAACACAGTGAGACCCTGTCTCTAAATAATAATAATAATAATAATTTTTGGTACTTTTATAATATGTAGCAGTAACTATTTAGTAAAAATATATTAAAGAAGGTTGCTAAAAATCAAATTTAGTGAAAGACTTTTGAGCAGATTTAGAATAGGTCTACTAACGATTAAATAATTTTTAATTATTATTTTTCCTTAATCTCTTTCTGCTTGAAACAGGAGATCAGTGCGGTTAATTCTTCAACTATCCAAGCCTCATATTTTGGAACAGACAAGATCACCCGTATCAACATAGCTGGATGGAAAACAGATGGCAAATGGCAGAGAAACATGTGCAATGTATGACATGAATAAGCTCCTTTTTACACTAGCATGGGAGCTTTACGTTTAACATGAATGTAATTTGCAAGGTATTGATGTATATTCATGGAAATCTTCCATTCAGTTATCCACAATTATCCGTGTTCCAGGGTCTCAAATGAGTTATCCATTTCCCGTTTATTTTTATTATAAATTGCACAGATTACAAGGGAAGCAAATTTATATAATCACTCTTAAATAAATTCTTCTCTTGACAGAAGATTAAATGGTATGATCAATTTCTCATTTAATTTAAGAAAAACAATTTCCAAGTTAACTCCATGAAATTAATCTTTCTCTCCTATACTTAAGATTAATAGACTTCTAACATCATAATCAATTAAATATTTATAAGGCCATATAATGAAGATAACATTAGTACCTATCTCACTGAGTGAGAATTAAATTTATATATATAAATATATATATTCAGTATATATAAAATACATATATATAAATTTAATTCTCAGTGAGATAGGTACTAATGCATAGGTGCTAATTACTAGTGTGTGTGTGTGTGTGTGTGTGTGTGTATGGGTTAGGACATATATATATATGGGTTAGGACAGAGCTTAGCCTGTAGTAGGTTCTCTATTAACACCTACGTATTACTCCATTTTCATACTGCTATAAAGAACTGCCCTAGACTGGGTAACTTATAAAGGAAGGAGGTTTAATTGACTCACAGTTCAGCGTAGCTGGGGAGTCCTCAGGAAACTTACAATCATGGCGGAAGGCACCGCTTCACTAGGCAGCAGGAAGGAGAAGTGCCAAGTGAAGGGGGAAGAGTCCCTTATAAAACCATCAGATCTCATGAGAACTCACTATCACGAAAACAGCACGGGGGAACCGCCCCTATGATTCAATTACCTCCACCTGGTCTCTCCTTTGACACGTGCAGATTATGGGGATAATGGGGATTACAATTTAAGATGAGATTTGGGTGGGAACACAATGTCTAACCATATCAACCTACTAGTATAATTTCTTATTATGGAATCAAGTGTTGAGACACGTCGCTTTCCTTGAACACTTATTTATTTAATATTTATATGAATCTTTGTGCCAGGTGTTGCTACAGCTGGAAGATATAAACTGCATTAATTTAGATTGGATCAACGGTTCACGGGAATACATCCATGCTGTAAACAATCTCCGTGTGGTTGGTGCTGAGGTGGCTTATTTTATTGATGTTCTCGTGGTAAGAACAGTTGATTTTTTTAAATTACACTGAATTGGTTTTGGATATTAACACTCAGAAGTTGGGACAATTTAATGTCTTTTTTTATTGGCTTAGACAAGTACTGAATGTGTGAAATAATAAGCATTTGTATATGGCAGACAAAAAAGAAAGTTTCTTCGTAGTAAAGAGTCTGTGGTTATTTGAAGCACCACTAGGTGGCAGTGTGTCTACACAGGCTCATCACTAAAAACTGCCCCCGCAAGGTCACTGCCCTGGTCAGCACGTTGGACCATCTCAATCAGTTTCATCATATTGTAAATCTATCCTTAGAACTATAAATGGTTATCATCTTTCAAATATTATTTGTTTAGAATATGACATGTTTTTTCACACAAAAAGAGGGTTCTGTGCCTGTGAAATAGTTAGGTCTGTAGGCCAGTCCAGACACAACTATTTAACCCACATATTCTCTAAAAGAATAAAATAGACCTTGCCATTTATTAGGCCTACACTCTGCGACATGCACGAATCTCCAAATGCTTTCCAAAAAGTAATTTCCCACCTCAAAATGCAGTGTAGTAAAATCTAAAGATGCATAATCCTTTCAGATTTTTAAGGAGGGTTCATTCATTCATACAACAAATATATATTTCACTCTGCACTTACTGTGGGCTGGGCATGGAAGATATGACTTGTATGTAAGACAGTGTTTCTGCTGTGACAAAATGTACACTCTAGTAGGCAATGGAGGCACACACAGAAACAAATGAACAAGAAAATGTCAGTTGGTGACAAGTAATGGGTGAAGAAAATGCAAGGCAGTAGAATGGAGAATGGCAGGAGCAGAAACAAATTGTATGAGCAACCAGGTTAGGTGATATTTGAACATTGACCACTGTCAGTAAACATCCTGAAGAAGGAATTAGGGATCCAAAGACTCATTTATGCCCCGACACTTCCCTATCTTCTCTTTCCACTCTGTCAGGGAAGACTAAGGTACAAGATCTTTAGAGAAAGTCTTTGTGTACAAAGGATGAAATCAGATTCATCTTCATCTTCTCTTTAGAAAAAAAAAAGCCAGCTGTAAGCTTTTGTGAGTTTCTTTATTGACCTTAGGGCCTGAGCTGTGGGCTTTCCTATGTCCAGTAAATAAATAATAGTGGTTCATAGGAAGCTGACAGGAGATGTTTGCAGAACTGAAGGGAAAAATGTTTGTTGAATTCAATGTTCACTGAATTGAATAGGCCACCTTGAAGTGGGAAAAGGGTTTAGGGTGAGTGGGCTCCAGGGCCTCTGGGGATAATTCAGGATTCAAGCTTAAAGAAGGAGCAGCTAAAGGAACAGCTGAGTCTCTTCTCCACCTCTCTTTCTGTCATCTCATCACAAGTTACTAGGCCACCACAATTCACCACCTGGACTGGTTCCGGGGCAAGCAGGTGCTTGGGAATGGGGTAGGAAGATGGGGAAGAAGGAGAGGAATTAAGGGGATAAGGGCTGAGAATGATCTCAAATACCAACCTATATAAGGAGATAGGAAAGAAAATAGACATTTAAAATAGTGGCAACAGTCGGTCAGGCGTGGTGGCTCATGCCTGTAATCCCAGCACTTTGGGAGGCCGAGGCGAGCAGATCACAAGGTCAGGAGATCGAGACCATCCTGGCTAACACAGTGAAACCCTGTCTCTACTAAAAATACAAAAAGTTAGCCGGGCATGGTGGCGGGTACCTGTAGTCCCAGCTACGTGGGAGGCTGAGGCAGGAGAATGGTGTGAACCCAGGAGGTGGAGCTTGCAGTGAGCAGAGATGGTGCCACTGCACTCCAGCCTGGGCGAGAGTGCGAGACTCCGTCTCAAAAAAAAAAAAAATAGTGGCAACAGTAGAGGAAGGGATGTCCTAATGACCATGTAGCATTCATTGGCAGTTATTCACATATGTAAATGAGAGAGAAAATATTCTTTGTTCCGTGACTTATAAAACTGTCATAACTGGTGGAAAAAATGGAACATTTGATCAAATGAAAAATGTATGCAAGTAAAATCAAGTGCTTGATTTTTGTGATAATTATGAGAGCCTGAAACTTAGGTGAAACTAAAAATGCTTGCTCAGGAGTGACATTATTAAGATAATAGAATAGGGAGACCTAGATCCTTCTTTCTCCAACAAGCACAGTGAGTCAACAATAACAGACAAATTTTCTTCGTGAGAAATTAAGAAACTAGTTGAGAGGCTCTTACACCCTGGGTAAATATAAAACCAGCTACAATGAAGGCCAGAGGAAAATCTGACATACCTTCTTGTCTTAACTTCTACCCCTGACCCAGCACCATATGATCTGAAGGAAACTCCTAGCTTCCCGCTTCACCCTGTGAACGAAAAAAGTGGGACTTTATACCCAATGTTTCAGCTTTTCTGCGGGCTGCTTAGGGTAATCACTTCAATCTCACACGTCTTGGAGCATTGATAGAACCCAGAATATTTTAGTATCTAGGGGCCAATGAGAACAAAGATGGGAAGAAAGACGGCATTCAAGCAGTCACTATAGCCCCTTCCCCTAGCTCAGTGCAGACAAAGTGATTGGGTAGAATACCTTAGATTCCATGTTTTCTTTGGGAGGAAAAGAGTTAGACTGCAAATCAAAAGTTCCAACTTTTCCAGGGGCTGCCTGAGAGACTGATTTCTGTCTTGACTCTCTTGGAAGTGCTGACAGCACTCAGCTTACCCTAGATGCTTGAGGGCTGCTAAGAATGAAGATAGTGGTTTTGACCAGCACAAAGTTTTGACAGGTGCCCAGAATTGTTGGCTAGGCTCATTGGTGAGAGTCTTCTCCCACAAAGAACAATCCACGAACACCCTCGCAGAGGTGGCTATTTTTTCTAATGTGCAAATACCAACATAAAGAGTCAAGGAAAATGAAGAAACAATATATACCAAAGAAACAGATTCATCTCCAGAAACTAACCCTAATGAAACAGAGATATATGATTTAACTGACAGAGAATTCAAACTAACCATTATAAAAATGTTAAATGAGGTCAGGAGAATATTGCATGAACAAAGTGACAATTTCAACAAGAAGATTAAAAAAATATAAAAAGTACCAAACAAATCTTGGAGCAAAAGAATATAATAATTGAAGTCTGGGCATGGTGGCCCATGCCTGTAATCACAGCACTTTGGGAGGCCAAGGCAGGCAGATCACTTGACGTCAGGAAGTCGAGACAAACCTGGCCAACATGGTGAAACCCCGTCTGTACTAAAAATACAAAACATTAGCTGGTCATGAAGGCATGCACCTGTAATCCCAGCTACATGGGAGGCTAAGGCATAAGAATCGCTTGAACCTGGGAGGCGGAGGTTGCAGTGAGCTGAGATGGTGCCACTGCACTCCAGCCTGGGTAACAGACTGCACTCCAGCCTGGGCAGCAGAATGAGACTCCATCAAAAAAACAAATAAAATGAAAGAGGAAGGAAGGAAGGAAGGAGAGAGAGAGAGAGAAGGAAGGAAGGAAGGAGGGAGGGAGCGGGGGAGGGAGGGAGGTAGGGAGGGAATGAAAGAAAGAAAGAAAAAGAAAGAAAGAAGAAAGAAAAGAAATAGAAAGAAAGAGAGAAAGTATGTGGAAATATAAAACTCTCTGGTAAAGGTAAACATATAGACAAATACAAAATACTGTAACGTGTGTGTAAACTACTTTTAATTCTAGTATAAAAGTTAAAAGACAAAAGTATTAAGAATACTTAATACTTACAAAAATATGTTAATGGATACACAATAAAAAAGATGCAATTATGACATCAATAACATGAAGGATGTGATGTGAAGGAGTAAAAGTGTAGACTTTGGGGTATGTGATTGAAATTAAGTTGTTATCTCCTTAAAATACACTATTATACTATTATAACTGTAAGATATTTTATGTAAACCCTATGGTAGTCACAAAGAAAGTACCTATAGAAAATACATGAAAGATTTAAAAAAGCTATCAAAGTAGATTAATATAAAAAATCAACAAAACACAAAGGAAGACAACAAGAGAGGAAAAGAGGAACAAAAGAACTATAAGACAGAAAGGTAGGAAACAATTGTTTAAAATGGTAATACTGCTCAGATGTGGTGGCTCATGCCTGTAATCCCAACACTTTGGGAAGCTGACGTGGGAGGATCACTTGAGGCCTGGAGTTCAACACAAGCCTGGGCAACATAGTGAGACCCTATCTCTATAAAAAGGTGTTGTGTTTTGTTTTGTTTTGTTTTGTTTTGTTTTGTTTTGTTTTGTTTAGGACTGGGTGCAGTGGCCCACACCTGTAATCCCAGCAATTTGTGAGACTGAGGCAGGCAGATCACTTGAGGTCAGGAGTTCAAGACCAGCCTGGCCAACAGGGTGAAATCCCATCTCTACTGAAAATACAAAAATTAGCTGGCCATGGTGGTGGGTGCCTGTAATCCCACCTACTCAGGAGGCTAAGGCAGGACAGTTGCTTGGACCTGGGAGGCAGAGGTTGCAGTGAGCCAAGATTGTGCCATTACACTCCAGCCTTGGCAATAGAGCAAGATTCCATCTCAAAAAAAAAAAAAAAAATTCTAATTAGCTGGACATGGTAGCATGCACCTGTAGTCCTAGATATTCAGGAGGCTGAGGCAGGAGGATTCTTTGAGTCCAAAGGTTTGAGGGTACACTGAGCTGTGATAATGATCTTGCCACTGCACTCCAGCCTGGCTGGCAGAGCAAGACCCTGTCTCAAAACAAGACAAAACAAACAAAAAACAATAGTAAGTTCTTCTCCATCAATAATACTTTAAATGTAAATGTATTAAACTCTCTAATCAAAAGATATAGAGTGATTGAATAGATAGTTTTGAAAAGATTTAACTACATGCTGTCTACAAGAGATTCATTTTATATTTTGGAGACACATGGGTTTAAAGTGAAGACATGGAAAAGAATAATCAATGCGAATGGTAACCATAAGAAAACAAATGACTGTACTTGTATCTGACAAAATAGACTTTATGTCAGAAAGTATCACAAGTGACAAAGGTCATTATATAATGGTAAAGGAATCAATTCACCAGGAATATATAATAATTATAAATATATATGCACCCAACACCAGAATACCTAAATATATAAAGCAAACATTGACAGAATGGAAGGGAGAAATACACACCAGTGAAATAATGGTAGGAGCCTTCATTATCTGATTTTCAATAATGGATCAATCACCTAGATGGAAAACAAATAAGAAGAAAACTTATTTGAACAACAACTTCAACAACACTATAGACCAAATGGACCTAACACATGTGCATAGAATATTTCACCCAACAACAGCAGAATACACTTTCGTCTCAGGTACACACAGAACCTTCTCCAGGATAGATCACAAGTGGGGTCAGAACAAAATCTTAGCCAACTCAAGAAGATTGCAGTCATACCAAGTATCTTTCTTAACCACAGTAGAATGAAACTAGAAATCAATAGCAAAAGGAAAACTGGAAAATACACAAATATGTGCAAATTAAACAGAAAACTTTTAAACAACCAATGGGTTAAAGAATAAATCAAAAGAGAAATTATAAAATACCATGAGACAAATGAAAACAAAAATGCAACATGCCAAAACCTATGGGATTCAGCAAAAGCAGACTAAGAAGGAAGTTTATAGTGATAAACACCTGAATTTAAAAAGAAAAAAGCTCTCCATTCAACCACCTAACTTTACACCTGAAAGAACTAGATCAAGCTTGCCCAACCCACAGCCCAGAACAGCTTTGAATGTGGCCCAAAACAAATTTGTAAACTTTCTTAAAACATTATGAGATTTATGCATAGACCTTATTTTTAAGCTCATCAGATACCATTAGTGTTAACTTATTTTATGTGTGGCCCAAGACAATTCTTCTTCCGCTGTGGCATGGGGAAACCAAAAACTTGGATACCCCTGAACTAGATAAAGGAGAATAAACTTATTCTAAAGTTAGCAGAAGAATGGAAATAATAAAAATTACAGTAGAAATGAACAAAATAGTGAATACAAAAACAATATTAAGAAATTGTTTGTTGAAAAGATGAACAACATTTACAAACCTTTAGCTAGACTAAAAAAAACTTGAGAAGACCAACATTTAAAAAAAGAAGAATTAAAAAGGAGACATGACAATTGAAACCACGGAAATAAAAGGAACATGAGACTAGTATAAATCATTACACAACAAAATTTAAGATAACCTAGAAGAAACAGATAAATTCCTAGAAATATACAACATACCAAGGCTGAATCATGAAGAAACAGAAAATCTGAATAGACCTGTATTAAGGAAGATACAAATAAATGGAAAAACATCCTGTGTTCATGAATCAAAAGAGTCAATATTATCAAAATGTTCATACTACCCAAAGCTATCTACAGATTCAGCGTAATACCTATCAAAATTCCAGTGGCCTTTTTTAAACAGAAATAGTAAAAACAATTGTGAAATGTACATGGAAGCACAAAGGACCCGAATAGCCAAAACAATCTCGAGAAAGAAGAACTAAGCTGGAATCATCACAGTTCCTGATTTCAAAATTTATTTAAAAAGTACAGCAATTAAAGCAGTGTGGCACTGGCATAAAGACAGAATAGAGATCTCAGAAGGAAGCTCATGCATGTATGGTCAACTGATCTTCCACAAGGGTGCCAAGAATACACAATGAAGAAAGGATAGGCTCTTCCTACAACTGGCATTGGGAAAGATGGATATCCACATAAAAAGGAATTAAATTGGACCCTTATCTTACCTTACGCTATACATACACACACACAAATCAATTTGAAACAGATTAGAGACAAACATAACACCTAAAACCAGAAAACTCCTAGAAGAAAACATAGAAGAAAAGCTTTATGACATTGGACCTGACAATGACTTCCTGGATATTTCACCAAAATCACAGGCAGCAAAAGCAAAAATAGACAAAGAGGAGGACATGGTTTGGATGCGTGTCCCCTCCAAATCTTATGCTGAAATGTGGTCATCAATTTGGAGGTGGGAATAGTGGGAGGTATCAAATCATGGGGGTGGATCCCCCATGAATGGCTTAGTGCCATCCTCTTGATGATGAGTGGGTTCTTGCTCAGTTAGTTCACACAATATCTGTTTGTTTAAAAGAGCATGGTACCTCCCCACTTACTCTCTTGCTCCTACTCTTGCCATGTGATACCCCAGTCCCACCTTTGCCTTCCACCATGATTGCAAGCTTCTGGACATAAGCAGATGCTGGCACTATGGTTTATGTATAGCCTACAGAACCAGGAGCCAATTAAACCTATTTTCTTTATGAATTACCCAGCCTTAGATATTTCTTTATAGCAACACAAGAATGAACTAACACAAAAAAAAATTAGTAAAAAGGAGCAGGGCATTGCTATAAAGATACTTCAAAATGTGGAAGTGACTTCAGAGCTGGGAAATGAACAATGTTGGGAGAGTTGTGGGGCTCAGAATAATACAGGAAGATGAGGGAAAGTTTGAAACTTCTTAGAGACTTGTTAAATGATTGTGACCAAAATGATGATAGAGATATGGACAGTGAAATCCAGGCTGATGTAGTCTCAGATAGAAATGACAAAGTTATTGGGAACTGGAGTAAGGGTCACCCATGTTACACCCTACCAAAGTGCTTAGCTGTAGATCCACACCCTGGGGATCTGCGGTATGTTGAACTTAAGAGTAATGACTTCAGGTATCTAGCAGAAGAAGTTTCTAAGCAGCAAAGCATTCAAGATATGACCTGTCTGCTTCTAACAATCTACAATCAGATATGGGAGCAAATAAATGACTTAAAGTTAGAACTTATATTTCAAAGGGAAGCAAAACATTGAAGTTTGGAAAATTTGCAGCCTAGCCTAGCCATGTGGCAGACAAAGAAAAAGCTTTTTCAGGAGCAGAATGTAAGTGGGCTGTGGAGCAACCACTTGCTAGAGAGATTAGCATGACTAAAAGGGAGCCGGGTGCTACTATCCAAGACAATGAGGAAAAGGCCTGAAACGCATTTCAGACATCTTTGAGGCAGTCCCTCCCATCACAGGCCCAGAGGCCTAAAAGGAAAGAATGGTTTCAGAACCCAGGCCTAGGGTCCCACTGCCCTGCTCAGCCTTCAGGACACTGTTCCCTGCATCCCAGCTGCTCAGGCTCCACCTTCAGCTCTTAGGGCCCCAGATACAGCTTAGAACACAGCTCTGGAGGGTGCAAGCCATGAGCCTTGGCAGTTTTCAAGTGGTGTTAAATCTGCAGATGCTCAGAGTGCAAGTGTGAAGGAAGCTTGGCAGCTTCCACCTAGATTTCAGAGGATGTATAGATAAGTCTGTGTGCCCAGGCAGAAGCCTGCTGCAGAGGCAGAGCCCCCACAGAGAAACTCTACTAAGGCAATGCCAAGAAGAAATGTGGGGTTGGAACCCCCACACAGAGTCCCCACTGGGGAACTGCCTAGTGGATCTGTGGGAAGGGGATCCTGCCCTCCAGACCCCAGAATGTTAGATCCACTGGAAGATCCATGATTATAAAAACTGGCATGCACTCATCTCCAACCCCAGAGAGCAGCATGTGGGTTGCACCCAGAGAAGCCACAGGGGCAGGGCTGCCCAAGGCCTTGGGATCCCACTCCTCACACCAGGATGTGGAACACAGAGTCAAGGATTATGTTGGAGCTTTAAGATTTAATGCCTGCCCTGCTGGGTTTCAGATTTGCATGGGGCCTGTTACCTCTTTCTTTTGGCCAATTTCTCTTTTTTGGAATTGAATTGTTTACCCAATTCCTGTACCACCATTATGTCTTAGAAGTAAATAACTCATTTTTTATTTTACAGGCTCATAGGTAAAAGGAACTTGGCCTTGAGTCTCAGATGAGACTTTTGACTTTGAACTTTGAGTTGATGCTAGAATGATTAACATGTTGGGGGAATAGTAAGAAGGGATGATTTTATTTTGCAATGTGAAACGGACATGAGGTGTAGGGGGCCAGGAGTGGAATGATATGGTTTGGATGTGTGTCCCCTCCAAATCTCATATTGAAATGTCATCCCCAATTTGGAAATGGGGCTTAGTGGGAGGTATTAGATCATAGGGATGAATCTCTCATGAATGGTTTAGTGCCACCCGCTTGGTGATGAGTGAGTACTTGCTCGGTTAGTTCACACAAGATCTGATTGTAAAGAGCACGGCCCCTCCCCACTTGCCTCTTACTTATGCTCTCACTCTGTGATACACCAGCTCCTCCTTTGCCTTCCCCGATGATTCTAAGCTCCCTGAGGCCTCACCAGAAGCAGATGCCAGCACTATGCTCTGTATATAGCCTGTGGAACCATGAGACAATTAAACCTCCTTTCTATAAATTACCCAGCCTTAGATATTTCTTTATATTAATGCAAGAATGAACTAACACAGGTGACTACATCTAAAAAACTTCTTCCCAGGAAAGGAAACAATTAACACAGTGAAAAGGCAACCTATGGAATGGGAGAAAATATTTGCAAACCATATATGTTGTCATATATACGATAAGGGTTTAACATCCAAAATATATAAGGAACTCCAACAACATAATAACAAAAAGACAGATAACCTGATTTTAAAATGGGCAAAGGACTTAAACAGTATTTTTGTTTTTTTGAGATGGAGTCTTGCTCAGTCGCCCAGGCTGCAGTGCAGTGGTGCGATCTCAGCTCACTGCAAGCTCTGCCTCCTGGGTTCACGCCATTCTCCTGCCTGAGCCTCCCGAGTAGCTGGGACTACAGGCGCCCACCATCACGCCCGGTTAATTTTTTTTTTTTTGTATTTTTAGTAGAGATGGGGTTTCACCATGTTAGCCAGGATGGTCTCGATCTCCTGACCTCGTGATCCACCCGCCTTGGCCTCCCAAAGTGCTGGGATTACAGGCGTGAGCCACAATGCCTGGCCTAAATAGTCATTTTTTAAAAGAAGACATACAAATAACCAACTGGTTTATCAAAAAATATTGAGCATTAATAATCATCAGGGAAATGCAAACCAAATTCATGGCGAGATACTACCTCACATCTTTTAGAATGGCTATGATCAAAAAAAAGATGATAAGTATTGAGAATTGGGAGAAATTGAAACCCTTGTACACCGTTGGTGGGAATGTAAAATGGTGCAGCCGTTATGTAAAACACTATGAAGATTCCTCAAAAAATTAAAAATAAAACTACCATATGATCCAGCAATCACACTTCTAGGTACTTATCCAAAAGACTGAGATCAGGATCTAGAATAGACAGCTCCACTTCCATGTCCATTGCAGCATTATTTGCAATAATCAAGACATGGAAACAACCTAAATGTCCATGAACAAATGAATGGATGAAGAAAATGTATATATACACAATGGAATATTATTCAACTTTAAGAAAGAAGAAAATCCTGACATATGCAACAAAACAGATGAACCTGTAGGACATTATGCTAAGTGAAATAAGCCCATCACAGAAGGACAAATATTGTGTGATTCCACTCACATGAGGCATCTAAAATAGCCGAACTCACAGAAGCAAAGAATGGAATGCTTCTTTCCAGGAGGTGGGGAAAAGAGAAGAGAAATAGAGTTGCTATTCAATGGGTATAAAGTTTCAATTATGCAAGATGAGTAAATTCTAGAGATCTTCTGGACAACATCATGCCTGTAATTAGCAAAACTGGGTTATACAATTAAGATTTTGTTAAGATGGTAGATTTTGTGTTAAATTTAGTCTGATATTTAAAAACATTTTTAAATGCTTGCTTCTTTGTTTCCTATCACACTTTTGTTTTTGTTTAAACTCTAGATGTATAATCTACTTGTGAATATTCTTATTTGTTTTTGTTTTTAATTGACAAATAATAATTGTACCTATTTATGGGGTACATTGTGATGTTTTGATATATGTATACAAGTATACATGGTGGAATGATTACATCAATCTAATTAACATCTGTCACTTCACATCTTCACATATCATTATTTTTTCAACTGGACCATTCTTCTTTCTTATTTTATTTCATTTTACTTGAAGTTCCAGGATACATGTACAGAATGTGCAGGTTTTTTACATAGGTATGGATGTGCCGTGATAGTTTGCTGCACCTATCAACCCATCATCTAGGTTTTAAGCCCTGCATGCATTAGGTATTTGTCTTAATGCTCTCCCTCCCCTTGTTCCCCATCCCAAACAGGCCCCACGGTGTGTTGTTCCCCTCCCTGTGTCCACGTGTTCTCATTGTTCAACTCCCACTTATGAGTGAGAACATGCAGTGTTTGGTTTTCTGTTCTGGTGTTATTTTGCTGAGAATGATGGCTTCCAGCTTCATCTGTGTCCCTGCAAAGGACATGATCTTTTTTTTTTTTTTTTTTTTTGAGATTTGAGATGGAGTCTCGCTCTGTCACCCAGGCTGGAGTGCAGTGGCACGATCTCAGCTCACTGCAACCTCTGCCTCCTGGGTTCAAGCGATCCTCCTGCCTCAGCTTACTGAGTAACTGGGATTACAGGCACACACCACCACACCTGGCTAATTTTTCTATTTTTTTTTTTTTTTAGTAGAGATGGGGTTTCACTATGTTGGTCAGGCTGGTCTCGAACTCCTGACCTTGTGATCTGCCTGCCTCGGCCTCCCAAAGTGCTAGGAGTACAGGCGTGAGCCACTGAGCCCGGCCAACATAGCATTTTTTAATAAAGAAAATGTTTTAAATCTACTCTTAGCAATTTTGAAATATACAATGCATTACTATTATTGCTAAGCAATAAATCTCAGAAACTTATTCCTCCTGTGTAACTGAAGCTTTGTACCCACTAATCAATATCTCCCTATTCCCCACACCCCAATCTCAGCCCCTGATAACTACTATTATCCTCTACTTACGTAGTTTGACTTTTTAAAATTCCACATATTAAGTGAGGTCATGCAGTGTTTGTCTTTCTATGCCTGGCTTCTTTCACTTAGCATGTCTTCCATGTTGTCACAAATGACAGAATTTCCTTTTTCATTGTGCAGGTACAACACATTTTCTTTATCCATTAATTCATTGACGGACACAGGTTGATTCCATATTTCGGCTATTGAGAATAATGCTGCGATGAAATAGAAGTGCAAATATCTCTTCTTCAGCATAATGATTTTGATACCTTTGCATATATTCCCAGAAGTGAGATTGATAGATCATATAGTAATTCTATTTTTAGTTTTTCAAGGCACCTCCATATTATTCTCCATAATGGCTATACCGATTTACGTTCCCTCCAACAGTGTACAAGTTTTCCCTTTTCTCCAAATCTTTGACAGCTCTTGTTATCTTTAATTTATAATAGCCATTCTAACACATGTGAAGTGATATCTCATTGTGATGTTGATTTGCATTTCCCTAATGATTAAGGATGTTCAACATTTTTTCATAAATCTGTTGGCCATTTGGTCTTCTTTTGATAACTATTCAAATCCTTTGCCCATTTTTGATTGGATCATTTGCTTTCTTGATATTGAGTTATTTTGAGTTTGTGAATATTCTTAAAAGCTCCTGTTTTAAAACCAAAGTTATCCCATACATTTTCTAGTGTTGCCTTAACCTGAAGGATACAGACACGGGCAAGGTGGATAACGGTGTAGGAATGAGCTGCCTTTGATGCGTGTGGTGAGCATGCTGAAAGGATTGGGCCTCAGGAAGGATCAGCATGGAGCTAGAAGCCGCAGATATAGTTGCTAGGGCTGTTCTCCTGTTTCCAAGGACCACAGGCCAGCCCCTTAGCACAAGCAGAAGAGCTCCTATAGAAGGCATTCTTCCAAGCCCATCTGTTCTCCTTCAGTTGGATAAGGATGTAGGCAGAGGTGTCACTTTGTGACTTTACCAGTCCCCATCTTATGGGCAAAAGGGAGAACCATGTTGATCTTTTTTTTTCTATTTTTAAAGCATATTTAAGCTATTCCACCACTGTTTTAAAAATACTTATTCTGTTAAACAATCCTTTCAGAAAAAATTTGGATATTCCCCTTCTAAAGTGCACTTGATTGGCCACAGCTTGGGAGCACACCTGGCTGGGGAAGCTGGGTCAAGGATACCAGGCCTTGGAAGAATAACTGGTAAGCATGCCCTGCAGTCGGGCCTTGAGTGTGTTTAAATATTGTTTACACACAGCATCAAGTATCTGAACACCAAGTAATACTGCAGAAGAAAATGTAAGATACTACGAAATGTGATTCCGATGAAATAAAACATGAACGTGTTTTCAAAGCAGAAATGTGCAGATTCGTTTCAAGGGGGTTCTTTGCAGCATTGCCTGTGGTGACAAAGTAAGAGAAACTATGTGATCCCTCACCTGCAATTGAATGGTTGAAGGAATTATAACACATTCCATCCTTTGGGATTTCATACCAGTAATGCAAAGAATGAAGTTTACGTAGAGGTAGAGAGTAGAATGGTGGTTATGAGAGGCTGGGAAGGGAAGAAGAGAGGGGAGGCTAAAGAGAAGTTGGTTAATGGGTACAAAAATCCATAGCTAGAAGGAGTACATTCTAATATATGATACAGAAATTACAGTTAACAATAATTTATTACATGTTTCAAAATAGCTAGAAGAGAAGGACTGTAATGTTCCCAACACAAAGAAAAGATGAATGATTGTGGCGATGGATGTCCCAATTACCCTGATTTGATCATTACACATTGTATACATGTCTCAGAATACCACATGTGCCCCCAAAATATGGACAACTATTATATATCAATTTTTAAAAGTTATTTTTAAAAAAGAATGAGTTTGAGTCCCACTGATTGTCCTGGACGTTCCCGACACACCTGGACTGCAGCCTACTCAGTTGTTACTATTTTTAATATTATCCCTGGATATACTGCTAAGTCTAAAAATAAGTTGCAGAGTAAAGCATATAGCATGAATTGGGTTTGGGGGTATAATAAACAATCATGTCTCCTCCCCACATTCTGTGTGAGATGGATGAAGGTCAAAGCATCAGCTCCTTTACCGACAGGCGGGGCTGGCCTCTCCCTCTGCATCCCCCACCAACAGCCAGTAAGCCGGCCCCACGTCTCCTTTATCTGCCTTTCCCCTGTCCATCCGCTGGTCATTGTCTTGGCTCAGTCCCTCATCTCTTGCCTGCATTTTGGCCTTGGTCCCCGCTGGTGCCCCAGCCTAGTCATCTACAAGTACTGCCAGGCTTATCTTTCCAGGCGCAGGCCATGCCACTCCACTGCTCCAAATCTCTCAGGGTGTCTCCTTGCCTAAAGCCTCTTAGCTTGTCACGTAAACTTGTCATGTTTCATCACAGTTTTTCGTGCTCTGTGCCTTTGCACATGCTGTTGTCCCTCTTGCTGAGCATTCACTGTCCCTTTGTCAAGATTCATCTCAGATGTTTCCTCCTCGGGCAGGAATTAATTCTCTGTGCTTCTCATACCCTTTGACATGTGCCTCTTTTGTATTTGAAATCACACTATTATATCACTTGGTCTTATAATTATGGATGAGCCTGTTATTTTTAACAGAAAGCCTCCCTTACTGCATTGACTCCAGGCTTGGCCACAGTAGCATATTTTGTCTTTGTTAAACTACTGTGCTCTGTGTGCATGTGTGTGTACATGCTCTGTCTCCCTCTCTCTCACACACACACACACACACACACACGCACACACGAACACTTTAAATTCAAATCTCAATTTAGAACACAGTTTTTAAAAAAATCTAGGAAGTCCAAATTGGGATTAAAGTATTCTGTCTCTGCAATCTGTTGATATAACAGGCTTATTCCTGCTATAAATCATCTCTCTTCTCCTAGCTCTCTGCTCCTAACTCCTCCTCACTCACCTCCACCACCACCACCACCACCATTCTTATTTAGAATAATAAAAACTGAGCTTTTTCGCTGAAGTCATTATGTGACCCTTTGCGGTCACTTTTCAAGCCCAGAAGAAAAGAAGAAATGAGTTCCTCTTTTGAAGGTGGAACCTCATGGGGCCTCACAGCCTCACGCAGGCTGTGAGATGACCTGGCCTGAGTGAAGCAGAACACATAACTGCATTTACAGTTCATACTGGGTTATAATCAATTCAAAGAGATTTTGTTTTTATTAAGTTTTTTCAAAAATCAGATACTGTTTAACTCTAGTTTTTCCCATCAGGTGAATTGTCCTTCTAGGTAAATAGAAAACAGGTTTTTAAAGGCTTTCTGAATGTCCAAAGAATTAATATCATGTGGATGTTGTAATCTATATTCCTCTGAGAAATTAGTCTTTGGGCAATCATGTTCCTTACGTAATGGAAGAACTGAGACCTCACAAACAGATTTTAGCTATGTAATAAACCAGTTAAAAACAAAATTAATATGATAAACATATTAAGGACATACATAAGTTTTTATGTCTTTGGTATTTATGTATAAGTGGTAAGCAGTTGTCATAATAACTATAGTTAGGGGGTTACTCAGCTGATTCTGCTTTTGTTTATTTTTATTTATAAACAGTATCAATGCTTTTCTTATTTGAGGAAAAATTACTCTCATTATGCTGACACACACACGTACCAAAATACACATACATACTACACACTCAGATCCTAAACGATTAGTTCTCACTCATGTTTAAGAGGTCATGTCTCTCTCCCTAAGGTTAATTAATAGGTTGAACCTAATAGTTCTCTTCCCTTCTGTAAACTTTTCTCCTGAGATGTCCTAGAACAACAAATTCAATGTTCCCTCTTCCCTACATCTTGGAAAGACTGTCTTTTTTTTTAATCTGATTGCCTTGTCCTCCAATCAATAAGATCCGAGGTATACCTATCTTGGGATGTTTCTCTCCAGGAATCCTGACTTTATTAGAAAGTTGTGTGTAATCACACTAGTAAAATAAAAATTCTTCCAAGAGTTGAAGATTAATTGTGAGATAAATACTTTTTCCTCTTTCTTTGTTAAGCGTGAATGGTTCATTCACATGCATGTTGCATTACTTCATTGATCTCTTTGTCTAATTGTCTTTCCACCTGTGCTCTGAGTTCCACCCCCCTTTGTGGACTTAAGTCATTTGTTCACTTTTTCTCAGGTCTTGTCAACAGAAGCGCTGTGCTGAAACGCACCCCTTCCTTCCTGGCCTCCCATTTCCTTCTAAATGACGCCCTAGCCTGTTGCATTCCTCTAGATCCAAGCTCCACAAAGTTGAAAGTGGAGCGATTGCATTTCCTTAGGGTTCATTCTCTCCTTGACCCACTGCTACCTAGCTTCTTTCCCCAAAACCACTATTACCAGATCACTAGTGGCTTTTTGTGGAACTCTACCAGACCTTTTGACTCTGTGTTTTACTTGACCCCTCTGCAGAATTTGTCCCAGTGGACCCCTCCCGCCTTGCTGAAGTGCTCCCTCCTCTTAGCTTCTATGATTCCGCATATTCTTGGTTGTCTTTGTTTTTTCGACTCCCTCTCTCCAAGCTACTTCATGAGTTTCCTTTCTTTTGCCTTTGCCTATATGTTCATGTTCTTCAAGGTTCCATTCTAGGCCCCCTCTTCTCTCCTCTTGTTTTTCTATAATCATTCTTTTAGTGATTATATTAGTCAGAAAAAAAAAAAAAAAAAACACAAATCCTATGACAAGCTAAGTGTGCTAAGCACACACCCAGAGCTGTGACACAGACATTCCTTCCTTGCTGATGCCACATTCCCAGAGGGGTCAATGGCAATGCTACACTGCATCCTCCCCACTCCAGGATCCAGCCTCTATATCACAGCAAAGGGATTTTGCTAAAATATAAATCTGATCATAAATCTCCCCTGTATGCAAGCTTGCAACAGCTTCCCATTGATACCACGTCATGTCCAAACTCCTTGACATGGCTCAGCTGACATCTGGCTCCTGCTAGCAATACTACCCTTATCTTCCACCAAATCCTAGAACTCTATACACCAGCCTTAGCAAACTAGTTACAGTTTCCCAAACACGATGCTCTTTCATCTGGAGGCCATGTACTTCTCTGTCCTCCCCTGGGTTGCTGGCCACCTTACCTTTGCCCTGGCCAATTCTTCTGGTCCTTCAGATCTCTACTAGTGTTTCTTTTCTTTTTCTTTTTCTTTTTATATTTTGAGACGGAGTCTTGCTCTGTCACCCAGGCTAGAGTGCAGTGGCACAATCTTGGCTCACTGCAATTTCCACCTCCCGGATTCAAGCGATTCTCCTGCCTCAGCCTCCCAAGTAGCTGGGGTTACACGTGCCCACCACCATGCCTGGCTAAATTTTGTACTTTTAGTAGAGACCCCAGGTTTCACCATCTCGGCCAGGCTGGTGTTGAACTCCTGACCTCGTGATCGACCCGCCTCAGCCTCCGAACGTGCTGGGATTACAGGTGTGAGCCACCGCGCCCGGCGGTGTTTCTTATCTCTTGCAGAAGCATGTCCTAGTTCTGCAAGACTGGGTTATATGTGGCTTCTCTGTGCTTGGATAACACTTATAATCACCACTGCCTCTGCACGGAGGACACTGATTGGGGTGCCTTTCCCACCAAATGGAAAATCCCTTGAGGACAAAGCAAGGTCTTATTCCTCATATCTGAATGCTAAACCTAGTTCCTGGCACATACTAGGTGCTTGACAAATAATTGTCAAATACAGAAATTATTGAATATGTGAAAGATCATAACGTTTTAAAGACTTCCAGCTATCTTGCCCTTATTACGAATGTTCAAATGTTACGAAACATTTGAACATGATGCAAATGGGATGACAGTCTGGACACCTGGCCTCTTAGTCCAGTTTGCTTCTAACATATGATAACCTTGTCCAGTCACTTCACTTCCCTGGGCTTCGGGCTTTTCATTTGTATTACTATTAATGAAAAGTAGAACTAAGTGAGCCATAGCTCAAGACAAAGATTCTGTTATTTTAATTGTGTTGCTTTGTAGATTCATCTTTACACATTGAAGAGTGGTTGTGTTTTTAATTTAATTTTTTGCCTACAGATGTTGCTTTTCAAGAACTTTTGTAATTCATAACCATATTGTATATATGGTATTCCATATACAGACCCTAGAATAGCCACTGTGATTTTTTTAGTTTGTTAGCTCTTTTGGCATTGTCTCAACATAGCATTACTTATATGTAGATACTTGACATTGCAATATATAGAGACCCTACATTTATAGATTTAGGTTATGTATCTGTACTTTTTCCTAAGTGATCTTTGGTTGATAGAAATAATGCAGGAAAGGATACATGCTTCCAAAGTAACAACAATATTAATGTGCACTTCCATAGAACATGTCTTGGTTGTGCTTTCTCTAGGGTTGGACCCAGCTGGGCCATTTTTCCACAACACTCCAAAGGAAGTCAGGCTAGACCCCTCAGATGCCAATTTTGTTGATGTTATTCATACAAATGCAGCTCGCATCCTCTTTGAGCTTGGTAAGTTTTAACAGAATCAGAAACTTCATTGAAGCATAGAGGAGATTTCTAGAGGCATTTACCCTGTTTTTATTTATTTCAGGTGTTGGAACCATTGATGCTTGTGGTCATCTTGACTTTTACCCAAATGGAGGGAAGCACATGCCAGGATGTGAAGACTTAATTACACCTTTACTGAAATTTAACTTCAATGCTTATAAAAAAGGTAAATACTTTCTAAACTATGAATGCTGCTGATACATATTCACTGAGCTCTCTCCTTAGATGGGATGCACATACTTTTGTGTCTAATATACATATAAAATGTATTTTCTCTCAAAACACAGTTGCATATAAGAAGCTCTCCCACCAGTTCTAAGATCCGCAAGATTGGGTACCGTGTCTTAGTTAACTTTGTATCCCTGGTGCCTTATCAATGTCTAGCATATTGCAGTCATTCAATATAAACAAGGAAGGTGTGTTATTCACTCAGCAAATATGTATTGAGTGTTTACCATGTGCTAGGCATTATTCTAGGAACAGCAAATATGGAAATGAATACAAAAGACAAAGGTCCCTCCCTGATGGAGTTAATTTTCTAACTTGTTAGGAAACCAATAAATAGTATAAGAGCTAAGGGGACAAAATAAAGCGTGGAAGGGGAATATGATGTATTGGTGACAGTGAAGGTAAAGTAGAAGAAGAAAATTGTTGACAGGATGGTAAGGGAGTCCTCACTGAAAAGATGACCTAAAGGAGTTAGCCTTATGGACACCAAGGGGAGAGGCATTCCAGGCCAACAGGGGGAAGCAAGTGTAAGGGCTGAAAACAGGAGTCAGCCTGGCAGGTTCATGACAGTGAGGAGCCTGTTGTGGCTGAAACTAGGTAAAAGGAGAGAAGTAGGGCATAATGTTGGAGAGGGAACCAGACAGAGGGCAATAACACAGGACTCTGTGGATGGTAGAAAAGACTTAAGCTTTCACTCAAATGAGATAGGAGCCATGAGTGGGTTTTGAGCAGAGAAGAGACGTGGTTTGAGTTACTTGTAACAAGAATCACTCTGGATGCTGTAATTACAAATTAAACAAGTAGTATTTAACTTTTTATAGTAGTTTCCAATAATAATAATTACAATATCTTTATGGCATCAAGTTAAAAGGCACCAAAAGGTTATTATTTGGGAAATTTGTTCTTCCCTATCTCTACATTTCATCATATAAGTAATGAAATATATTACCCATAATACATAATAATAATAATATATATGTATGATGATATGATAATGGATACCTGGATGATTCTGAATATCTCACAGCCCAATCCCCTGTAGTCAAGATATCAAGGGGTTGAAATTACTTGCTCTTTCATTTGGCTGTTGTAAAGGAAATATACACAGATCATAGTATTGAGTGTAACTCAGGTATATACTTCACTAGAAACAAATTACAAAGGTTTAATATTTGCTCTGAAAGAGCAAATGTGATCAGAAGTATATATTTGTAATGACTATATTTTAAAAACCCACACAACTGTCTAATCTACAGGTGCAACGAATAAAAATTAAAGCCAATTTCACCTAGTTCAGATAAGCAAAATTCATACAAAAAAGGCATATTATAAAATTGATTTTCCTCATTATTTTCTATATTATGACCATGAATCCTTTCTATTAGGAGAAAATATAGATCAGAAGACTTCATTACATAATTAATTGTTATACACAGATCATATGAAATTTTATAAAAGATTAATTCAACTAAAATATACATTTATCATAAGCTATCATTTTGAGACATTTTAAGATTTCCTATAACTTTATTGGATTAAAAGAACATTTATCGTTCATGTTAAACCTTTGGATGAGTTTTAAGACTTCAAGATGTTCTATTTTACTTAAATTTATTACTAAGAAACCATTACTTTTAAAATTAATAGTTTGCTGTATTCTAACGAACCGTCTTGCCTAAATCACAATTAATTGTGAATAGAAATCTATAGATACACAGAGACCTAATGTAAGAGAAGTCTTTGTTTAATAAAAATGGATGATGCCAATTATTAATCTGTGCTGATGATATTACATTATTTCTGCAACTATGCTGTCTCAGTTCTCTATTGTGTAACAAACCACAGTGAACAATTACAAGAAAAATTATGTTATTGCCCAGCCTTCTGAGGGTCAGAATTCAGGCAGAGTTCTGCTGAGATTCTGCTTCCTGTGGTGTTGGCTGGAGTAACTCAGGTGACGGCATCCAGCTGGGGGCTGAGCTGGGCTAAGCTGGATGAGGAGGTCTGAGATGACCCTCCGTGTCAGGAACCCTGGGACTTGTTCTCCTCTGTCAGGTGGTCTGACATCCTTCAGGACCTCTCTCCCCAGACAGGTAGCCTGGATTTCATAATATTGCAACTGGGTTCCAAGACAGTAAGAGTGGATGCTGGAAGGTCTTTTAAGGCCTTAGAACTTAACCAATGTCAGTTTCTCCAGAGAACTGATCTTGGTTCTTTGCTACTGGGCAAAGCAAGTTACAAGATCAGCCTGTAATGGAGCAGGGGTATTTTTAACATGGCCTTCATGTTGAGAGAAGGAATGGTTACATAATACTGCAAATGGGTGAGGACCTGGAAGGAGTCATTTGTTGGAAACAATTATTACATAATAATTATACTGCATATGCTAAAACCAAAATCTAGTTTCTCAAAGATTGGCTAAGCTGTGTAGGTCATTGAAAGAATAGTCCATGCCATTCAGTAAAAATACTGTTATGTAAAATAAAATAAAGCATAAATGGCTGGGCACACTGGCTCACACCTGTAATCTCAGCACTCTGAGAGGCTGAGGCAGGAGGATCACTGAGACTTGAGGCCAGGAGTTCAAGACCAGCCTGGGCACAACATGATAGTGAGGCCTCATCTCTAAAATAAAAAAAAAGAAGAAGAAGAAAGAAAAGAAAGAATAAATAACTAGAATGTTATGAAAATTTTGGAACGTGCAGATGTATTTAGATCTTATTATTATTATTCTAATAATCCTAACTATTGATGGCAATAATGTCATGCTTGATAATGACAAAACTAATTCATCTTTAGCATTCTTTCTAAAACCCACCACCTGTTACACCTTTAACCCAGCACTGGTTAACAGTGCTGACTTTTGTGGGTGAATAGGAGGGAGTTCAGTTATTCTTGCAGAAACAGAAAGGCAGAGTCTTAATTGGTCTACAGTGGAGATACTATATGCACAGGGATATTGTGTCAGAGGTCCTAGTGATACAGGATTTTTTCCATGCTGCTTCACCAGCCAGAGACCTCCACAGCCTGCAGTGCCTCTGCTTGAGTTTCACTTGCACCTGCTGGGCTCACCACCGGACTTATCTCACCCACTTGGCCTGGCACCTGTGCTCAGCTCACTCTGCTGACCTGGATCTCACACCTGCCAAGGCTGAGCCAGGCACGCCCACTGCTGTGGTAGGGCAGGTGGCTTCAGGCCAGTACAGGCACTGGTTCCACACGAGGCTGTGGCTGGACCAGGCATACTGCAAGCAGCTTCTACCTTGGGCACCAGCTTCTGAATGAGGGAAATGTGGTGGTGCCCAAAAAACTTGGAGATGCCAGGAACCATGGAGCCCGAAAGGGGGTGTTGTACATACAGCATGTTACAGCTCTGACTTATGGAGCCTTGAGGCCTAAGCCCCCAGGAAACATTACAGCTCGTTCGTATTACAGCTCATTTGATCCCACCCTCTGCACAGTTCAGCAAATAGGGGTGTGTCTCACATTGTTTGATCCCATTGCCATACTCCAGACAACAGCTCTTGGGCTGTCCCAGCCCCACCGCAGCTTCCTGATGCGTGGGGTGGGATGGCTACAGTGTTTCAGCAGCCCCTTTGGCACCTGCCATTTGGTGGGTCTCAGGTTCTTGTCCCACATCCAGGAAGAATGAGGTTACACAGACAACTGAAGAGTGAGCAAGGTGCAGAAGAGTTTTATCGAGTGACAAAACAGCTCTTGGCTGAGATGGGAACCCAAAGTGGGTAGCCCATACCTGAAGGCAGGTAGTTCCCACCCAAAGACAGGTAGTCCCCAAAGTGTGGCTTAGTCTGGGCTTTTTATAGGCTCAGAATGAGGGAGGTGTTGGCTATAGGTAGCCTTGGAAAAAGCAACATTCAATTGGTTAAAAAACCTTGTTCAGGCCGGGCGCGGTAGCTCATGCCTGTAATCCCAGCACTTTGGGAGGCCGAGGTGGGTGGGTCACGAAGTCAGGAGATCAAGACCATCCTGGCTAACATGGTGAAACCCCGTCTCTACTAAAAATACAAAAAATTAGCCGGGCGTGGTGGTGGGCACCTGTAGTCCCAGCTACTTGGGAGGCTGAGGCAGGAGAATGGCGTGAACCCCAGAGGCGGAGCTTGCAGTGAGCTGAGATTGCACCACTACACTCCAGCCTGGGCGACAGAGCCAGACTCCATCTAAAAAAAAAACAAAAACCAACCAACCAACCAAACAAACAAAAAACCTTGCTCAGAAAGAACCAAAAACGTTGTTCAGGAAAGACCAGGCAAACAGGAATAGAAGTTCTCACTCTAGTCAGGGACTTTACCTGGAACTGGCAGCTTCGTTTTCAGGCTTCACACTGCTTTTGGCTTAAAGGTTGGGTTTCACTGAGGACACACCCCTATCTGCCTAGGAAACTGTCTGCCTCCTGCCGCTGTCACTAGGAAGTGACTCAGTGTATTCGTGTCAAAGCACAAAGTCATCCACATTTGCTTTTGCTTATTTCCACTTCTTGAATGTCCTTTTTGAGTCACATAATTCTTTGGTACAAATAAAATTATATGTAACTTTGACAAATGTTGTACAATATCCAAGCCTAAACAAAAGGTCTGGCCCTCCCAACTCAAGAAGACTGCCACTTACAGTTGCTGTTTCTAAGAAATGGTTTATGCTACCGGTTATCAGTTAATTGCTATCAGTTAATTGGAAATTGTTTTCACAGAAATGGCTTCCTTCTTTGACTGTAACCATGCCCGAAGTTATCAATTTTATGCTGAAAGCATTCTTAATCCTGATGCATTTATTGCTTATCCTTGTAGATCCTACACATCTTTTAAAGCAGTAAGTAAATCATCTTACTTGGAATTTAATTATAAAGTAATTTTTTGAAACACAATCATCCAGCTAAACATTAGGGCTTTGAGTAGGTAGCAAGAAAAATGCACCTGCCATTTTGGGAAATAATGGATTGTTTCTGTGCTGAGTACTGAACAGTAGCTGGGATTGCTGGAGGGTTGAAATAACTCAACCAACTATTTGTATTCTGGTTGTTTCAGCTCTTTTGAAAATTATATACAATTTTGCTTTTTTGGCCATTTGTTATGCAGTAATTAGATGCTACTGTGTAACAGGCATAAGTCTAGGGCAAAAATATTTCTGCATATATATTTTAAATGTCATCTTCAAAGATGCCCTAAGAAGGCTGAACCAATCAATAGCTACAACCAAACATATTACTATTTACTTGGAACATGAAAATTATTTTATTAAAATTTAATTATTTATACAGAGCAGAACTAAGGCATAGATAGCTCACAGGAGTTCTACCCAGATCAATATGTGACAAACTACCAAATCTGATTTTATTTGAGTAAAAGAAAGAAAATCTGTTTTGTAGTGGGAAGTGGAAAAGATCTTCATTCTTGTGCTTTAGAGACCTAATCCCCTGTTTTATCACGGTAGAAAATGTGGGCTATTCAGCTGAAGTTTATGGTAAGTAATAGTACTTTGTGAATAAGTGCCGTGTTGTGACATGAAGAAGCATTTCCCTCTTGCTATAGAGCTTGACAGATGGAGGGGTTTAGGCCATTCTCTCAGTTTCCTGCCATTCTCAGAAAGCTTGACAGCCAACATTAGCATTTCCCACATATCGTCCTTCTCCTGGACTTCTCTCTTCTTCCTGCCTCAGCTGCTACTCTGAGCACCCACGGGATCCTGGCATTTACTTCTAGTAGAAGCAGGCCCTTGGAGTCATTGTATATTTGGAGATAAGGGTTAATCTGCCAAATTGGAGAACCCTTAGAAGCTAGCTCATGCCACATGGATGCTACTTGTGGTTACAAACTATTAGAATGAATCAATTTCCTTGACATACTTTATTGTACTGTACCCAAATAGGGTATATTTAGATGCTGTATCTAAATCCTTTAGATTTTTAAAACATACAAATAAAATTAAAGAAGCAAAGGACCTTATATTCCCTTCAATCCTTCCCCTAAGGCAGAGTTGAATTTGATATGTATCAAATAAATGCTATCGTGTTATGTTTCTGGATTTGCTGTTTTCATTAAATATTATAAATATAAAATTTGAAATTTACATTGATGTAGGTAGATCTAATGTATTTATTTTATAGGAATCAGCCATAATTTATTGATTCGTTCTCCTACTAATGTGAGTTTTTATTTTTTCCAGTTTTTGTTATTAAAAGCAATGTCGGCCGGGCCTGGTGGCTCACGCCTGTAATCCCAGCACTTTGGGAGGCCAAGGTGGGTGGATCATGAGGTCAGGAGATTGAGACCATCCTGGCTAACACGGTGAAACCCCGTCTCTACTAAAAATACAAAAAATTAGCCGGGCGTGGTGGCAGGCACCTGTAGTCCTAGCTACTTGGGAGGCTGAGGCAGGAGAATGGCATGAACCCGGGAGGCGGAGCTTGCAGTGAGCTGAGATCAGGCCACTGCACTCCAGCCTGGGCAACAGAGCAAGACTCCGTCTCAAAAAAAAAAAAGCAATTTCTACCAACTCTGCCATATTTGTATGTCTCCTTATGTACTTGAGTGGAATTCCTTCATGGCATACAACAGAAGTGAAATTATCAAAGCATACATGCATTTCCTTCTTTATTAGACATTACCAAATCACTGTTTAAAATGTCTATCGATTGCTAAAGAAAAATAAAAATGAAGGCCACAATTTAGATATAATCCAAGGCCACACACGACCACATAGCCAAAACCAAGTCATCCTGATTTCCCAGAAACACTAGTTCTAATCATAAATGAAACACAAAAACATGAGCTTTACCTCCTTGTCAGCATGATTCAGGGAAATTAAACCAATCAGCTGTAGACAAATCAGCATAAATATCTCTACTTGCCCTAGAGAAGAATGTTAATGCATAATAGCCAATCACAAAAAAAAGGTCAAAATACTTCCTTCTTTATAAACTATCTTGTGATTGCTGTAAGCGGGGGCTTCTTACCATTTTCAATTTGAAGTCTCCTAGCTCAAGGACTGTTCTTTTGTGTGCACAGCAAATTTTTAAAAATTAAAAAATTTGATCTGATTATATTTTTGACATTTTAAAAATTATATTCCAGGCTAGGAATGCAGTGAAGAACAATACAGCTTTCCATCAGAAGTGAATGAGAATTCCCCTATTACACGTATTCAGTGTTGCCAATTGCTTTAATGTTTGCAAATCTGCTGAATATGAAATTTTACCTTGTTTTAATTAACATATGCTTGACAACTAGTAAGACTGAACATCTTGCATAGTTATTGACTATTTGAGCTTCCTCTTCCGTGCATTGTCTATTCATATCATCTACCCATTTTTAATAGGGAGTTTCCTTTTTCCCTCAGTTGCTTTTGTTTTATTTTTGAAAACAGACATGGTGGCCTGTTAGGCACTCTTAAAATGCATACCCTTTATTTAGATCCTGGAGATTTATTATTATTTAATAATATATAGTGAGTTTATTGAAGGGCAACATTTCTAATTACATAAGTAATCACCTCTCATTTTCTGTCATCAGGGAAATTGCTTCTTTTGTCCCAAAGGAGGTTGCCCAACAATGGGTCATTTTGCTGATAGATTTCACCTCAAAAATATGAAGACTAATGGATCACATTATTTTTTAAACACAGGGTCCCTTTCCCCATTTGCCCGTAAGTATTATAGCTAAGTTTTGTTGTAATGCTTTCAGGTACTTATCTTTAAAAATTCAACAGTTTTTGTTGAGTGTCTACTAAATAACTGGGCATTGGGCCAGACTGGGAATTCAGTGAAGAACAACATAGTGAGGTCTTTAATTGAGTTTGGGCTAGTGGGAAAGACAGCAAGTAAAATCTCAGTTCCAATCCTGGGTAATAAACTTTCTCTCAGGAAACATTCAAGATATGTGCAGAGTATAAAGGTCAGGGAGCCTTTCGAGGAAAAGAGATTTCTAAGCTGACTCCTGAAGGATGAGTAAGAGGGAGAAGGGAAGTATTCTAGGCAGAAGCGACCACATCTGTAAATGCCTGGAAGTAGGAGAGAGCAGAAACTGAAAGAAGGCCCTGCGAGGATTGTAGAGACCGGGAGGACAGTGATAGGAGATGAAGTGGGGGAGACAAATTGGGTCAGATCATGAGGGAAGAGCCTTGTGTCCCAAGTGGAGAGGTTGGGCTTTGTCTGTGGGTGAATGGAAAGCCATTGAAGGGTATTAAGAATTACCAGATTATTTCTATTTTTAGAAAAATCACTTTGGTTTCTGCATAGATTAGAAGGCCACAAGATGGAAGCAAGGTGCCTGTTAGACAATTATTGCCACAATTCAGGCAAAAAAAAAAAATAGAAGTAGAGAGGTTGCAAAGATAGTTAGAAGCAAAATGGACCTAGGTGAATGGATTAAAAAATGCAGAAAAGCAAAGAGTCAAGGACAATTCTGGCTGTGGATGATCTGTCATTCTCTGAGCTTGACGACACGGGAAGAAAGGCTAGTTTGGTGCAAGATGATGGGCTAGTTTCTCACATGTTACGTTGGAGCTGCCTTTAGGGTTGGAGAGTGTGTGTGCACCATGAGGCAGGTAGAGATACGGATCTCAGCCTCTGGAAATGGATGTGTTCTACAGATGGAGGGTTGGGAGTCACTCAGACTGTAGTCAGTGTAGTGAAAGTGGATGATGTCATTAACCAGGAAGAATGTGCCAGATAAGAAGGAAAGAGAGCAAAGAAAGAGGCTCCTGCAAAGGAGACTGAAGAATGGGCAGAGAGAAGGAAGACCAGCAAAGGTTATCGTTAAAAGAGCCAAGGAAAGAAAGCTGAGGAGGAAGAGAGGAGGCATACACCACAGCAAATTTATATATATATATAATGTATATATATACTTTTTTTTTTTTATATACGGAGTCTGGCTCTGTTGCCCAGGCTGGAGTGCAGTGGCGCGATCTCGGCTCACTACAAGCTCCACCTCCCAGGTTCACGCCATTCTCCTGCCTCAGCCTCCTGAGTAGCTGGGATTACTGGCGCCCGCCACCACGCTCAGCTAATTTTTTGTATTTTTAGTAGAGACGGGGTTTCACCATGTTAGCCAGGATGGTCTTGATCTCCTGACCTTGTGATCTGCCCGCCTCGGCCTCCCAAAGTGCTGGGATTACAGGCATGAGCTCCCGTGCCCAGCCCACGCCAAATATTTTTATGACTTCTAAAAATGGAAGTCCTGTGTCTTCTTTTGTCTATTTCCTTTGTATTGTGGTCACATGAGACAGGGCCCCATAGAGGCTCATTGGATGAAGAAACAATTCAACCCTTAGTGAGCCTGGCTGGGGTGGTTTCAGTGGAGAGACAGTGGGGGAGCCAGATTCCAGTAGAATGGGCTGAGAAGAGAAAGAAAATTCTTTGGCAATGATTAACTCATGAATTAAAATTCCTCTCTGGTAGGTTTCTTTCCCCTTTCGATTATTTTCAAATAATCATATGAAGAATTGCGTTTTTTTCAGTTTGTTATTAAGCTACAGTAATTTCAGAATTCAGAATAAAACATCTGTTTAGCTCTAGATGTAAAAAGTCACATTTGGCCATTTGCAAGGGAATGATCTACTGACAGATACTATATTGATCTGTATCTATGTGTACTGGGCATTCTTAGCACATATCCCTGCAGGAGAAGAAGAATGACTCACTTTGCCTCTAAATGATTATAAAAGCATACATCTTCTTGCCCAATTGGTTTCCTAGATTTTTCTAGATTAATTGTCTCACTATGGCAAATAAAAACTTGGCTATAGAAAGTATACATACTATATATATGCCACACAATACAAAGGCAATAGACAAAAGAAGACACAGGACTTCCATTTTTAAAAGTCATAAAAATGCCTGGAAAAATAAAGAATTTTCTTTTAAAAATATTAGTAAACTATTTATTCTGGAAAATTAAAATGTGACCCATAATGTGTATTTTTAAATGTAGTTTTTCACCAAATTCACTGAAACTAAAGTTGTATTTTTGCATGAATGTGTGCAGCACTGTTCAAATACAACCCCGAAAATTGTATTTCCATAAAGGATCCAGGAAGTCATACTTCCCATGTGTTTTTAACCCTTTCTCTCCTTTTCTTTCTTGTTTCCTTATATCTAGGTTGGAGGCACAAATTGTCTGTTAAACTCAGTGGAAGCAAAGTCACTCAAGGGACTGTCTTTCTTCGTGTAGGCGGGGCAATTGGGAAAACTGGGGAGTTTGCCATTGCCAGGTAGGCAGAATGAGAAACTGACGCTTTGCACAGTGCTGGGGGCGCTCAGTAATACTCAGTGAGACTGGCTCAGTAAGCTGTTTAGTCTTCTCTTTTCGTATAATTCCACAGGCTACCGTGTTATCTTTGATTTTTTTTTTTTTTTTTACTTCATGTTTTCCAAATATAAGGTAGAAATCATAATATGTATTTTCTCTACAGTTCCAACTAGAAACAGAAAATGTTAGGAAATGATAACGTGAAAATACAGATCTAGATAATAGAGCAAGTGGAAAAAAACTTACAGTATTCAAGGTATATTTTTAATCCCATTCACTTAATATTATACAAATATAAGCATATATTTTTATTTGTGTCAGTAACAAATAAGACATTTATATAAATTGCTAAATTCCTAATAAGCTATCTAAGCATTACCCACAGATACAGGACATGTGTTAGAATAGTCAGAGGTTAAAAATAATCCAGTTCAGATTTTCATTTTGTATCTTTTGCTAAAGCCTCCTTTTATCTTGAAATTTTCTTAATCTTTTATTTGCTCAGCCTTAGCATTTTTGTATTATGTTCATGTCCATTATTTTATTCTGTAATGTATGTCAGAATTAACATTATACATACTAATTAGATGCAACATTTTTGCAAACAGATGAATGGATTAGGTGTTTTATCTCTGTGATTTCCATCATCCTGAAACACTAGGCACAGGCATGAAAAGCAGAGATTTTGTGGTTATTTTGTCAGTTGAGAGATGCATCCGTTTTATCACTGGCAGAGTTTCTGCAGGTGATCTTGCCTTGGTCCAACTGCCTATAAATATAAGCTCAGTGAGTGATGATCTGGATCCTGGTTGGTGCACAGGCTCCAGCCTACCCTTCTTCTAACCATGTCTCCCACCATTTGGCTTTGTTCCACCTTCAGTTCAGCAGGCTACACTGTTTGCACTACCCAGTACTGAATAGATCCTACCCTTACCTTTCTTCAGGACTTCACCCATGCTGTTTCTTTGTTGCAGATACTTTTTCCTGTCTGCTATTTTGTTTCTACCTGTTCTTCATGGCTCCATCAAGCCTCCCTCTGAGAGCAGTTCAGCATAATCACGTGCCTGTGGTTTTGAGGCTCACAGGACACTGAGTAAAGCTGTGTGATGTGTGCCCTGCACAGAGACGTCTAACCTGAGGCAGCTGGTAATGAATATGCAGTTTCTGCCTCTTTTAAGATTTGTGAGAGCATTTCCACATCTCTGTTCTTTTGATAACGGCTGAAGCAGCTGTTTGTAATGCTGTTGCATAGTTACCCAATCCTCTTTTAAGAATAAGTAAGCATTGAAGGTTCACAGCAGATTTGTCATCTTGAAATGAAGTCAGCTGGCTAAATTTGTATGCTGGTCTAGTTCTATTCTTCAAACAAGTTTTATAAGTCCAGCTTCTCCATGCTCATGGATAGGAAGAATCAATATCATTAAAATGGCAATATCAATAACATGAAAAGAGATCTAGATAATTGAGCAAGTGGGAAAAAAATGATGGTATGTAAGGTATATTTTTAATCCCATCCATTTAATATTCTACAAATATAAGCATATATTTTTATTTGTGCAACTCACAAATAAATAAGACCATTATATAAATTGCTAAATTTCTTTTTCTTTCTTTCTTTCTTTCTTTCTTTCTTTCTTTGAGATGGAGTCTCACTCTGTCACCCAGGCTGGAGTGTAGTGGTGTGATCTCACCTCACTGCAACCTCCCCTTCCCGGGTTCAAGTGATCATCCTGCCTCAGCCTCCTGGGTAACTGGGATTACAGGTGCCCACCACCATGCCTGGCTAATTTTTGTATTTTTAGTAGAGACAGGGTTCACCATGTTTGCCAGGCTGATCTCGAACTCCTAGCCTCAAGTAATCCGCCCACCTCGGCCTCCCAAAATATTGGTATTACAGGCCTGAGCCACTGCACCTGGCCAAATTGCTAAATTTCTAATAGGCTATCTACTGCCCAAAGCAATTTATAGATTCAGTGCTATCTATATTAAACTACCATTGAGTTTCTTCACAGAACTAGATAAAACTATTTTAAAATTCATATGGAACCAAAAAAAAAAAAGATCCCAAATAGCCAAGGCAATCCTAAGCAAAAAGAACAAAGCTGGAGGCATCATGCTACCCAACTTCAAACTACACTGCAGGGCTACAGTAACCAAAATAGCATGGTACTACTACAAAAACAGACACATAGACCAATGGAATAGAATAGAGAATCCAGAAATAAGGCCGCATACCTATAGCTATCTGATCTTTGACAAGCCTGTAAAAAACAAGCAATGAGGAAAGAATCCCCTACTCAATAAATGGTGCTGGGATACCTGGCTAGCCATATGCCGAAGACTGAAACTGGACCTCTTGCTTACACCATGTATTACAGGAATTAACTCAAGATAGATTAAAGACTTAAATGTAAAACCCAGAACTATAAAAACCCTGGAAGACAACTTAGGTCATACCACTCAGGACATAGGCATAGGCAAAGATTTCATGATGAAGATGCCAAAAGCAATTGCAACGAAAGCAAAAATTAACAAATGGGATCTAATTCAACTAAAGAGCTTCTGCACAGCAAAAGAAACTATCAACAGAGTGAACAGACAACCTACAGAATGGGAGAAAACTTTGGCAACCTATCCATCTGATAAATGTCTAATATCCCGCATCTATAAAGAACTTAAACAAATTTACAAGGCAAAAACAAACAACTACATTACCAAATGGGCAAAGGACATCAACGGACACTTTTCAAAAGAAGACATACACATGGCCATCAAGCCTATGAAAAAAAGCTCAACATCACTGATCATTAGAGAAATGCAAATCAAAACTACAATAAGATACCATCTCATACCAGTCAGAATGGCCATAATTAAAAGTCAAAAAATAACATGCTGGTGAGGTTTTGGAGAAAAAGGAACACTTATACACTGCTGGTTGGAAGGTAAATTTGTTCAACCATTGTGGAAGGCCTCAAAGACCTAAAGACAGAAATATCATTTGATCCAGCAATCGCATTACTGATTATATACCCAAAGGAACAGAAATTATTCTATTGTAAAGACATATGCATACATATGTTCATGCAGCACTATTCACAATAGCAAAGACATGGAATCAACCCATATGCCCATCAATGACAGACTGGATAAAGAAAATGTGGTACCTATATACCATGGAATACTATGCAGCCATAAAAAAGAATGAGATCATGTCCTTTGCAGGAACATGGATGGAGCTGGAGGCCATTATCCTTAGCAAACTAATGCGGGAACAGGAAACCAAATACTGAATGTTCTCGCTTATAAGTGGGAGCTAAATGATGAGAACACATGGACACATGGAAGGAAACAACACACACCAGGACCCATCAGAGGGTGGAAGGTGGGAGGAGGGAGAGGATCAGGAAAAATAACTAATGGGTACTAGGCTTAGTATCTGGGCGATGAAGTAATCTCTACAGCAGACCCCCATGACACATGTTTACCTATGTACCTGCACATATACCCCTGACCTTAAGTGTTTAAAAAAAATGTCCAGCTTCACCATAGGTTATATCTTAGCTAATTGGGCTTCTAATGACATAAAGGGCTGCAACGTATGGGCACTGAGTGAAGATAGTTCTTGGAATAATGGAAAGATTACCCTTAAGAACTTGGAAGAACAGTTTCCTCTGGTAATTAAATCAATTAATCCTACTAGTAATATAATAAGACAGACCCTAGGAATAGCAATATTCATTTGTTAATTCATTCGGCAAATATGTAGGTGCCTACACTGTGCCAGGAACTGTTCTAATTGCTGGGGATGCAGATACAGGTCCTTCTTTCACAGAGCTTATATTTGCAGTTTGAGTAGACAAATGATACATTAACAGAGGAATAGTTGTAAGTTATGAAGAAATAAGGAAAGGTGATACAGTATGGAGCAACATGGGGACAAATTTAGATTGGATTGTAGCTTAATCATTTACTAACTGTAGTTTAATTTATGTTACCAACACAACAAAAAAAAGGGACTGTTTCATCAGAAGGAGAATATTAGCAATAGCCATAGGAAATGGGAGTCAGGAAGCTCTTATGGAGGTAAGAGATGTTGGTTTGGGTGCCACGACCAATCTAGGTCACAGTGGAGAATTTTTGCATGATGGGGAACAAACACGTCATTGGTTTCACTTTGGCTTGGATGGAACATACCTTATGCCTCGAGATATGGCACCTCTCTCTGCTTTATTGCCATGATCAACAAAATGTCTTTTGATCACTAGTTTGGTTACCCAATTCCTTTTATGTGGTTAAAGAAGGTACCAGAAAAAGGGCATGGGAGCATTCTGGTTAATCAGAGGGAGGCATTTCCACACTGTGAATTGGTGAACAGGCTCCTGGTTTATAGATAAGTCTTGTGTAAATTTAGTCCACTGTTGAGAGTTTCTTGATTTCCTGGTGTCCGTATAATCTGGTTTCTGATACTACAAAGCCAAGACCAGATCTTTCACTCTGGAGAAATCACAATAATGCCTCTCTAGGTATTCTCTAAAAATCATCTAGCCAAGCTCTCCATTTACTTCACCCTTCTTTCAAACTTCAGAACCATGCTATTCTGAGATGCTGATCAATACACATGGAAAGAATAAATCTCCTACAAGCAAATGCTAGCAAATACACGTTTCACGTTTCTCTTCCATAGTGCATACACAGATGTGTTTTCTTTCATTCAGTGCTGTGAATACCAAGTGCAAACTTACAAGTCTTATTTTTGTTTACAGTGGAAAACTTGAGCCAGGCATGACTTACACAAAATTAATCGATGCAGATGTTAACGTTGGAAACATTACAAGTGTTCAGTTCATCTGGAAAAAACATTTGTTTGAAGATTCTCAGAATAAGTTGGGAGCAGAAATGGTGATAAATACATCTGGGAAATATGGATATAAGTAAGTATTGCTTTTTCCTTTTCATTTTCATAGTTTACGTTTTATAAATGGTGTTTAAACCCATAGATAATTTGAAATGTGCAAGTAGTATAAAAATTTATAGGCCGGGCGTGGTGGCTCACGCTTGTAATCCAACACTTTGGGAGGCCGAGGCGGGCGGATCACGAGGTCAGGAGATGGAGACTACGGTGAAACCCCGTCTCTACTAAAAAAAAATACAAAAAATTAGCCGGGCGTGGTGGCGGGCGCCTGTAGTCCCAGCTACTCGGAGAGGCTGAGGCAGGAGAATGGCGTGAACCCGGGAGGCGGAGCTTGCAGTGAGCCGAGATTGCGCCACTGCACTCCAGCCTGGGTGACAGAGCAAGACTCCATCTCATAAAAAAAAAAAAAAAAAAAAAAAAAAAATTATAGACTTTGAAATTTTACAATTAAAGAAAGGGAAATTTTAAGAAACCAAAGCTATATGTGCAGAAGTGTTAGAAAATAAGAATTACTCATTAAATCGGGGGATCTACCAATGTCTTTTTCTTCCCTGGCATCAGGTTAAAAATCCCTTTTTTTTCCTTAAAAACTTTCAGATCTACCTTCTGTAGCCAAGACATTATGGGACCTAATATTCTCCAGAACCTGAAACCATGCTAATCTCAGATACAGTCTTGATGGATTTCTTTAGTAGGAGCAATGAAGAATGCCTTCCACCTGGCATCCAGACCAAATTTGACCCTTGTAAATGACCGAGTCATTTACAAGGGTCTTACTCAGAGTCAAGTACAGGTTTGTTTTTTTTCTGTGTAGAATGTTCATCTAATTGCACCTTAAAAACACACTGAACCCTGGGACAGAAGATAATTCCTATGATCTGTAGGAATCTGGATATCATTGACAAAATAGAGCTGTTTTGGAATTTTCCTAGAGGAGGTGATGCAAATGTATGTTGTGTGTATAAACTCACTGGACAAAAGTGAGCCTCTGGTTTGCTGAGTTTTTGAAGTACATTTTCAGGTATAATAATCATTGTTCTAAAATTATATAAAACTATTTGTTATGTTGTTAAATCTTGCTGAGACAAATTATGACTATAGTGCATGATATATAGTAGATTATAACCTTGTGGGTTGGTGTCTATCTAGTAATAATAAAAACTAATGAGATTGCACTACTATTTCCAAGGTGTTCCTTGGTGTTCAGGGTGTGCATAAGAGAGATTTTGGAGCTTATCTGTTATGTGTTCATCAGTTAGCAATGGGACCTGAAGTTCAACAACCCAGGGTATAGCCCCCTTCCTCCAAAAGTCCCTGCCACAGGAGAATTACTCCTCTCCCTGGGTCTTGAAGGCTCTGTGGTGAATTTGTATTTAGCCTCAAGGCAGCATTTCATTTGTAAAGCACTTGGGTAACCCTTTGTTCTTGCAATAACAATATTATAATATTTAAATGTGTCCACTGTGTTTCTTTTTTCTTTATGTTGCTTCAATTTCTTCCAAGTCAGTTGTCCTTAGCCAGCGAAAGGGAGAAATTTCATATTTTCATTTGCTCTGTTTTCTATCACTAGGCTCAGTGTTTAGCCTATAGGTCTGTGCTATAAATACTGTTGGAAAGAAATGATGACAGATACTCTGCAGAGGGTTTCTCGATTCTCCTTGGTGCCTCGCTGCCAGCTGAACTTTCAAAAGGACTCGTGGGTGTACATAAATAAATCTGTGCTGTGGCGGAAAGCAGAGAAGCATGTGGGATGACTCTCCCATTTTGCAAGGAAGGGATGGAAGATTGCTGGGGAGAAGGAGGAAAGCGGGTTCAGGGACATTTGGCATGATCCAGCGGTGTGTACTGCCCTCACTGGTGGGCTGTACATATTCACACCTAGGCCAACCCAGGAGCAGAGTGGCTATGAGTAAGCTCAGTAGAAGGGACTGAGCCGTACTGAGTAATTGTGTCGCAGCCCAGCATTCATTAGCAAGCTGGTGGTGGAGTCAGCACAGACCCTGGGGAGAGAAGTCTTCCTGAGAGCAGCTGTCCCGAGCCTGCGCAGGTCCCAAGGTGGAGGAAGAGTGATGGATCCAGCCGTGGCCTTAGGCAACGTGAGTACTAGCTCCCTCCTCGCCCAAGAGTTCTCTAGGCTGGCTCCTTCAAGGTTTGAAAAGACTAATGGGAGTCAATTAACTTCTGAGAACCCTATTTTAATAAAGTATAGACTTACTGTCCTATAGTTCTTAATATCTGTCCCCTTTTTTGCATTATAAGAATGTATGAGGATGAAAAATAGTGCATGAACTATCTAGGCAAAGGAATTCCAAAAGTTCAAGGTGACGCCGTTATTTTCTGTGTGTGCTATTCCCTAAGGAAGCACTAAAAAATGATTCCCTTTCCCTCTGAGTGCCCTGCATTATTGTAGCAAGCAATTGTGCCCTACTACTGTTTGGGCAAGGACTATTAGGGAATTGTTCTGCTTCCTGGATGAATGCTGAAAATGCAGTCCAATTACCCATTACTCCCTCCACTCACTGTGACTATTGACCCACACTCATGCCTTGTCATCATATCACTCAAAAATGCCCACCTCCAAACTCACCAAGTGGAATGTCCTCTTTGACCACAGTCACCTCCCCTTCTGGCTTGCTGACTTTTTTGTTTGTTTGTTTGTTTTAACTGTTAGGCAAAACCTTAACCTTGAATGCTTTCAGATTTCTTTTCTCTGGGCCAGCACCTGAAGTGCTGTTGGGACAGTGGTACCACAGAGAAGATGGATGTAATTAGAATGTATATGATATGATGTATATTGTGATCAGCACTGTCCTGAAATGCGTTTCTTTTGACACCTGCTGCCCCAAACTCTTCTCCTACTCCTACTTTATATAGAAAACAGATGCCATGATCAGATAGCAATCTCTACTCTTTTTTTTCTCTGTCGCCCAGGCTGGAGTGCAGTGGCACAATCTCTGCTCACTGCAAGCTCCGCCTCCCGGGTTCACGCCATTCTCCTGCCTCAGCCTCCCCAGGCGCCCGCCACCAAGCCCAGCTAATTTTTTTGTATTTTTAGTGGAGACGGGGTTTCACCATGTTAGCCAGGATGGTCTCCATCTCCTGACCTCGTGATCCCTCCCCCTCAGCCTCCCAAAGTGCTGGGATTGCAGGTGTGAACCACCGCGCCCAGCCAGCAATCTCTACTCTTTTTGATCCAAACACATCAACTACCCACATCTGCATCCATTCTATCCTTCTTCTTTCTAATAAGGAAGCTGCCTCTTCTTTCCTGGGCTAATCTCTGCCTCTGTGCGGTGAACTCCACCCTCTCCTGCTTTCTTGGGAACACTGTCCTGCGGGTATCTTTTTCTTTCTTTTGTATATTCAACTTCTCATTTCATCCGGTGTTTAAAATCTGAAGTCCCTGCCATTACAAAATAAAATAAAATAAATCCTTCCCCGTCCTAAATTCTTCTCTGCTCCCATCTGACTTTAGAAGAGCTTTCACTCAGATTTCCAATGACCACCAGTCACAAAGTCAAATGGGAAATTCTACTCATTTGCTCCATCCCATAGCAGAGTACAACACTGTTGTCAACTGCCTCCCACTCTCTCTCTTTTTAAAAATTAAAAAAAAAAATTATTTTTGGCCAGGCGCGGTGACTCACGCCTGTAATCCCAGCACTTTGGGAGGCCGAGGAGGGCGGATCACGAGGTCAGGAGATGGAGACCATCCTGGCTAATACAGTGAAACCCCGTCTGTGATAAAAATACAAAAAATTAGACGTAGTTGCGGGCGCCTGTAGTCCCAGCTATCAGGAGGCTGAGGCAACAGAATGGCGCGAACCCAGGAGGCAGAGCTTGCAGTGAGCCAAGCTCACGCCACCGCCACCGCACTCCAGCCTGGGCGACAGAGCGAGACTCTGTCTCAAAAAAAAAAAAAAGCAAAAGAAATGTGTAGAAACTTTTAAATATTCACAACAGCAAAGAAAGCAGTAAACTAGCACCCCCAGGTGCCTGTCAACCAGTTTAACAATTTTCATATATTGCCAATCCTATTTTATGAGTGTGCACACAAACACACTCCCTATTTTTGTTTTGTTTGTTTTTGCTGGAGTATTTTAAACCAAATCCTAGACATAATGCTGTTTCTCCCATTTATACTTTAGTATGTATCTGTAAACAATAAACTTGCTTACCTGTCAGGCCTCTGAGCCCAAGCTAAGCCATCATATCCCCTGTGACCTGCACGTACACATCCAGGTGGCCGGTTCCTGCCTTAACTGATGACATTCCACCACAAAAGAAGTGAAAATGGCCTGTTCATGCTTTAACTGATGACATTGTCTTGTAAAATTCCTTCTCCTGGCTCATCCTGGCTCAAAAGCTCCCCTACTGAGCACCTTGTGACCCCCACTCTGCCCGCCAAAGAACAACCCCTCTTTGACTGTAATTTTCCTTTACCTACCCAAATCCTATAAAACGGCCCCACCCCTATCTCCCTTCGCTGACTCTCTTTTCGGACTCAGCTGGCCTGCATCCAGGTGATTAAAAGCTTTATTGCTCACACAAAGCCTGTTTGGTGGTCTCTTTACACGGACGCGCATGAAATTACCGTAACTACAAAACGAATTTCATAAAAATTAACGATAATCATTTTTAAGTGAATTTGAGATTAACTGAAAAATTAAGTCATTTAAAAATATCATTTTATATTCAAGTTGTATTGAAATTTCCCAGATTGTCTCAAAAATGGCTTTTGGCAGTTAGTTTAAATTGGGACCCAAACAAGGTCCACACACAGTGTTTGATTGACATGTTCCTAAATCTCTTCCTCTGTAGCAGCTTCCCCTCTGGCTTCTTCCACACTAATTATTAAATAAACCAGGTCATTCATCCTATAAAAATGCTCACATAAAACTGATGGAATTCCCTTGGTATCATTTAAAGTATTTCTCTATCTTGTATATGTACTGTAACTAGCAGTTCGTTTGAGAGGCTTGGTGAGATTCAAGTTCGTCTTCATTAGGCCCTGGGGACTGGCCGCATGCCTGGTAGCCTACAGCCCTGGTAAGTTTCACACCTTGCTTACTGCTCTCAAGTTAGCTGCAGATCCCTTTATTTTTTTTTTTCTTAAAGGGCTACGTATGTAATAGCATTTTACACATTTGAAAAGGCTATACCAATTCGAATTGTAGGTAAAATAGAATATTGAATGGCTTGGAACCTGGTTGCTCAATGGCAGGCTAAGAGGAGAAAGGTACCTAGGAGAAGGTTTACAAGGGTTTGTGCTCCAGGACTGGAGGAAAGAAAGGGGAAAATATTAGAGTTGTGTAAAGATCCAATTACGGCTGGGCACGGTGGCTCACACCTGTGATCCCAGCACTTTGGGAGGCTGAGACGGGCGGATCACGAGGTCAGGAGATTGACACCATCCTGGCAAACACGGTGAAACCCCATCTCTGCTAAAAATAGAAAAAATTAGCCGGGCGTGGTGGGGGGCGCCTGTAGTCCCAGCTACTCGGGAGGCTGAGGGAGGAGAATGGCGAGAACCCGGGAGGCGGAGCTTGCAGTGAGCCGAGACCGTGCCACTGCACTCCAGCCTGGGCGACAGAGCGAGACTCCACCTCAAAAAAAAAAAAAAAAAAAGAAAGATCCAATTACGTCAAAAGCACTGACCTCTGTACTATGCCTAGGGCTAGGGGAAGTAAAGCAGAAGCTAAAGGAAGATTCTGACACCGGGTTGAGTTGCATGGCTATTTATTTCCCCAGGCTCATCAGGTGGGAGTGAATAATAGAAATTCTCCTGTTCAATACAGCCTTCAGATTTTGTTGACCCCGGAACTCTCCAGAACAAGCAGCAGGGCCTTAGGAACAGGAGAATAATAATTCATGCCAAGTTATTGTTTCCCAGCCTTTTAAAACCTAAGTTCATGTTAGATAAACAAAAAATTCTCATGTCCCTCCTGGGGTCTTCTCCACTTGGTAAAAGCAATCTTTTTTTCATAGGCCCTCTGGCCAAGAAGATTTTGTAAATCTTCACTTTCTGTAGATTGTGTAATAAAAATGATAGATGTAGCCTGTGTTGTGTTGTGTTATAGTTTTTCCCAAAAATACATACTTACAATACTAGATGCGCTTCTTTATTTTATGCATGCTTTTCTGTGAGTTCTGCCCTACAGGATTTGAGTGTTATACTCAGGAGAGTAGAATCTACCAGATTTTATTCCAATAAGGGAGGCCGAATGTCTATGTAGGCTGGGCCAAAGATTTTTGGCAGATGTTTTCTTCCTTATACAGCCTATTTTCTATGTTTGAGTTTTGCAAACATTTAGCCTTCACATACTTATATATTTCTCTTTTATAGGCTTTTCTCCATTTATTTAACAAACATTTATTGAGTTATCCTTATGTGCCAAGCATTGTGCTAAATAATGAGGCTATATAATAAAAAGATATATAGTCCCAATTCTCAAGGTACACACAGCATTGAAGAGGGCACAGGAGAGGAGATCACTGATTTTAATACTGCATGACAAGGATTATAACAGAAGCAGGCACAGGGGTGAGAGAAGCACAGAAAAGAACCAGCTTTCTCAGCTAGTCTTAAGACCTTTGCTCTACACACATTGATCTCTTATGGGAACAATAACTACAGAGAGAGAACCAACAGTGGATTTTCTTTTCTGAATTCTGTGGTTACCACACATATATTGTCATAAGCAATCTCACTTTGCAATTCAGAGTACTTTATTTTTCTGGAAGCTATGGTCCTGGAGAATAGAACTGACATTTCATTCATCCGTACACACATACATCTACCCATCAAGGATGTATTGACTGTCATCTGAAGCCAGAGGAGCAGTAATTTCCTTGAGGGTCCTAGACCAAGGGAGCAAAGGCCATGCCCAATAGATTTAGGACAAATCCAACCAGACCATGACTAATCCACTCAGGCTTCTCTCGGACACAGTCCAGTGGCCCTAACTGGGTCAATTGCAGAACAGTGTCCATTGAGCATGAAGACAGATGCAATTACCAAACTTTAATCCATCATTTAGGAATAATCACAGCAAACCTAACATTTAAAATAACTTAAGGCCAGAAATGTGAGTGTGTGAAGGAAGAAAAAAAATGTCACTTAAAAATAAAGAAAAGAGCCTATTGGCAGCGGGCAAAGCTTCCCGATGGTTCATTTATGTGAGATAAGACTCTCACGCTCTTTATTCAACTAAGAACTCAATCTGGCCTGGGGCGGTGGCTCACGCCTGTAATCCCAGCACTTAGGGAGGCCGAGGCGGGCAGATCACGAGGTCAGGAGATCGAGACCATCCTGGCTAACACGGTGAAACCCCGTCTCTAGTAAAAATACAAAAAATTAGCCGGGCACGGTGGCAGGCGCCTATAGTCCCAGCTACTCGGGAGGCTGAGGCAGGAGAATGGCGTGAACCCGGGAGGCGGAGTTTGCAGTGAGCCGAGATAGCGCCACGGCACTCCAGCCTGGGCGAAAGAGAGAGACTCCGTCTCAAAAAAAAAAAAAAAAAAAAAAAAAAGAACATCAAAAAAAAAAAAAAAAAAAAAAAAAAGAACTCAGTCCAAGTCGCTATATTGCAAGTGTGGGAAAAGGGAAGAGAGTGATTCTTATCTGGCTTAAAAATGAAAATATATGCATATATATAGCTTCTGGAGAGCAGAAAGGAATTTAAATTTTATTTCTACAGCAAAACATTTTAAGTCAACCAATCAGAATTAGACCTTTCATAAGATGAGGGCTACATTAATAGACGATAACATCAATATCTAAAGTCCAGGTGTTTTACCAAACTCTTTTTAGCGTTTGGAAATAGCACTTACAGCAACATTTTTATTATGCATGATGCCATTTACTTTTTCTCTGAAGCTGCAGGGGAAATATGCAACATTTTCTGTCGTATTTACAGAAGTTTCTTTCACCAGCACTTAGAATTTTCGAGGCCAAAAACTGTAATTCCATTGGTTATCACAGAGAGAAAGAAACAGGCACAAGGCACCCAAAACAAAAAACTCGAAAAAAGAGAAAT
Organism: Hylobates moloch; assembly: GCF_009828535.3. Classification (NCBI taxonomy): domain Eukaryota; kingdom Metazoa; phylum Chordata; class Mammalia; order Primates; family Hylobatidae; genus Hylobates; species Hylobates moloch. The sequence goes on along the minus strand of NW_026652278.1, from coordinate 16,971,023 downwards.
GCAGAAGACAAATGGAACATTTGGCCAGAAGACAAATGGAACATGTTGATATTTTGTACCAGCAATGCAGATGACATTTTCTGAAATCTTAGAAACAAAAGTTTATTTCTGTTTGAACTTCCACAATATCTTAGAATCTAATATAGTGAATAGAGCATAGCATTGTGAATTGGAGGATCTGAGATCTAGTTCTGATTCCAGCATCAATTAATGAAGTGGACTTGAGCAAATCTATTCTCCCCTTTAACCTTCAGTGTATCCATCTGTAAAACGATGATAGCATTCATGATTTCTGGGGTTACTTTCTTATTGTGAAATCCTTGAGGAAAATTAGGTTAGAGTATGTGTACAGGAATGGCTGGATAGATGGATGAATGAATGAATGAATGAATGACTCGGTCAATCAATACAAAAGAAGCTTTGGATTTTCATGTGTGGTCATAATTCTCCACAATCATATGCAGCTATAATTACATATTTTTATGTTTTAATGATGTTTACCGATTGCACCAAATAAATTCTAATTTTCCAAAAGTTTGATTTATCTTTTTATTGTGGAAAGCTTTAGTTGACTTTAATAGATTTATTACAGTGCCCTCTAGTGGAAGAATGAGCATATTGTGTCATCCTGCCACTGCTTAGTAATCAACAAACCTCTACATTTCACCCATTTTTAATGAATCAAACCTCCATGCATCTTGCACTGAAATTTTCAGTTTTCAAGATCTCACTCGGATTAAAATTCTGGTTTATAACCAATCTTGAAATTTAGCAACAACAACATGTATTAAGGTAGAACATCATTTTTTGAAAAACCCTCTCCTGATTATTGACTGATGCTCTTGCAGTAAGTGTACGTCGGGCTACATAAAACATCAAGGACAAACTTCGTTGCGTTCTCCAAATGCATGAATTACAACCAGGAAAGAAAGAAGATTCTGATATCCTGAACTCTTTGCTGGTTTACCATGTATGTTTCTGTCACATGTTTCAGGTGGGACAGGGACAGTACCCGTGGAACGGAGAAGAGGAGCACCAGGATGGAGAAACTCTAGCCTCACAGACTGTTTAGGGTGTGAGAGCACACGGCGCACGTGCTGTGGGCGTTCTTCAGCTATCTGTCCTGAGTTTACATAGGAACTTACCGCCTTACTCACTGGCCTTGGCTTCAATGTAATTGCTGTTGGTGTAGTAATCAATAGACATTTCTCTCCAGAAATTGAACTTTCCTCTTGGTTGACCAGCAACTGAAAGCATACGAGGGAAACATTTTAGCTCTGCCTACAAACCAATTTCACACAATTAACTGGTCAGTTTTGTTTTTAAAAAGTGACAAAGGCATTTTAGTCAAGCAACAAAGATATTGTTTTAAAGTAGAATTTCTCCAGTTATTGATTTCAATTTTAATATATCAACATACCAGATACCAACATACCAAAATATAACATTGGTTTGTATGTACAGAGAGTGTTATGCAGTAAATAAAAAGCTAAAAAGAGATGTGATCATTTGAATTCCATAGGATTGAATAATTACCTTAATTAGTACTTTCTAGGACAACGTCTGATGTGATTAGTTTCTATAACAACTCTTCATGTTAAATTTAGATCACTCCTCAAAACAAAAGGATAATAGAAAGTTCTATGTCAACTGGCTTAAAAAATGCATTTGCAGTCGGGCGCGGTGGCTCACGCCTGTAATCCCAGCACT